>NC_091261.1:19215833-19547500 GCF_042477335.2 Ovis canadensis
CTGAAGAGAGAATAAAACACAAGGATCAGGTTTGGAGAGAACACATAGGATTTCCATTTTAGGAATGTTTATCCATAGCACCACGCACGATGACTTCCATTCTTTCTTGCCAAGCTTCAGTTCCATATGGTCAATGACAGTCCTTCACTATGACCTTTCCTTTGATAATTCCTCAACAACTTTGCCATTCTTCCACCCGTAATTCACATCAGAAACCATCAGCCTGAGTTACAAGCGCATCCTCATTGTAGAAAGTGGCTTAAGGAGTATCCACAACTGTGGTGACTGATCGTGCTTCAAAACTATATCCACAATCTGAAATAGTGCCCAGAAATGTTACTTGATTTTTCAAGTCAGTTTGCTTTCCATGACTCTTCTGCATGTGTTTCTCAAACACCTCTTCTCCAGCCCTCACTCTCAACTGATAAAATGTGTATGATATTTTATCCAGAAGTTGGAAGCAACCAGAAGCCTATGTGAATACTTCCCACCTTAAGAAGCATTCTCTCTCCATCTGTCACCATAGACTCTGCCCCTATCACAACGAACCAGGTGTTTCTGCTCCCTCTGAGATCAACCCCTTCACTTGTGCACTGTATTCCTGCATGCATGCTAAGTCACTTCAGTCATGCCCGACCCTTTGAGACCCCATGGACTGTAGCCCAGCAGGCTCCTCTGTCCATAGGATTCTCCAGACAAGAATACTGAAGTGGATTGCCTTGCCCTCCTTCGGGGGATCTCCAGACCAGGAACCTAACCTGTGTCTCTTACGTCTATATGTATCGGCAGGCAGGTTCTTTACCACTAGTGCCACCTGGGAATGCAAAACCTTTGCTCTTGCTCCTGCTTTTGTCTTTACCTTCTTCGCTTCCATTGGGTGATTCCCATTAGACAGACAGGATATAATGCTGCTCATTTTAAAAAGTAGCTTCTCTGTTGACACCAGGTTTTCTAGCTTCTACCCACCTCTTTGATGCACCTTATGGTAAAACTTCTTGGAAGAAATGTTGACCGTCTGCCTCTCCTCTCTATCCTACCTTACAGGATGCATTTGCCCATAAGTTGATTTCTCCTCCCTTCAGTCCTCAGACATCCTCTCTTCACTATTACCTTCTCTTCCTTATATGACTCCATCCAATCTCATCATTCGAAGTAAATCTTCTGAAAAAGCTCTACCTCTAGTCTCTTTTTGAATTCCCAGCTTGTATACCCAACTATTCACTCAACATCGTAAACTCAGAAGGTACAAACCAGAATTCTGTACATCCCACAAGCCCAGGTCCTCCTCCTTCACGTGTTCATTCACCTAGACCTGCAGGTAAGTTTGGAGTCATCCTTGGCTCTGTTTTCTCTCAAAACCTATGTCCACATTCACCAGCAAGTTCTATCCACTTTACATTCAAGGTGTGCCTCAAATTGGGGCACTAGACATGAAGCTGATAACAGCGTTATTAACAGTAGCTTGCTGCTGCTGCTGCTGCTGGTAAGTCGCTTCAGTCGTGTCCGACTCTGTGCAACCCCATAGATGGCAGCCCACCAGGCTCCCCCGTCCCTGAGATTCTCCAGGCAAGAACACTGGAGTGGGTTGCCATTTCCTTCTCCAATGCATGAAAATGAAAAATGAAAGTGAAGTCGCTCAGTCGTGTCCGACTCTTAGCAACCTCATGGGCTGCAGCCTACTAGGCTCCTCCGTCCATGGGATTTTTGTCTAATTATTTGTGGCTACCTCCTATAACAAAACAAACAAACAAAGTTGCCTGTGTTCTGCTATACAATCTGAGGAGGTCTGTAGAAAAGAATAACATGACTATCCTTATTCTATCATTAAGAAGCTCTAATTTTACAATTCAAACAATATATTTTCCATGTTCAAAAAAGTCACCATCACTTAAAATAGGTGTATTCTAACAGTGGGATTTTTTTTTTAAGAAAAAAGATGAAAGGGATTTAATATGTACACCATTATTAGTCAATGAATGCAACAATCCTAAACTTACTATTTCGGTCCATGATATTTCAGGAAAAGGGATATAATAAAAATCTTATACTCAGAGAGCTAAAGTCCCCCAGTTCCCACTTCATTTTTAGATAAATGCTGATTTTATTGTACATATTAAACCACAGCATAGGGATAAGAAAATCCAGAAGTCTGACTCTTTATTTCTGTAGGAATGTTTTATTTGAAATCTCCGAATATTGCTTTGGCAAAGGTAATATTTTCTTTCTAACCCTTATTAAAGCAAACATAAATTATCATTCACATAGTACAGAATCAGTGTTTTCCACACAAAATTACTTTTAAAAATATGAACAGTTTCCTTTGACAGCTACATCTTTTCTTACACTAAAGTCATAAATTTTACTAAGGAAAAAAAAAGAAAAAAACCCAACTCCTGAAACTTTCCTTTAAAGCAGGAATGGCAAACAGAAAGGGTCAACTTAAATCATACTTCAGGCAGTGTTGGTGATGGTTGTGTTGTTGTCAATGTTGCTGTAACAGCAGAAAACATGTCTTACAGGTGCTGTGTTCCTGCTTTACTTTTAAGAGACTGAAGAATTAGTTGTTTCTCTTATCATTGAAAATGATTATTGACATGACAGATGAAATAATTAAGAAGAATGATTACTCGTGCATTCAAGGAGAAAAGTAAATCATTTTGTCTAAAAATTTTGTATGGAAAATGTTCATATCATAAAGATTTATTGTTAGCCTGGACATTAACTGATCAAGATGGTGCCAGACTTAAAATTGTGAGCAGTTAGGAGTCAAAATAGGCTTCCCTGGTGGCTCCGATGGTAAAGAATCTGCCTGCAATGTGGAAGCCCTGGGTTCAGTCCCTGGGTTGGGAAGATCCCTGGGAGATAGGAGTGGTGACTGTATCACTGATCTTGTTCATGACACCAATTGTATTGCTGTTCACACTGTCTGCACCGTTCCTTGAACCCAGGGTAGGCAAGGCTCGAGCTAAGAGGGTGGAAGAAGAGGCAAGGAGCCACTGGAGCTGCAGATGCATTTTTTCTCTCCTAGTTGGCAAGGCAGCCATCACAGGGCCTCTCTCCTGGCTAAGGCAGCAGCCATAGCAGCAGCCACAACATAACCATAATGGAGCCAGAACAGAGCCTCATGTAATAACACGACGACGTCGCTCCAGGGTAGCCCTGATGCCGCAGCAGCCAGGGCTGTCGCGGTGCAGCTCATCCAGGTGCACCGCGCAAAGGAACCCGAGGCTGAGCGGGCGCCTCCTGGGGCACGTGCGCAGTGCTAGGTGTGATCTCAGCTGCTACACTGCCGTTATTTACAAAACCAGGGTGAGAGAGGCTGGCCACACTATCTTGGCTAATTTGCTGTCTCCCTACAGCAACCCACTCCAGTACTCTTGCCTGGAAAATCCCACGGACAAAGGAGCCTGGTGGGCTACAGACCATAAGGTCACAGAGTCGAAAGAGTCAGATACGACTGAGCAAGTAACACTTTCACTTTCAAGAGGGAGAATATGGGAGGTCTTTCAGAAAAGGAGAAGTTACAAGCATTCCCCTGAATACTGGGCGGCGGGGGGGGGGGGGGGGGGGAGGGGGCGGGGAATTAATGATGATGTACTAGATGTATTTTCTCTGTTCTCTTCATCCCTGTGGGTATTTCATGGATATGGAAAGAAATCACAAATCACAGTTCTAATTGTGAAATTGTAATTCAGTGATGAGTCCTTGAATGTATTATGTTCCTTTTTCATATGGAGCCATTTCTTAGTTTTCATGTTATTATGCTTTAATTCAAATGAGTATGTTTTGTTAATGTAATATGCAAAGAGATAGCAGAAAATGAAAAGGGTGCCTTGGAATTTGAAAAAAATACATGAATGTTCTGGATTCTGAGGGATGAAAAACATTTGGACCCATAGTTTCAAAGAGAACAAGATATCTGTCTGTTCTGTGCATCCAGGCAGAGAATATTAAAACAGAGTACAATCTAAGCAACCTCTTAAATTGCTTGCTACTGCTAAGTCACTTCAGTCGTGTCCAACTCTGTGTGAACCCACAGACAGCAGTCCACCAGGCTCTGCCGTCCCTGGGATTCTCCAGGCAAGAGCGCTGGAGTGGGTTGCCATTGCCTTCTCCAATGCATGAAAGTGAAAAAAGAAAGTGAAGTCGCTCAGTCCTGTCTGACTCTTAGCGACCCCATGGACCGCAGCCTACCAAGGTCCTCCATCCATGGGATTTTCCAGGCAAGAGTACTGGAGTGGATTGCCATTGCCTTCTCCGCTTAGATTAATATTAATCCAGAGTACAATCTAAGCAACCTCTTAAGCAACTACCTTAAGCTCCAGGTAGCACATGTGCCTAGATATATAAAGCACCAATGTAATTAGGTTAGTGCAGTGACCGAAGGTGAGGGAAGAGACCCTTCTCAGTTGAGGGATTCTAGTGGGAAATGGTTTTGTTAAAGTGACAGTCAACAAGTGGTGCTTTCTGGTGAAGAAAAAAATCAATTTCGTATCAGTGCTAGCATCTCTACAGTCTCCCACACGCTTTGATAAATCTACACCACCAGGTAAATAATATTTCTCTCTGATGCCATGCTCTTGTGCACTCTTCCTTTCTCTCCCTTTTTTCCTGCCTCCATGTTTCTATCTGTCTAGTAATAATTTAAATTTCAAAAGTGTACAGTGTTCATCAGGATGTGTGTGTACGTGTGCTTGCTCAGTCACGTCCAATTCTTTGCGACCCTCCAGATTGTAGACCACCAGGCTACTCTGTTACAACAAGGTAACTAACCCCAAATACTGGAGCAGTGATCTTATCAATGATCTTCAGAAGACAGCTATTTTAGCTAATTCCAATAAACTTCTCTCCAAGAAAGGCCTAAATTGCAGTTAGTTGCCTGCTGATCTTTACACCAGCTTCTTTTTTAGCTTTTTTCTTTTATGCTTTTATTGGAATGCAATTTGCTGCACAACGTTGTTTTAGTTTCTGCTGTACAATAAAGTGAATCAGCTATATCCTGGTACTCATGGATCTCTTTCTCACCACCCTCCCCCCCATCCTACCCCTCAGGTCATCACAGAGCATCTAGTTGAGCTCCCAGTGTGAAAATAATTGCACATGAAGCAACAGACAAAGGATTAATTTCCAAAATATACAAACATCTCATGCAGCTCAACATAAAAAAAAAAGAGATAAAAAACCTAATTAAAAGTGGAAGACCTAAAAAGACATTTATCCAAAGGAGACATACAGATGGCCAAGAGACACATGAAAAGATGTCCCAGCATCACTAATTATTAGAGGAACGTGAATCAAAACTACAATGAGGTATCACCTTATACCTGCTTCTTAAAGGTCTCTAGGTGAGGAAGACAAGGAGGAAGGGGTGGGATTTTTAAAAATCTAATAAATTGACTTTAAAAGGATTTGTTTCAACCTGCTAAGCTTTTAAGAAAAATTGGGTAGCATTTTATAGAGGGCAACAGATTATACTATTTCCGTGGTGTGGCTTGTGATAATCATATTACTCCCCAGCAACTTTCCAGGTATTTGTGTAGCGTGAGGAGTCCCTTGGACTGCAAGGAGATCCAACCAGTCCATCCTAAAGGAGATCAGCCCTGGGTGTTCTTTGGAAGAAATGATGTTAAAGCTGAAACTCCAATACTTTGGGCACCTCATGTGAAGAGCTGACTCATTGGAAAAGACTCTGATGCTGGGAGGGATTGGAGGCAGGAGGAAAAGGGGACAACAGAGGATGAGATGGCTGGATGGCATCACCAACTCAATGGACCTGAGTCTGAGTGAACTCCAGGAGATGCTGATGGACAGGGAAGCCTGGCGTGCTACGAATCATGGGGTCGCAAAGAGCGGGACATGACTGAGCAACTGAACTGAACTGAGGTGGAATCTTATAGCTGCTCAAATGCTCTATTATAATTTATCATAGCATGAATTAGTATTCATTTATTGTGATGTGTTAATGAGAAAAATACATAAAGAGGCTTCCTCATGTATTCTGAATAATACATGAATAAAGTACTATATTCTCTTACTTTAGAAAAAAGAAAAATAAAACTTTATACAAAATACCATATTCCCTGGTTATTCACAATGAAAATTTACTGCACTGCCACTTTATGGGCAAGTAACCTGCGGTTATCAAAACCTAAGGACATAATAACAAATGATGAAATATTGGACACTTGGTCAAAATCCCTCAACTGATCGCATCAGTCAAATAGTTGAGAAGGAGAAAGGCAGATTAGGTAAAATGTTTCCAGGACACATTTGATCATAATGACTTTGGGTTCATTTTATGTATCCTTTTCACACTTCTAGCTCTGCATTCAGTAGCTAAGAACCTACACAGCTCCTTCCTATAAACTTCTATTCTCTTGACATACATCATACTTGTGACTTGATTTGGCCCATTAAATGTGAGCAGAAGTGATGATGTGACTTTGTTTTTCCATCTGCCATGAGCTGAGCAATCCCAGATTGGGGCTGTTCAATCAATGTGGGTCATTGACTAAGGAAGAAAAGGAGCAGAGAGGTCTTGAATTGGACCAGCACACATTGAACATGCAATGATAACAGGCAGTAAGCATTTGCTGTTTTTAATGACACATGGTGTCATTTGTAACTGCAGCCCAACTTAGCACATGGGAACTAATACACATTATCTCAAAGAGATGAAAATTTTCTCCACCTGAAAAGAAAGAGACATTTAGGTTGCAATCATGTCTCTCTGGTTACAGTACAAAGACTATGTACAGATCCTAACAGAATTTAGCTGCCTGGGAAACCTTAATATTTCTAAGATTACAAAATTTCCTTTCCATCGTCTGTAAATTGTTTATCTCCATGTCAACCAAAGTATAAAAGGAATACAATTAATTGATAGTTGTGATGATATCTGTGCTAGGATATTGGATGTAACTAAGAATTCAAAATTAGATTTTTATGTTAACAATGGAATTCACAAAGC
The DNA here is from genome assembly GCF_042477335.2 of Ovis canadensis. NCBI lineage: Eukaryota > Metazoa > Chordata > Mammalia > Artiodactyla > Bovidae > Ovis > Ovis canadensis. The sequence continues at coordinate 19,222,804 of NC_091261.1, forward strand.
GATTTTATTTATTTGTGTGAACAAAGAGCTGAACACTGAGACAAGTTAATTTGCTTTTTAGACAAGAAGGATCATTATTAAAAACTAAAGGAAGGCAAAATAAAATCATGACGTTTCAAAAGGAACAAAGCTTCTTGTTGTTCTTAATGCATAATGTTAGGTATGTTTTTTTTTTTCAGATTAATTTGTACCTTAAATGTTACATCTCTAAGAAATTTCACATAGGTTTTCAATCTAATAGAGGATTACACTGATTTTTGAAACAGCTGGAAAAGTTATGAAAAAATAGCTATTCGATTGTACTCCTGCAGGAATTACATTTCAGACAAATTACCCCAAATTATTCTTTAGTTGCTAACTCATGTCTATCTCTTTGGCAACCCCATGGACCATAGCCCTTCTGGCTCCTCAGTCCATGGGATTTCCCAGGCACGAATACTGGAGTGGGTTGCTATTTCCTTCTCCAGGGGATCTTTCTGACCCAAGAATTGAACCTTCATCTCCTGCACTGGCAGGCAGATTCTTTATCACAGAGCCACCCGGGAAGCTCAAATCTATTGCCTGACTCAATTTGGCATCCTGAATGCAAACTTGCTGATGTGTTTCTAGAAAATTACTAGTAGTCTAATATTTGATACTATGTTAAGATGTAGAGGCCTTAATTTTCAGGCCCTTTTGCAGAGTGAAAGAAATTATACTGCTGTGATTGAGAAACCAACATGGAGAATATGTTTTCCCTGCCGTCAAACCTAAACTTGGCATTGAGCCATCCTCAGATTTCTCTCTCTCTCTCTCTCTCTCTGTCTCTATTAAGTTCAAAAACTGTCTTTCAAAGAAATAAAAATATAATAGATCATATTTCCAGTGAGGACAACAACTAGGTAATTGTTCAGATGGTGACTGGAACCATGAAATTAAAAGACATTTCTTTCTCGGAAGAAAAGCTATGACAAACCTAGACAGTATATTAAAAAGCAGAGACATTACTTCACCAACAAAGGTCCATAGAGTCAAAGCTATGGTTTTTTAAGTAGTCGTGTACAGATGTGAGAGTTGGACTATAAAGAAGGCTGAGGGCTGAAGAATTGATACTTTCAAACTGTGGTGCTGGAGAAGACTCTTGAGAGTCCCTTGGACAGGGAGATCAAACCAGTCCATGCTAAAGGAAATCAACCCTGAATATTCATTGGAAGGACTGATGCTGAAGCCGAAGCTCCAATACTTTGGCCACTTGATGCGAAGAGCTGACTCATTGGAAAAGAGCATGATGCTGGGAAAGATTGAGGGCAGGAGAAGGGGGTGACAGAGGATGACATGGTTGGATGGCATCACCAACTCAGTGGACATGAATTTGAGCAAACTCTGGAGATAGTGATGGACACGGAATCCTGGTGTGCTGCAGTCTATGGGGTCATAAAGAGTCAGAGAGAGGACCTAGCAACTGACCAAAAACAAATAGAAGTAAAAGTTTAAATATGAGTTATTTCCTACTCTCTTCCTCCAAATCTAGCTCTATAGCCTCCCTGGTAGCCTGGACACTCAGTCTCTGCTTATGAATTCCCTAGCGATGAGGAACTTAATGTCTCTCATCTCATCAGAGCCGTATTAGCACATGTTTTGTTCTCTGTAACTGTGGTCTGGCTGTCTCTTGTCTCAGGCACAGACACTAGTTCTTTCTCTAGAGTCCTGTTGAGTAAATGTGATCTCTCTTCCACAGGAACAAGGTAAGTACTTAACATTATCCAATGTGATTTGACCTTTCTCAGGGTAGGACTCCCTGCCTTTTATAAATAAATACGTTAATATCTTCCTATGACTTCTTGTTTGTCAGTTTCTTATTCACTTGCTATTTTGACTTTCCCTTGAAAAGGCTAAAGTTTGGCACTATTTCACTTAAAACAACATTCTAATAATAGTCAAACAGCAGAATACTGGCTCCCAGGACTAAGCCAAATTATGGGGAAAATGTAGAGAAACATGAGCATGAGCTTCTCACTGTAGGTATTTCACTGGTGGTTTATATGAACTATCATACCATATTATGGACTCATCCATGCTACTTATTAAGGAAATTCCTTAAATCTAATTTATATATGTGGTTCTTAAAACCTCTCCATTTTAGAGTAGAGCTGTGGGAATATTGGAGACCTTAGTTTCAAATTTTAATGTAATAATCTTGCTAGCATGGTTGGTCCTGGCTGTTCTTTGGAAGGACTGATGCTAAAGCTGAAACTCCGGTATTTTGGCCACCTCATGCGAAGAGCTGACTTATTGGAAAAGACTCTGATGCTGGGAGGGATTGGAGGCAGGAAGAGAAGGGGACGACAGAGGATGAGATGGCTGGATGGCATCACCGACTCGATGGACATGAGTTTGGGTGAACTCCGGGAGTTGGTGATGAACAGGGAGGCCCGGCGTGCTGCAGTTCATGGGGTCACAAAGAGTCAGACACGACTGAGCAACTGAACTCAACTGAGCATGGTTGAAGCAGTCTAATCTAGGTAGTGATAATTCTTACCAACTAAAAGTCATTTGAAGATAAACTTTCAATATTATGTTCTCAATGGGATGATGGAAGGCAGAGCACTGGGAAGTGTCGCCATAGAAGGGTGGCTCCATCCTTACTCAAACCCCTTGCATCCAATATAAAGAGTGTTATGGACTTCTGTCTGCTTCATTCCACCTCCATGAAACAAATATTGTAAATGACTATTAAGCCATCTTCTCAAGCCCCTGGTTAAGACAAGGATATCCTAGCAATAGCAGCAGCACCACCAGCCCCTACTCCACAAAGAGAAAGATGAGATGTTATTCTAAAAATATTCCTGATCATCTTATTTCTTAGACAAATGTGTAGATACTCTCTGTGGTGTTGTAAACAGTACCATCTCTTCAATGTGAGCTGAATTAATTGATTTATTAGGAGCAAAATAGCTATGTGGGCTGGACTAAATTGGCTCATTAAGGATTCGATTGCACTAATTGCAATTTAATTAGTGCAAGTAGGCAGAGGAACAAAAGGAGGGAAGAAAGAGAGGCAAGGGTCCACGAGAGGGACCCTTGCTGGTCAGCCCACAGCGTGGGAGAATGACCTACACTTCTGGAGGTTGCTTAACGCTACCAGGCTTCTGCTAGGAAATGGCAATTTGGAATATCACATGACTCTGGGTAAAATTCTGAAGAAAAATCTTATTGCATTAGGACTCAAGACTGGCAGAACGGTCAGCTGTCCCATCCTGCCTGCACAGATGTTTGAATGCAAACACAGAGAGGAAATGAGACTCTTCTATCTCGCTTATAGAAAGCTAACTTCTCTGAGATACAAGAAATCAAGCTGAGGAAAAGCAGGAAGATTACAGAGTGGCTAAGAAGTGAGTGAGAGCAAGCTCAGACTTGGCCTACGGATTTTGGAGAGGCCATGGCAAAAGCAGCTCTGTCATGGTTAAGAGCAGAGATTTTTGGAGCCAAAGAGAACTAGGTGCAAGTTTCTGTCCCACTTTTTCCTGTGTGTGTATTCTTAAGCAATTTAGTCAGTCCTCCTGAGCCTTGGTTTCCTTAGATGAAGGCATAAGTCACAGAACTTTTCTGAGATGCATAGGAGGCATTCTATGAAGATGATTTGTGATTCCTGGTATCGAGTCAACATTCAAAAAATAAACTCTTTAAAAAATAGCTCCATGATTGTCAGAAGAACAATTCTATATAATCCACTTCAGAATTTCTTCCAGATCCCAAATTTTATCAGTCTCCATCTGTACAGTTAATTAGAATCACAAAATGTTAGAGTTAAAAGGGACCTTCGAGATCATCTATGTCAATCTCTTTGTATTTCAAAGGGGAAAATCAAGGTCCAGACCAAATATTCAGTGTCTTATTCAAAGTCCCTCTAAAGGAATTTTAGCAGAAAGTGAACCTTAAATTTTAACTAATTAAGTTGTATTAAAAAAAATATCTTGCATGGACCACGTGGGGCCACTTTCATCTGTATAACTCTGCAAGTGAAGTGCAAATCACAACTGCATGCAGATAAGGATCAATTTTCATGACCTAGTAGGTATTAAGCACCCACAAGGAAAATCCAAAACATTAAAAAAAAAAAAAATTACCCTCCTGTCAGTGAGGTTTGCTTATAGATCTTACTGGTTAACTCTGTCTTCTTCCCCTGCTCATCACACCAACACTCATCTCTATGTAAATGAGCCTTGGTGTCATCAGGGCTGGTAGCCCTTGTTGGTGTTGATCATGGATTGTGTGCACATCACTACTGGTGTGGGACTATGGATGGGAGGTGAGACCTCTAGCCTTATATTTAGCTGGGAGTCGGCACCATTCACCTGTCATTATTGGGCTTGGATATAGTTATGTAAACAGACTCAGTGGAGTAACCTTTGCCCATATATCATCCTCTTAGGGGCTCCTGTGTCCATTTAGGAAATTGCCTCTATAGCATCAGATCCATTGTGCTAAAAAACGGTATTGCAAAATCACCAGAGGGGAGATTACTCAGGCAATGGGGGCCAGCTGTTCTCGTTTGCTATTGAGAGGGGAATCTTTAATGAGCTATTTGATGATGACAAAAGGATTTCAGACAAAACCAGGTAAACCTCTTGACTGGAAGAGCCACAGAAGTTGGTGAAACTTTATCCCCAGAACTATAAAAGTAGCTCTTCCGCTGTCTTGTTATGTAGCGGTTTGCCAGCAGCCTGTCGAGAGGCAGGAGGTGGACCTTGTTTGCCTGAGATTTCTTAAGTGCAATGATCACATGACAAGTATAGCATCCCAGGAGATTCTGCATAAATCGAACCATGTCTTGAAAAGTATTTCCTTCTTCCTGCTCATACAAAAGACAAACATGTCAAGCACATCCTCCCTGAATATGCTCTTTCCTTTTCTGAAGAAAAAGAGCATGAGAAGAAATGACACTTTTCCCCGCAAAGAGAAGGGCTTCTCGGTAGAATAAGCAGAGTAGCGAAGAAGGTACTTATTATGTAAGATCTCTCAACCAGGACAGAGGAAATGAGGACCTTGGCTCTGATGTTGTTACTGTAGGACTCCAACTCAGCCCCATGACTGGTGACCTGCCTCACGAACTCCTCCATTCTGGGAGATTGCAGGAAAAATTAAAACAGAAAATGAAAGCTGGGTTTGATTCAGGGATTATAGTGGGTTAGAAATAAGCCAGTGTTTATGTTGCCTCCAAACAGCCTAATAGCTGCAGAGCTTGAACTTTTGTGTTTGTTTAAAAAATGCCAGGGAACAACATTTTTTCATTTTCCTTCTGCAGTAACTGTTGGTTGCTTCAAATCCCTTCATGAATGTATTATGGAAAACTGGGACAGAATTTTCCACTTGTTAGCCAAGTGCATGCCTGCTGAGGTTTTATGTTAGAAAATACAGTTTGCTTTAAATGAAATGTACAGTAGAAACCTAAGCCATCAAGTACAGAATCATGCAGTCCAGAAAGACATGCTTTTCCTTCTTCTTATTATTATTTTGGGTTTTTTTTGGCCAAACTCTCTCCTACCTTCCCCTGATTTTAAGTACCCTTTCAAAGCCTTTTATCTTTCTGTGGATCTCAAATGAATTCGCTTACCTAAAACACCCTTCATTAGATATTCATATGAAGTTTTATATTCTTTGACTCTTGTTTATGATTTGATGCCCAGAATATTTTGAAACAATATATTGAAATGAATATTCTATTTCATTACCTTTTTTTTTTAGTTTTTTATTTTTTAAATTTTAAAATCTTTAATTCTTACATGCGTTCCCAAACATGAACTCCCCTCCCACCTCCCTCCCCATAACATCTCTCCGGGTCATCCCCATGCACCAGCCCCAAGCATGCTGTATCCTGCGTCAGACATAGACTGGCGATTCAATTCTTACATGATAGTATACATGTTAGAATGCCATTCTCCCAAATCATCCCACCCTCTTACCTATGTTAATGAAAAAGAAAAAAAAATCTTATTCTATAAAGCATACTGAAAATACCTAATAGGCTTTCTAGATTCTTGCAGTTTATAGATGCTCTTAGGTGGACAACCAGTTTTTGGTCTTAGTACAAAAGTAGGAAGTATTAGTAAAGAAGCTCTCAGAAAAGGTAAGTTTTTTACCTTGTTATCCATTCCAATTCTTATTGGAAGAGGCCCTGTTGCACTGTGGATAATGCATGAAGTTTGGAGTTAGACTGAAGTTCAAATCATGCCTTGGTGCTCACATAATCTTGAGTTCCTGATCTATAAAATGAACATTCTAATATCCATCTCAGAAGTCTGTGGTGAGTATAGCCAAGTAACTGGTACAGAGTTCCAAGCCCACTACCACTACTTAATAGACCCTTAATCAATAGCAGTCATTTCTCATATTTTCAAAGCTTTAAGGATTCATTCTGAATCCTATGTATACTTCTTCGGTTTGCACAAACTCAGCCCTGCGTGATGCCATAGGAGCCATTAAAATTTTCAAGAGTTCTTGACCTTGAAAAATTTTCAGTGACAGGTATCAAGAAGAAACATCAAATATTTAAAGGCTGCTTTTCTGTATTGGTTCTACTAACTGATGAATGCAAACCTTTTGTATTATAAAACCCATATCTTCTAGCCAAATATCTCAGAAAAGCAACAGTGCAACAGACGATTCCTCTGTGTTGCTATACTGTGATGTTTTTATTTTTCTGACCCTTAGACAAGTCCCTATCATATTTGCCATAAATAATTGTTCATGACATTTTCATCTGTCCATAAGAAGAGTTGACTTGTAATTGTCCCGTGCTTTGCAGCTAATAAGATTAAGGAAAATCCTCCCATGACAAACTATTTCATCAATATAAAAATATTTGTAAATTATCATTGACCCTCCCACCTTAAAGAACGGTTGGAATTTGACAGAAACTTAACTTTAGCTAGAAGATTTCATCCTTTGGAACAAGAGGTTGCTGTCATGTTTGAAAATCTTTAAAACTATTTCAACCTTAATGTGGTACACATCTCACATGACTTCTGACGTTTCTGAAGTCTGGCCTTCAGGAAGATAGGTAGATTGGTAATTGAAAAGAAACTGCAACATAATTTTTTAAAGAGTGCTTTTCACGTTCTGCACATCCCAAAGACTTGCCACTCTGGAAATCATGATCTTTGCCGTAGCATGTAAACTCTCCAAGGGCAGGAACTGTTTGATTTGCTGACGTCTCTCATGTGCCTGTAGTTGTAGTTCCTGGTGTATGATAGGTGCTCAGAAATTGCTCAGTGACTAGATGACTAAATAAGCATTTAGATCAGAATTCAGCTATGTATCGTGTGCAACTTACCAATGGTCTGTTAAGGTAGGGCAACAACCTTCTTTCTCTATCTCTCTGTTCTTTTAAATTTGCCTGCTATTGCTTTTAAAGCAAGCCAAAAGTGATCTGGAAGGGCCTTTTTGATATGATCACACAGCTGGATCATACTCCAGCTCTTTCATGGGAATCCTACTCTGCCTAACTCTCTTCATCCGCCTTGAATTTAACCAATTACTTTATTTTTTTTTAATTAGAAATTATCTTACCAAATATATTCTAGGTCTGTTAAAACAAAAGGTTGAAAAGCAAACCAAAGGGTCTAAAATCTCCAGATATGAATTGAACCATAAAAGATCTACCTTTTATACAAAATCCTGTTTAAACTCCATAAACCAAATTAACATTTGCTGAAAACCAGATATCCATCAAGCATTGTGCTAGACAGAAGTGAGCTCATATAATCTCAGGTGGGAAATTTTCTAAACATTTACCATAGGTAATGTTCTCCTTGGTGTTGACTTGTGGTGTTTGATCTCTCCTTAAATGTTTGTATTTATTTTCAATAGTGTATGTATACGTATAAAATGTTTATTTGGTTTTTTCCCCTCCAATTCTGTCATCTAAGAACAAAGAGCAGCTAATTATCATGTGTTTTTGAAGAAGGGTCAGAAGGTTCCCAATTTTGAAAGCCTAAAACTGTGAAAGGTAAAATCCTTGCACTAACCCAGAGGAAGTCGCTTCACTAGCCGTGTTCTGAAACTTTAAGGTCTCTTTTTCCTTGGTGTGCAAGATATTTGTATTCTCCACACAGCCTCGCATAATTCCTGGTCCTCATCCTCTATCCTACAAAACTGAGAAATGTTGGGAATCCAGAAACACTAGGCAAACCACACAGCTGCTCTCTCATCTCCTGCCTCTATAATTTCCCCGATTGATCCGTTTGTGCCCAGAATGGATAATCCACCCTTTTAAAGGGTTAATAGAAAATGCTCACAACGGCCGTTTTCTTTGTATTTGGTTGAATTCTATCTTTTCCCACTCTATTATTTTGTTCTGTCCTTCAGGGTTGGGCTTATTTGCCCCCTCTCTAAAGAGCACCATTGGAAATATTTGCCTGTTGCCTGTGGTTGTAGTGGAAACAAAGGATCTTTCAGGCATAAAGATGACTTGGACAGACACAAAGACAAATTTCTCTTGAATTGGAACTAAGAACAGAAGAACAGAATGAGGCCGTTTTATATTGACTAAGATTTACAGTCAAGATGCAGAATGCCTCTAGTATCTTTCTAATTCTTTGACATGAAAAATCTCGATTCCTCATGCATTCAATAACTTCTGCAGATTTTTTATGAAGCACCTTGCTGGTGTCAGGATCTGTGGAATATGCATGCATGCAGGGTAAGTTGTTTCAGCCTTGTCCTACTGTTTGTGACCTTATGGACTGTAGCCCACCAGGTTTCTCTGTCTGGGGATTCTCCAGGCAAGAATACTCTAGTGGATTGCTTTGCCTTCCTCCAAGGGATCTTTCCAACCCAGGGGTCAAATCCGCATCTCTTATGTCTCCTGAACTGGCAGGCAGGTTCTTTACCACCAGTGCCACTTGGAAAGCCCTCTGTGGAATATACTGGGTACAATATAGATGATAGTTAGCTAGCTAAATATGGATTATGAAAGATATGCTTTCCACCTTTGAGAAACTCTGATTAGTGAAAGGAAAAAAAAAATATATATATATATATATATTGCCTTTTCATACTGTTCATGGGGCTCTCAAGGCAAGAATACTGGAGTTGTTTGCCATTCCCTTCTCTGGTTTTGTCAGAACTCTCCACCATGACCTGTCCGTCTTGGGTGGCCCTACGCAGGATGGCTCATGGTTTCATTGAGTTAGACAAGGCTGTGGGGTCCATGTGATCAGTTTGGTTGGTCATCAATGTGGTGTTGGAGAAGACTCTTGAGAGTCGCTTGGACTGCAAGGAGATCCAACCAGTTAAACCTAAAGGAAACCAGTCCTGGATACTCATTGGAAGGACTGATACTGAAGCTGAAGCTCCAAGACTTCGACCACCTGATGCAAAGAACTAACTCATTGGAAAATACCCAAATGCTGAGAAGAATTGAAGGCAGGAGGAGAAGGGGATGACAGAGGATGAGATGGTTGGATTGCATCACTGACTCGATGGACATAAGTTTGAGCAAGCTCTGGGAATTGGTGATGGGCAGGGAAACCTGGTATGCTGTAGTCCATGGGGTCACAAAGAGTCAGACATGGCTGAGCAACTGAACTGAACTGAACTGAACTGATATATATATATATATATATATATATATATGTATATATATATATATACACATACACACACACACACACACACACATATATATATATGCAATCACAATATAATTATAAATATAAATGCAATGATACTGTGGTTGACTACAGGGCCATTGCACCAGAAGTAATGAAGTCTGCCCAAGCAAGTCAGGGAAAGTACCAGAAATGAGGTGGTATTGAACTCGACTTTAAAAGGAAGGGAGGATAATATTGCAGGTAGAAACAGTGCTGGTCCCAGAGTGCTGAGATGAGGCCAGGTAGCCAGGGGGTTGTGAGGAAAATGGGGAGAAGCAATACCAGGAAAACAGAAAAACAGAACAGCACTGCAGTGTGGAGGAGGCATTGTGACTCTGTTGTAAAATCAAGGGTAGCAGGGACCAATTCTGCCTTTTCCAGAAACTCTCTAGTGCTGGAAGGAGAAGACGAGATGGAGGTAGTAAGAGACTGTTGGGAAGCACAAATGTTAGAAGTGATTTTTTTCCCAATGTTACCATTCATTCAGTGAGGCATTCTCAGTACTGCTTTTATCACTTCAGCTCTTTGACCTAATGTAGAAAAAGAAAGAAGCAGGATTGTCATCTTTAATGCCCAAACTTGTCATGGAAGAATGAGTTGTCTCCTTTAAAATTCAGATCTCATGGTCATCTGTGTGTCCAGGAAGAACCCTTGATGAACATTAGTTCATCTTAGATAGCAGCTTCTGAAATCAGATCCTGTTTCTGCTCCCTCACAGCTCCCTCACATAGTATCTGATGATCTCCAGGATGATCTGCAAATTATTTTTACATAGTTTGCAGATTTTTCTCAAGGATCCCAAGAGGCTCGTTGCAGGTTTAAATCATCCCCTGAACTCTCCTCCCTTTCCCCTTCTCTTCTCTCCTGTGAGTCCTCTGTCTTTTTCTCATGCAGTTGGAGAAGCTCCAGCTTTCTGTTTCATATTCCTTTGGGAGCTCTTGACTGAGTTGAGCCTTAAGGCTTGAATGTATGCAGCGTCCATTTTGTTAAAAAAAAAAAATGTTCTTCCCTGGCACCTTTCTCCTCTCTTCATATTTCCAGGTGAGAGAATGCCATAGTGGTTTCACTAGAGACTTCTGATAAATGACTGTTACTTCTATAAAATGTAAAATGCTCCATGTTTGCTATATGTCTTCATATCTGCCAACATCTGTTAGGAGACTCTTTGACCTTTGCTTGGGATTGATTGCTCCACGCCGTGTGCTTTGAAGCAGAGTATTTCTACCTACAAAGTGGACTCAGGTGTCTGTTTGACTATTCTGGACTCCAAAGAAGAGCGCCTCTCTCTCTGTCTTTGGACAAAGAGAAGAAGGCTCTTGATCTTCTTTATCATAATCCTATGAGGAAATCCTGGACTACACGAAATGCTAACTGATGTGGTCATTTTGTTGATGAATATTTCCCAAATTAATCACTTACATTATTTATATTTTATTTCTTTAATTTTTCTGTCTTAAATTAATGAAACCGTCATGATCCTATTCACTTTGGAATCAGCGTTCTTGTAGAAAGCTATAGAATTTAATCACTCTCATGTACAACTTCACTTCTTTTTAAATTATTGTTTTTATTATCATCAAAATTATACAAGAACATACTATGACAGTCAAATAGCTCTGCCTGGCATACAGTGAGAAGCAGCAGATTTTGCCCCCAAACTCCTAAAGCCTGTTTGCAGTTCTCAGGGGGAAGAAACATTCACTGTTTTCCTTCTCATATTTTTGAATGACATACGTATACAATTATTCCTTGATTTGTTCATTTTCAGTTATTGTCTATTGATTTTCTGCTGTAGAGGATGAAAGTTTAGCTCTCCACAGTCATTCTGTTCACCTCCCACAAACGAAATTATCTCAAGTTCATTTTCAAGTCTATTAATTTCTTATTATTAATGCATAAATATTTATACTGAGTCTAGTAGAATATGATGATTATATTTTCTATTTGTCTGTGCAGGGTCTTAGCTGCAGGATCCTTTTAGTTTCAATGATATATACACATACTTATATGTATGTAGGTATGATTGTAGCTGTGTTTTGAATTCCAGGAATACAAAGGTCCTCCCCCTAAAGCATTATATCATACATAAAGTCTTCCTTGATACTTTTATTTCACTGACAAAAGCTATTTATTCAGAAAAAATGCATAAAACATAAACATACAGTTAAACAAATAATTATAAAGTGAATACCCATATTTTATCACAAAAATGAAGAAATAGATCCCTGCCAACACAGCAAAAACTACCCAAATCCACACTTAGGGTTACTACTACACCATCTGCTGTGGTAATAGACACCTCATTGACCTTTGTTACATACCTACATTTGCCTCCTGTCTTGCATCAGTAAATAATATAATTTTTTTAGTCTGTTTTGAATTTTATGAGTAAAGTAATACATAGATAAATAATTTGGGGTCTTATATGGGGAGTTAATACTATGTATGTAAGATTCATCTGTATTATTTTATATAATATAGATTCAGTTCAGTTCAGTTGCTCAGTCATGTCCGATTCTTTGCAACCCCATGAATCTCAGCACACCAGGCCACCTTGCCCATCACCAACTCCTGGAGTTTACTCAAACTCATGTCCATTGAGTCGATGATGCCATCCAGCCATCTCATCCTCTGTCATTCCCTTCTCCTCCTGCCCCCAGTCCCTCCCAGCATCAGGGTCTTTTCCAATGAGTCAACTCTTTGCATGAGATGGCCAAAGTATTGGAGCTTCAGCTTCAACATCACTCCTTCAAATGAACACCCAGGACTGATCTCCTTTAGAATGGACTGGTTGAGTCTTCTTGTAGTGCAAAGGACTCTCAAGAGTCTTCTCCAACTCCGCAGTTCAAAAGCATTAATTCTTCAGCGCTCAGCTTTCTTTATAGTCCAACTCTCATATCCACACATGACCACTGGAAAAACCATAGCCTTGACTAGACAGACCTTTGTTGGCAAAGTAATATCTCTGCTTTTTAACATGCTATCTAGGTTGGTCATAAGTTTCCTTCCAAGGAGTAAGCATCTTTTAATTTCATGGCTGCAGTCACCATCTGCAGTGATTTTGGAGCCCCCAAAAATAAAGTCTGACACTGTTTCCACTGTTGCCCCATCTATTTGCCATGAAGTGATGGGACTGGATGCCATGATCTTCATTTTCTGAATGTCGAGCTTTAAGCCAACTTTTTCACTCTATTATTAATTAATCTAATTAATATATAATTAGATATAATATATAATATATAATTAATCTAATTAATATATAATATAATTATATTATATATTATATAATATAATTATAAATATATTATATATTATATATTATATTGTATAAATTATAAATATATTAATATATAATATATTAATCTATATTATTTTATAGATTAATAAAATCTAATTAATAATAGATTTTATTAATCTATAAAATAATATAGATTAATATATTATAAATATATATACATGTGTAATTTGTGTGTATATCATTACAAATAAATATAAAAATAAATTTGCTTTTAACTTACTGCTCACAGTACTTCATCTTATTAAAAGTAGCACAATTTATTCTATTGCCAATGCACATTTAGATTGTCTTCCATTCGGGATTAGTACAAATAATGTCACAGTGAAAGTTGTACATTTTTTTAATGTTTAGGTGTGGATTTCCACTAGGTATTTACCTATGGGTGGAACTGTTTGGCCATAGGTTCCTTGTCCCTTCAGCTTGGTAAATAATGCCAAACTACTGTCCAATGTGGTTCTGTCTTTACAGCCCAACCAGCAGTATGCAACAAATCCATCAATCCACATCCTCACAAGTACATGTTAGTGTCAGATTCTTTTCTTTTCTTTTTTTTTTTTTTTTACCATTGCCAATCAAATAGTCACACAGTATACTATGACACTTAGATTCAGGATGAGCAGGAAAGCACGTACAAGTCTCTACATTGCTGATGCTTTGACTAATTTCTCAAAAAGTCCGCTTGCTAAGGGGATATTTATTCAGATCTTCCTTGCATAGTTTTGTCATGCTTTGTTTTGAGTGGGCTTTACCTTTTATATTGGAGAAGGAAATGGCAGCCCACTCCAGTGTTCTTGCCTGGAGAATCCCAGGGACGGGGGAGCCTGGTGGGCTGCTGTCTATGGGGTCACACAGAGCTGGACACGACTGAAGTGACTTAGCAGCCACCTTTAAATATTTTCTTCTTGGCTGTATTCCTTTTAGTGAATGCATATTTTACAGGTGAAGTGGTTGAAGGAGAAAATCAAAAGTTTGATGAGGCGGACATGTTCCTGGTTATTCACAATTCCTCCCCTTGTGCCTGGCCTCTAGCTGTGGCCCCAAAGGAAGGTATGATATTGGTCCAAAGCAGCCTCCCAAGCAGGCTTCCCAGGCGGCACTAGTGGTGACTAACCCACCTGCCAATGCAAGAGAAGTTAAGAGATGAGGGTTTGAATCTTGGATGGGGAAGATCTTCTGGAGTAGGAAATGGCAGTCTGCTCCAGTATTCTTGCCTGGAAAATTCTATGGACAGAGGAGCCTGATGGTGGGGTCGCAAAGAGTCTGATGCAACTGAGCATACACAGCCACCAATGCACAGAGTAACTTTCCCACGGAGACTTCCTCCACCACAGCTAATCTGGGGAAGTACTTAAATTTCATATTCTACCACTTAGGTTTCGTGACAAAAAGTGAAAGTGTGAGTTGCTCAGTCGAGTCCGACTCTTCTGACACCCCATGGTCTGTAGCCCGCCAGGCTCCTCTGTCCATGGAATTCTCCAGGCAAGAATACTGGAGTGGGTTGTCACTTCCTTTTCCAGGGGATCTTCCCGACCCAGGAATCAAACCTGGGTGTCCTGCATTGCAGGCAGGTTCTTTGGTCTGAGCCACCTTTAGTCTTTAGAAAGTCTGCATTCATAGAGGCAATGTAAGATGTTAACCAAGCAGTTAATTTGCCCTGGCAGGTGTACTGTAAATACTGGAAAGCCAAATTAGCCTCTGAAAAACTGCACAAAGCAGACAACTTGCCTGAGGAGTCTGAGTTGACTAAGCAAATAATGGCCCCAGGCAAATATAACCCCTACCACAGAGATACCAAGGGTGAAAAAAAGAAACAATGTATTTTGCTAATATAATATCTGAAATGTTCTACACTGATCTCTACATTTCATTAAACCATCTGGTGTATAAAAAAGCAGTTGTTGATATAAAAGATAGCAATTGCTTAGAAGACTTTACTTCCCAAGGCACTCTGCTAGTGATCAAATTGCCTATACATATTCTACCTAAGAAGGAAATTTTCTCAGTAGTTAATATTTTTTAAATTTCATTGTGAATGCATATTATGTTCATCATATACTCTGACAATTTGGGGTATCTCAAGGAAGAAATAATAATCTGGCTCATAAAAAAGTCATCATCACAAAAACAAAATTAAAAAGAAGCAATATGTTATTAGGAATAATAATTTAGTTGTCACAGTGCCTTAATTTTCTCTGCACTGTCATTCATGCTTGGCTCTAAAGCTATTAATGCCTACTAATAATACTGATATTATTTTTTCCCTGAAGCCACAGAAATTAAGCTTAAGTTCTTTAAAATGTGGAACATATTACTCCAGCAGGCTTAAAAGTTTTGGTTGATTGATTGATTTTCCACATCATGCCCACTCCATACCTCTTGTTCACGTCTTCAACCCCTCTGGTGCATTTGAAATGTTTGGTCTCTTCAGGATCAGAAAGGAAACCACAGAAAGTAGCTAGGCATTTCTCTTTTGGCTTTGAAGAAAACCTGACTTTGAGTAGCTTCTTGATATGCTCACACAACCCAAAAGTATTCTTCAACTCAAGGGCAAAAGCATCAGTATTATTTGTCTCTTTCTTGTTGTTCAACTAAATCTTTCAGTTAAAAATATCAAGATACTCAAGTAGCATGGAAACACAGCATAGAATTGGGGAGAGGTTAAAAAATCTCTGCCTGATGCCAAGAAATTGCACAAGGGAGCGGTATCATGATACCCACCCAGCCTAACTTTTGGAGGTTACCCAGAATGGACTCAATTTTATTGCAGACTTCACTTCAGTGAATAATTCAGCAATCCTTCAAATATCCAGTGGTTTTGATTCATTTTCACAAAGCTTTGCTGTTGTCCTTTAAAATGATTTTTGTGATGATGATGGGTATAGAAATCATTGGAACATACATACATAAGATTTCGGGATACATAAAAATGATGATGACATAATTCACTTTTTATTTTTTTAATTGAGAAGGGTTTTCTAAGCTAGAACGTAGATGATGGAGTTTATATATAAAAAAATCTAAATGTGTTTTTAATGAGGCATTTCTGTATTTCCCACGGCAATTTGAGATAATCACTGTGTACAATCTTTTAAAACAATTTCCACATTTATTTTTAATTAAACTTGAGTAGGCTGCAGAATCCCTCTATTCACCTTCAAATGAGCGCTGCTGAATTCACTATTGAATTCACCCCACCCTTTACTGCTTCCCCCAGGACTCCCAAACAAGCAATCAGGTGAACAATAGTCTCTTTGTTTTTAGTTAATTGATTGACTTTACGTTGAGGTAAAATTGGTATATAACCTTATATTAGTTTCCTGTATACAACAGAATGATTTGATCTTTGTGCATATAACAGAATAATCACAACAATATCTGGTCACTATCGATCATTATAAAATTAACCCTTTTCACCCCTTCCGTTCATTCTCCAGCTCTGATAACCACCAATCAGTTCTCCGTATCTCTGAGTTCTTCTGTTGTTTGCCTTGTTTTTTTGGATTCTACATAATAAGTACGATCAAACAGAGCTTGTCTTTCACTGTCTGCCTTATTTCCCGGTACATGCTGCCACAAATGGCAAGATTTCCTTTTTTAATGGCTGAGAAGGGTTCTCCTGTATATGTGTACACCGCATATTCCTTATGCACTCGTCCACTGGTGGACAGTTGTTTCCATATCTTGGCTATAGGAATTAATGCTGCAGTGAACATTGAATTGCACATACCTTTCTGAATTTGTTTTTATTTTTTCCTTTGTTGAAATACCCAGAGTTGGTATAGCTGGAGCATATATAGCTCTATCTTTAATTTGGGGGGAAATTTTTCACACTGCTTTCCATAGT
This sequence comes from Ovis canadensis, assembly GCF_042477335.2. Taxonomy (NCBI): domain Eukaryota; kingdom Metazoa; phylum Chordata; class Mammalia; order Artiodactyla; family Bovidae; genus Ovis; species Ovis canadensis. Next base: position 19,239,578 of record NC_091261.1, read on the forward strand.
GGCTGCACTAATTTGCTTTCTCACCAACAGTGTATGAGGGTTCACATCCTCTCCCACATCTGTTATTTCTTGTGTATTTGATAATAGCCATTCTAATGGTTTTGATTTGCATTTCCATGATGAAAAGTGACGCTGAACATATTTTCATGTCTTCTTGGCAGGGGGGAAATGTCTATTTTGACCTTCTGCCCATTTTTTATTTGAACTATTGGGCATTTTGTTACTGAGTTGAATGTATATATAGGGTTTCCCTAGTACATCAGCTGGTAAAGAATCTGCCTGCAATGCAGGAGACTTGGGTTCGATCCCTGGGTTGGGAAGACCCCCTGTAGAAGGGAACAGCTACCCACTCCAGTATTCTGGCCTGGAGAATTCCATGGACTGTATAGTCCATGCTGCTGCTGCTGCTGCTGCTGCTGCTGCTGCTAAGTCGCTTCAGTCGCGTCTGACTCTGTGCAACTCCAGAGACGGCAACCCACCAGGTTTCCCCATCCCTGGGATTCTCCAGGCAAGAACACTGGAGTGGGTTGCCATTTCCTTCTCCAATGCATGAAAGTGAAAAGTGAAAGTGAAGTCGCTCAGTCGCATCCGACTCTTCGCAGCCCCATGGACTGCAGCCCACCAGGCTCCCCTGTCCCTGGGATTCTCCAGGCAAGAGTACTGGAGTGGGTGTCATCGGGGTCCCTAATATTTGGACAAGACTGAGCAAATTTACTGTCTTTTATGAGTGTATATATTATGGGTTTCCCAGGTGGTGCTAGTGGTAAAGAATCTGCCTGCCAATGAAGGAGATGTAAGAGACACACGTTCAGTCTCTGGGTCAGGAAGATCCCCTGGAGGAGGGCATGGCAACCAGTATCCTTGCCTGGAGTATCCCATGGACAGAGGAGCCTGGCAGGCTACAGCCCATGGGGTTGCAGAGTTGGACATGACTGAAGTGACTTAGCATGCATGCACGCAGACACACACACACACACACACGCAGACACACACACACACACACACACATTATTAACCCTTTATTGGATATAAAAGTTGAAAATATTTTGTCTCTTTTGGCAGGCTGCCTTTTCATTTTGTTGATGGTTCCTTTGCTGTGCAGTATCTCTTTAGTTTGATGTAGACTTACTTTGCTTTTGGAGTCAAATCCAAAAATTCAACATGAAGATCAGTGTCAAGAAACTTACCACTTATATTTTCTTCCAGGTGTTTTACAGTTTCAGGTTTTAAACTAAAATCTTTTAATCCATTTTCAGTTAATTTTTTGTGTAGTGTATAAGATAATGGTCTATTTTCTTTCTTTTGCATGGAGCTGTCCAGTTTTCCCCACATCATTTGTTGGAGATACTGTCTTTTTCCCATTGTATATTCTTGCCTCCTTTGTCGTAGTAATCTCTTTAATCTCTTGCATTTCTGTTGGATCAGTTGTAACTGTCTTCTTTCAAATCTGATGTGATATTTTTGAGCCTCCTCACTTTTTTTTTGGTGAATCTGGCTAAAGATTTGTCAATTTTCTTTATCTTTCTAAAGACCCATCTTTTAGTTTCATTGATCTTTTTTGTCTTTTCAGTCTCTGCTTCATTTCTATCTGCTCTGTCTGTATTATTTCCTTCCTTCCACTAACTTTGGACTTATCTTTCTTCTTCCAGTCACTTTAGGTGTAATGTTAGATTATTTATTTGATACCTTTGCTGTTCCTTGATTTAGATATTTATTACTACAGACTTCCCTCTTAAAACTGCTTTTGCTGCATCCCATTGATTTCAGTATGCTGTATTTCCATTTTCATTTCTTTCAAGATATTTCTGAGTTCTTTTTTGATTTCTGTGTTGACATTTTGATTATTCAGTAGCAGGTTGCTTAATCTCCACATATCTGTAAGGTTTGTTTTTTTTTTTTTCCAATTTTCTTCCTGTAATTGATTTCTAGGTTATACCTTTGAGGTTTAAAAACATGCTTGATATGAGTCTATCTTTTTAAATTTGTTGAGACTTGTTTTGCGGCGCAACATATGATTTGTTCTGGAGAGTGTTCCAAATGCAGTTGAGGAAAATATGTGTTCTACTGCTTTTAGCTAGAATGTTCTATAAATATCTATTAAATGTATCTGGTCTAGGGTGTCTCTAAGGCTGATTTTTCCTAACTGCTTTTCTGTTTGGATGGTCTATCTACTCATGGTATTGATCTCCTCTTCTGCCACTGTACTGCCATTAATTTCAATCAGTAGGTCTGTCAGTAGCTGCTTTATATATTTAGGTGTTCCTAGGTTGTGTGCATAAGTATTTACACATGTTGCATTCTCTTTTTGCATTGACCTCTTTGTTATTATGCAATGCCTGTGTGAGCTCTGTGTGACTGTCTGCCACGGCAGGACCACGGCTATGATGTGAGGAGGTGGGGAAGCCCCACTGCCACGAGCAGGTTAGAGGGAGGGGATCACAATGGCACGTCAGTGTCAGCAGAAGCAAGGCAGAGAGAGAACTCAGAGATAGTGCCCGTCAGAGCCCCCATCCCTATAGAGAGTTCATGCTGACCCCTGCTTTTAAACGGAAGCTCCAGGATAGCAAGCGAATCTCATTCACACTTGGTCCGGGCACCCTTCAAACGGCCCATCTTCTGACATATGCTGGGGCAAGTGAGTCTGCACGAGAGCCTTTTAAGAGCTGGTTTAAGTGTTCTTAATCATTCTTATGCATTATAATATTTCAGTGAAATAGAAAATACAAGCTAATTTTATAGGTGAAATAAATACTATAGAAAAAAATCTGAAGTTGATGCCAACAGTTCAAAAACAAAGTCTGAGGACATGAGATTTTACCCTGATCCCTCCCTGTGGTCCCTGAAGCTCTGGGGGAATACTCTTTCTGTTTCTCCCCTAGGAATTTACTGCCCCAATTTGCTTAACCCTTTGAGACTAAATTCTATGATTTCCCCAGGCTTTCTAATGGTTCAAGAGAAACCTAGAGGTAGAATGCACAGCTCCAGAGTCTGCAGCCTACTGCCTAGCCCATAAAATATCACCGGCTCTCCTCTCCCCTTGTAAAACAAAAGGTTTTATCAACTTGGCCTCAGGAGCAATCGATGTATAATAAAGGGCAGAGAACAATTGATGTGACTGACCAGGAGCTGCCCTGTGTGCTCTAGGACATGAATTGAGACAATTAATCTGAGTTTTCTACATAACAACAAGGGCTCCGCTTTGCATTAGAGAGGCTTTTCATCCAAAGCTTTGCAAGTGCACTACTCCAAGGAAATGGTTCATAATTGGTTCTTTATTATCACTCCTGTCCAGAGCAGACTTGAATCATGATCAAAGAGAAAGCAGGTTGCTGATTAATCCCTATCAACTGTCATCCAACAGATTCATGATGTAAAATATTACCTGAACTTTTAAAACAAATAACTCTAATTTCCACTTAATTGATTTTTGACCTTGAGCCACATTTTTCAATTGCAATTTTAACTTGAAACAAAACTGAGCTCTCAGGTTAGCTATGAACTTCAGCAAAGAGGACACAGCAGGCAGGAAAGAAACTGATTTAACGCAGAGTAACTTTTATCAACTTTAGCGATTATTCTAATGTGCTTCCTTCTTTTAACAAAATATTTACATAAAAACTGCCTTATGTCTAATAAATGTCTAATAAAAATTGTCTTCCTAGAGTGGAACTAAAACAGACCATATAGTTGCCTGATCGAAACCTTAAATCTGACATTTGAAAAGACTGAGAGGCAGAGTTTAGTTTAATGTGTTCAATGTTACATGGTTAATAAGTGATAGAAATAATACTGAAACTAAATCAGCCACTTACTTTTACAAACATAAAACACGGGACCCTAAGATTTTAAGTTATGTGTTCAAGCAGATGCTAGTTGGTGGAAGGACCAGAAAAAAGTGTAGGTCAGATCCAGGCTGTCTCTAATGCATTCTGGACTCACAGCAAGGGTAACGATGGAAGCCACATGACATGCACATTTAAATGTTGTTAATCAAGCTCAAGTAAACTACGTTCCTTACTTCTACTCTGACGAACATACCTCGTCATAACCTGAAACATTCTGTTTGAATGAAGTTTTCAGCTCTTAGGCTCCTCAGAGGACATGCAAAAACCTAGCCTCTAGCATACTGCCCCTGGTCTGCAGCCCACCACCATTTTTTCATTCCAGCTCCATCCCACACCATGCCAGACCTCTGAGGCATACTGCTGGACAATACAGTCTGCATGTTCAGGCATGTCCAAGTCCTGTTTACACTCTTCATATGCCCTTGGCCAGTTCTAAGGTCTGGGTGAACACTTCCCAGAGATGGAATCTGCCTTTGGACTCACAGACCTAGGCGAGAGGCCTGCTCCAGTGGAGGAAGCTGGCCTATAATTGTTGCTCATCATATTTCAGAGTACTTCCAAGCAGAATTTGGTCTAATGGTGGTGGTACATGGGGTACATGCTGCTTCTGACTGGCACATTCTAGTGGCCCTTCAGACTGCTTGGCATAGTGCAGTGTAGACAAAGGGTGATCAGAGTTGGGGTCTGGTGAATATGGAGACCTAAAGCAGGGGGCTCTCTTGTCCCTCTAAGGGAAAAGATAAGTGTTCTTACTGTGGGTTTTTCTTTCTTTACCAGAACAACCCTCTGGATGTAATTGTTCGAAACATTTCACTGTGCTTCAAAAAGAAAATTTACAAGCTCTTGTTTTCTCGTCCTATTTCATATTTTAATCAAAACTGAACAGATCAACAGTGTTGGGATGATAATAATTCTCTAACTCTTCTCAGGGGATTCCCTGGTGGTTTAGACAGTAAAGAATTTGCCTGAAATGCAGGAGACCCAGGTTCACTTTCTGGGTCAGGAAGATCCCCAGGAGAAGGGAATGACTACCTACTCCAGTATTCTTGCCTAGAGAATCCCATGGACAGAGCGGCCTGGTGAGCTATAGTACAATGGGTCACAAAGAATCAGACAAGACTGAGTGGCTAACTTTCACTTTCAGCTCTTCTCAGACTAGATTTTATTTTGGTTGTTGACAATCTTTTAAATCCAAGTTATATATATCATTCTCGGTAAACACATCTTCTTTCTGTTAGACTCCTATGAGAAAAGCATGTCAATCCCAGACTTCAAATAATAGAGGGATTTATAAAATTTGAATGTTTGGGTGTGTTTTAAGAATATTTACCAAAGAATTTCAATATAGGATATGGTAAAATATTTTTAAAAATTGTACTCGCTTTATCTTAGAAATGACAGGGCTGAGAGATAAATTAATAATCACCTTCAAGTTTATGGTTGATACTAAATGAGCAAAGAGGACTAATTATCTCTCTGGCTTCAACTGTGAGTAGTGCCAAAATTTCAAAAAGTAAAAATTGAATAAATGATCTGAATTTTTCCAACAGTATAAACGTTTGTTACAGATATCACCCACACATCCACAGACACCCACACACATACACACATTTCAATAATTTAATCTTTTATTTTTTATCTGACTATTTTCTGAGACATAACTTTCACGATTGCTTTTCAGATGTTATTTCTTTAAACCACCCTATTTCCTCTTTGGGCCTCCCAGGTGGCTCAGTAGAAAAGAATCTGCCTGCCAGCACAGGAGATGTGGAAGACATGGGTTTGGTCCCTGGGTTAGGAAAAATCCCCTGGAGAAGGGCATGGCAACTCACTCCTGTATTCTTGCCCAGAGAATAACATGGACAGAGGAGCTCAGCGCACTATAGTCCATGCAGTTGCAAGAGTCTGATATGACTTAGCAACCAAGCAAGCATGCATGCACTTCCTCTTTATCTATAGGGGATACAGGAAGACAAGAGTGTAAGATTTTTAAAGGTTTTTTTCCCATTTCTTCTTTAAATTTGTGATACTATATGCAGTGAATATTATTATCCCATTTCACATATGAAGAAATAGAGCATTAATAACGTGAAAGAAATCCCATAAGCCACAGAACAATCACATGGGCAAGCTAGGGCTCAAACCAAACATATGAGTACGCATCTAAAGCCTGTTTGTCTACATCACGTGTCTTTCAGAGAGAAAGAATGGGTTCCTAAGCATCAATGACTGGCTTTAGCAGTAAACGGGGAAAGAAAGGCAAATCTCTCACACAGAAGAATTCCAAACAATTTGTATAGTTACATTGTTTCTAACAAGGTGACTCTACACTACTTAAGTGTGGGCTGAACATAAAGATTTCCTTCTAAAGAGCGCAGTATGAAGAAGAGGGGAAGAATAACCTCAGGGTGGAGAAGCCTGGAAAACAGGGTAATATATTTTCTTCATTCAGTCACTAGAAAATCCACAAGTCATGACCTGTAGTTTGGATACTCCAAAATTCATAGGCAATATTTTCAGAGGGCCTCAAAGACTATTAAAACAAGTATAACAAATTTTGCTTCTAGCCATGATTGAATAACTGGTACCACACTTGCTTTCTCACCACAAACAACTATAAAGCTGGATAAATTGAATGGAAAAAAAAAAAAAAAGCTTTATTTGGGAACTGGATAATAGGCAGCTGGGACTCTAACCCTTTAGAAAAGGAAGGAATCAAAATCCCATGGTTGTCTTGGCTTTTTGCCTGGGTCCGGTATTTGGAGAAGTAGTCCAAAGCAAGAAGGGTGGGTCAAAAGTCAGAGTTCAGAGGACATGTGGACAAAAGGGGAAGGGGAGGGCAGGACAAATTGAGAGAGTAGGACCGACACATATACATTGCCACGTGTGAAATAGATAGCTACTGGGAGGCTGCTGTATACAACAGGGAGCTCAGTTTGGTGCCCTGTGATGACCTAGAAGGTGGGAAGGTGGGGGAATGGGGTGGGAGAGAGGCTTGAAAGGGAGGGATATACATAGACATATGGCTGATTCATGTTATTTTACAGCAGAAACTAAGGCAACATTGTGAAACAATTATACTCTAATTAAAGAAGAAAAGTCAGAGCTCGTAGCTCCTAAGGTATCAAGGGTGTGTGGGGAAGGGCACCAGGGCTTAGGGAGCCATGTGGAAGGTGTTTCAAATCCACATGGGGCTCCCTTGTGGTTGTTGTTCTGTTGCTCAGACGTGTCCAAATCTGCAACCCCATGGACTGCAGCATGCCAGGTTTCCCTGTCCTTCACCATCTCCCAGAGTTTGCTCAAACTCATGTCCATTAAGTCAGTGATGCCATCCAACCATCTCATCCTCTTTTGCCCCTTTCTCCTTCTGCCCCAATCTTTCCCAACATCAGGGTCTTTTCCAATGAGTCAGCTCTTTGCATCAGGTGAATTTTTGACCAAAGGCTTGGTTGTGTATGTAGAAGTTCAGGAAATACTTTAGACGCAGGAGAGAGTAGTTGCTCTGAGGCTGAGAACTGAACAGAGACCATCGGGATATAAAAGGGAGAACAAATAGAGAGGGAAGTCAAGTCTAGGAAACACTGGACAGTGCAGCCCAGTCAGAGTACAGAAACTCTCCTGAGCTCCAAAGTCATTAATTTTATATCTGAAATGGCATATCTTAGAATAAAAACTACACCCTTGAGAAAGAGATGCACCCTTGGACTAAGAACAAAACCTAAAGAATCTCACCTGAACAGATAATAAAGCCAAGCCTGAGGGAATGTAAATGCTACAGTAGCCATTTTAAAATAGATTCCAGTTTAATTGTAATGTAATTGACATAACCTTTATATTAAAGTGTACAATGCAATGACTATATATATACACACACATATAAAACAATGTGAGGTGATGGATGTTAACTAAATTTGTTGTGGTAATTATTTTGATATACATATCAAAACAATTGTTATATATCACAGTATATAATCAGTTTTCATTTCTGGCAATGTGGATGAAGCTAGAAGAGACTAGGCTAACTAGAATTAGCTAATAATCAAAACAATTACCACAACAAATTTAGTTAACATCCATCACCTCACATTGTTTTATTTTTTTCTTGTGAAGAGAGCTTTTAAGATCTACTATCTTAGCAACTTTCAAATATACAATCAGTTCAGTTCAGTTCATTTCAGTCGCTCAGTCGTGTCCAACTCTGCAACCCCAGGAATCGCAGCACGCCAGGCCTCCCTGTCCGTCACCAACTCCTGGAGTTCATTCAAACTCATGTCCATCGAGTCAGTGATGCCATCCAGCCATCTCATCCTCTGTCGTCCCCTTCTCCTCCTGCCCCCAATCCCTCTATTGTTAATTATAGTCACAGTTACATATATACATACTGTTATATTTAAATGCCTGCCAGAACAAATCCAACATTCTTTAAGAAGACAGCATAATCCAGACTTCCTCCAATGCATTTTTCATAATATCCAGGATAAAAATTTTAAATGACTATATATTCTCTGCTTCTATGAATTTGACTATTTTAGCTATCTCATATAAGTGGACTTAGGCAGTATTTGTCCTTCTGTGACTGGCTTACTCCAGTTAGCCTAAATCTCTTCCAGGTTCATCTTTGTTGTCACAAATGACAAGGTTTCCTTCTTTTCTAAGGCTGAGTACTAGTTCACTGAATGTATATAATGCATTTTTTAAATACATTCATCTGTCAATGGATATTTGAGTTCAGACTGTGGAGAGAGGGGAAAATGAGGGATTGTTATTTAATAGCTGTAAAATTTTAGTTCTGCAAGATCAATGTATTCTAGAGACTCGCTGTATCATTAGTTAACAAGACAGCACTGCACACTTTAAGATAAGAGGGTAGATGTCATGTTAAGTGCTCTCACCACACACACACACAAACACAAAATAACACAAGGAATTTTTTGTAAGTGATGAATATATGATGTTTAGTACCTTGATTGTGGTGATATCATGGGTGTATGTGTATGTCTGAATTTATCAAAATGTATACATTAAATTCACATAACTTTTTATATAGCTGTTACAACAATAAATCTTTAAAGAAGAAAAAAATTCGATGTAAATGAAAAAGGAGAAAAATCAGACTCACAATCAGAAAGTGTAGTTAATGCAAACAGACTACAAGATGACCCAGAGATTAGCAAATAAGGCCTTTGATAAATGAAACTTAAAGAAAAATGCAAGGACTTAAAAGAAAAATGATGGATAGAATGTGAATAGATCATCAGGTTCACACAGATAATATAATGTGAATAGATAAGTAATTTCAGCAGAAAAATGGGACATTTTTAAAATGCCAAAAGGAAATTCTACAGCTTAAAAGTACAGTATCTGAAATGAAAATTTCATTGAATTGGATTACCAGATTAGAGATGGCAGAAAAAATGGTTAGTGAATTTGAAGGGAGATTAATAAGGAAAATCACATTTGAAAAACAGGAAAAAGATTGAAAAAAGAAAGGAAAAAAGAGCCTTAGAGGTCTGTGAGATGTCAGGCTGTCTAGCACACATTCAACTGGAATCTTAAAGAAGTAGAAAGGAGCGTGGGGAAAAGTTTCTTCAAATAACAATGGCTGAAAATTTTGCAAATTTTATGAAAAACAGGAACCTACAAATTCAAAAATTTCAGTGGATGTCAAACAAGAAAATACTAAGAAAACCACACTTAAATATATCACAGTCCACCACCTGAAAACTGAAAATAAAGAAAAACATCTCAATAGGAGTACTGTAACAGTTTTCCAATTCTGTGTAACAAATCACCACAAACACAGAGGTTTAAAGCAACACCCATTTATTATCTCACAGTTCTTTGGGTCAGAAATGCAGGTGGGCTTCCTACAGCGCTCTCAGGATCTGACCGGTTTGAAATCAAGGTGTTGGCTGGACTGGGCTTTTATCTGAAAGCTCTGCGGAAGAATCCACTCCAGTTTATTCAGGTTGTTGGCAAAGTACAGTTCTTTGTGGTTTAGGTCTGAGGTCCTAACAGGAAACAGGTTTAGGTCTGTTTCCTTTAGAACTGTGAAGCGGAGGCTATTGTCTGCTCCTAAAAGCCACCTGCATTTGTTCTCCTGTGGTCCTTGCACCTTCCCACCTTCCACCAGCAATGACACATTAACTCCTTCTCAGCTGACTCTCTCTTCCTCTTCAACTAAAAGCAGGAAGAATTCATAGGACCTGGACTACAAGAAATGTTAAAGGAAGCTATTCAGGCTGAAGGCAAATAATGCCAGATTCAATTCATATTGGTAGGAATGGAAAAAGAGCATTGAAAATGATTAATATAAAAAATTTATCTTTTTTATTCTTATGTTATTTTTTTAAGACGACTGACTGACTAGAGAAGCAGGAAAATTCCACAGCCCATGGGCCAAATCCAGCTCACAGCCTGTTTTTGTGTGGTCTGAGAGCTAAGAAGCCAAGATAGGAAGAAAATAGAGGGTAAAAAAAAAAAGGAAAACAAAGAGAAATACAGTAGAATTAAATCTAGCCAAAAATTACGGTTTCATTAAATACAAATAGACTAAACACTCCATTTAAAAAGCAAATATCGTCATACTGCATAAAAATCAGAATCTAATTACATGCTATACACAAGCAACATGCTTTACCTATCGAGAAATAAATAGTTTGAAAGCAAAACATTCAGGTTGTGAATTGTTTCCCATTCCTTTGCTAAATTTATATCTTAAAGCCCTAACCCATCATGTGACTGTATTGGAGTTTCTTTAAAGAGGTAGTTGAGATTAAATAAGGACTCAGGCGTGGAGCCTTGGTCCAATATAACTATGGCCTTATTGAAAAATGAAGACTCTCTCCCTCTGCCACAGGAAGTCACAGCAAGGTGGTATTTACAAACCAGGAAGAAAGCTGTCAGCAGAAATCGACACTACCGGACCTTAACCTTGGACTTTCAGTTCCCAAAACATTTTTTTGTTGTTGAGTCCCCAGTCCATGGCATTTTGTTTTGGAAGCTTGAACAGACTAAGAAAACTGGGGAAAGGTATATAGTTGTATAAGAAAAAGAAAGGTGATGTGTGTAGGTTGAAACAGACCTCAGGACAAACTATGTTACCGGAAATAAAAAGAGACACTTAAAAACGAGGAAAGGACCATCTTATTGTGCTGTGTGTGTGCCCAGTTGCTCTGTCCTGTCCGGCTCTTTGTGACCACATGGACTGTAGCCACCAGGCTCCTCCGTCTGTGGAATTTTCCAGGCAAGAATACTAGAGTGGGTTGCCGTTTCCTTCTCCAACCACCTCCTAAGGAAGACATATTATCATATATGTGTACACACTACATATATGAGTTTCAAAGTACATGAACAAAAAGCTGACAAAACTAAAGGGGGAAATAGATGAGTACCTAATTATCATCACGAATTTTAATGCCCTCCTCTTAACAACTGATAGGACAGGTAGGCAAAAATGAGCAAGAAAAGAAAAGATTTGAACAACAGTATGTGCTAGTGGTAAAGGACCTGCCTGTCCATGCAGGAGACGTAAGAGATATGGGTTTGGTCCTTGGGTCAGGAAAATCCCAGGGAGGAGGGCATGCAAGCCAATCCAGTATTCTTCTCTGAATAACCCCATGGACAGAGGAGCCTAATGGGCTACAGTACATATGGTTGCAAAGAGTCCAACACGACTAAAGAGATTTCACATGCACATACATAAGCCACCTCAGCTTAATTAACATTCATAGAACACTCCACCCAACAACAGAAGAGCACACATTATTTTTAAGTGAACATGAGCAATTCACCAAGATAGACCATATGCTGGCCCATAAAACCACTCTTAATTAATTAAAAATATTAAAATTTTAAAGAATATGTTTTCTGACAAGAGTAGAATTAAATTATGTATCAGCAACATTAGCATTTCTAGAAAGCCCACTATTATAAATTAACTGCAACTTCCCAATAATTTAAATTTTAAAATAAAGTATAATAGAAATTCGGTGCTTTTAGTAGAATGATAAATGTAATAAGGAAATATGACGAGCAGCATAATTCTAACACTATACAACTTAGAAATATTTCCTGAAAATACAAGTTATCAAAATTAATATGTGAACAAGGATATAGATATCCCTGCATTTACAAAAAAAGTAAAAAAAAATCTTCCTTCCTTCTGTCTCCCAAATCCAGACAGAAATAGTTTGATGAATAAGTTTCATCAAAACTTTTAGCAAAAAGCAATACCATTTTTATACAAATTCTTTCAGAAAATGGACAGTGATTACTTCCCGAACTGGTTTTATAAGGCCAGTGTAGCTGTGATACCAAAACCTTACACAAACATTACAAGCAAACTACAGGTCAATGAATCTTTTCAAGTACTGATAAATAAATTATCAGCCATTGATTCCAACAGTATACAAAAAAGATATGATGATGATTATACATCATAATCAGACAAGGTTCATTCTAGAAATGCAAGATAGGTTTAATATTGAAAAACAATGTAGTTTGTCAAATTTACAAGATAGGAAAAAAGATATGATCATCTTGGATAGATAAAAAAAAAAATATTTAACACAATTCTACCCTTAAGTTTCAGTGATTAGTTGCTCCGCCATGTTTGACTCTGTGTAGCCCCATGAACTGTACCCCACCAAGTGCCTCTGTCCATGGAATTCTCTAGGCAAGAATAATGGAGTGCGCTGGCATTCCCCTCTCCAGGGGATCTTCATGACCCATGGATTGAACCCAGGTCTCCTGCATTGCAGGCAGATTCTTTACCATCTGAGCCATCAGGGAAGCTTACTTTTTATTAAAATAAAATACCAGTCAAAATCCCAGCAGGCTTATTCTCAATGAAAGGAAACTGACGAGCAAGTTCTGAAACTGTATATGGAAATGTAGATGCTTGAATAATCAAGTCAAATCTGAGAAAAAAAAAAAAGCTGAAAAATTTATGCTCCCTGATTTCAAGATGTATTCTAAAGTTACAGTAATTGAGAAAGTGTGGTATTGATATATACGGAGGTTAATGGATCATTGGATTGAAAAGAAAGGTCAAAGATACACTCACATCTGGGCTGTAAATCTTTTCCCTATCAGGGTATTCAGTTCAGTTCAGTTCAGTTGCTCAGTCGCGCCCGACTCTTTGTGACCCCATGAACTGCAACATGGCAGGCCTCCCTCTCCATCACCAACTCCCAGACTTCACTCAAACTCATGTCCAAGTCGGTGATGCCATCCAGCCATCTCATTCTCTGTCGTCCCCTTCTCCTCCTGCCCCCAATCCCTCCCAGCATCAGGGTCTTTTCTAATGAGTCAACTCTTCGCATGAGGTGGCCAAAGTATTGGTGTTTCAGCTTTAGCATCAGTCCTTCCAGTGAACACCCAGGACTGATCTCCTTTAGAATGGACTGGGTGGATCTCCTTGCAGTCCAAGGGACTCTCAAGAGTCTTCTCCAACACCAGAGTCCAAAAGCATCAATTCTTTGGTGCTCAGCTTTCTTCACAGTCCAATTCTCACATCCATACATGACTACTGGAAAAACCATAGCCTTGACTAGATGGATCTTTGTTGGCAAAGTAATATCTCTGCTTTTTAATATGCTGAATAGGTTGGTCATAAGTTTCCTTCCAAGGAGTAAACGTCTTTTAATTTCATGGCTGCAATCACCATCTGCAGTGATTTTAGAGCGCCCCAAAATAAATTCTGACACTGTTTCAACTGTTTCCCCATCGATTTGCCATGAAGTGATGGGACCAAATGCCATGATCTTCGTTTTCTGAATGTTGAGCTTTAAGCCAACTTTTTCACTCTCCTCTTTCACTTTCGTCAAGAAGCTTTTTAGTTCCTCTTCACTTTCTGCCATAAGGGTGGTGTCATCTGCATATATGAGGTTATTGATATTTCTCCCGGCAATCTTGATACCAGCTTGTGCTTCTTCCAGCCCAGCGTTTCTCATGATGTACTCTGCATAGAAGTTAAATAGCAGGGTGACAATATACAGCCTTGATGTACTCCTTTTCCTATTTGGAACCAGTCTGTTGTTCCATATCCAGTTCTAACTGTTGCTTCCTGACTTGCATACAGGTTTCTCAGGAGGCAGGTCAGGTGGTCTGGTATTCCCATCTCTCTCAGAATTTTCCACAGTTTATTGTGATCCACACAGTCAAAGGCTTTGTGGAGTTAAAAAATGTTTTTTAACAAATAGTGCTCTAAAATGGAGAAAGCATATAGAAAGCAATAAAACACAAACTTTAAATCCCATAACAACCAAAAATTAAGTCAAGAAGGATTAAAGATCTAAACATAAAACCATAATTTACAGTTCTGTAAAAAAAAAAAAAAACTGGCAAATATCTTTACTGTATTGGTACAGACAAGTAGGGAACAGGAAGAAACTAATAACCATAAAAGAGAAAAATGATCACTAGATTATGAAGATGTAAACCTTCTGCTCGTCAAAAGACAACATCAAGACCACAAAGAGACAAACCACTGACTGGGAATACATGGAGAGATGAGAAAGCAGTTTTATCCAGAGTATACCAAGACTTTTTACAAATACAAAAGAAAAAAAAAAAACAGAATAAAAAGATGGACAAAAGATTCAGACATTTTTCAAAAGAAGACATTTGAGTGCTGGAAAAGGTACACAAAAAAGTTCTCAGAATTAATAGGGAAATGCAAATGAATATCACACCTGTGATATTCACATTCCACACACCTGCTCCAAAAGGGAGACTTAAAGAGAGATTATACCAAATGATAGTGAGAATGTGGAAAAACTACAGCTTTAACTACACTGCCATTAGGAATATTAAATTTTTGGAAAATTCTTTGGTGGTTTCTTATGAAATTAAATATACACTTAGCCATGACCTAGCAATTATACCCGTATATATTTACCCAAAATTGTTTAAAGTAAATGTCCAGAAGAGACTTCTATATGAATGTTTATTTATAATAGCCCCAAACTGGAAACAACCCAAAAAGTCCATCAACAGGAGAATGGATAAACAAATGATGATATATTCATACAACGAATACTTCTCAACCATAAAAAAATAAGCCACCAATATACCCAGTAACATTGATGAACGTCAAAATTGTCACAACAGAAAGAAGCCAGACACAAAAGAGTAGATATTGTTTGATTAAATTTATGTAAAGTTCAAGACTGTGAAGATGGAAATCAAAACAGTTGTCACTTAGGTGTGTGGAATTCTTGGCTAAAAGTAGAAGGAGCATTTTGGAGTGATGAAAATATTTTATATCTTGACTGGAGTGTTTAATTTGTTGGAATTCATTGCATTGTATAATAGGATGCACATGTTTCTCTGTATGCAAATGTTACCTAAATTTTTTAAATTGACGATGTAGACGTTGATTTTAAACTATCTTCCAGGGCCTCAGTAACATATTTAGGCACATGCCTACACGTGAGCAAATTAACAAGCAGAAAATCTAAAAAGAGTCGGCAGAAAAGTTAGACAGTGTCATGCCAATACCACCCAAGCTGTTTACAGCCTGTCTGTAAGAGGTTTCTCACAAGTGGAAAAACAGACAGCCGCGTATTTGCACTGCCAACTTGGATTACGAGGGACAACATGGTGATTGGACTGCGGCTGCCATTGTTATCCATCACCAGCAAACCACTTCAAGGACATCCATCAGGTAAGCTTTGAATACAAAACAAATATTGCAAAGAAACTTTGACAGCTCTGGGCCCCTAAGAGGCTATATAAAGAACCACTCAATGGGGCAAGCTGTTGATGAATTTGAAAGACTGTTCAGGGTATGTGCTGAGAACAGAGTGGGAGTCCAGACGGAAGAAGTAAATCAAAGTACACGACCAGATTGAGATTTTTAAACTCCGAGCCATGTAGATGGCCTGAATCTTGACATTCTTTAGGAGAAAAGTGTTGTAACAACAAGGCCTCCGAGAGAAGTTAAAGACACACACCAAACTCCGGAAAAAGGAATTCAGAAGAGAAAAATATTTTACCATTATTTTCGAATAGCTTTACCAGTGACATAGACATCTATTGTCACTTCAAAATGAAGCAAGTAAGGAACTTATTTGTGGATGAGCTGTGTGCCAAAGGCAGGAAAATTCTGAGACTGAATTTGATTAGTGCTGTGGCCAGGAGCGGAAGAGGATGCAAAATACCAGGAGATGGTGGAACGGTGCAATCAGAGCATTGAGTATGCTAAAAAAAAAAGTGGGTAAGACAGAAGATACTGAGAAAGAAAGTCCAGTTTGGATAGGCTTTAGCAACATTATCAGTCATCCACTGATAATTGGAGCAGTTGTTGATATATACTGGACAATAGGGACTTCCCTGGTGGCTCAAAGGTAGAGAATCTGCCTGCCAATGCAGGAGACATGGGTTCACGTCTGGGTCTGGAAGATCCACTGGAGAAGGAAATGGCAACCCACTCGAGTATTCTCGCCTGGAGAGTCCCATGGACAGTGGAGCCTGGCGGGCTACAGTCCATGTGGTTGCAAAGAGTCAGATAAGACTTAGCTACTAAATTACCACCACCACCACAGGACAAGTCTGTGTGATCTCTGCTTCTTGGATTTTTAGTTTGACAAACAGGCTGAACGTCTCATTGACCATGTTTGTAGAAATAATTCCCAGGCAGTATGCTAGTTTTCACTGAAGCTGTATTTCAATAAAAAGAGAGAACTCATATCTTGCAAAGCAGAAAGAGAAAACAAATCAGTATATCTGAAGAGCCCTCTCAGGGACAGCTCTTAGACGATGTAATCAGCACCAATACAGTTCAATTAACACCTAGCCTCTTCATTGAAAAAAAAAAAAAAAAAAAGAAGGGAGTAAGCTTGACACAAATATTGCATTTGTATTTTCACAGTTGTATTGCTTTGTAATATATAAAAATCACATTCTCTACTTTCTCTTTATTGTAAGCTCAAGAGTCACTGAGGAAAGACAGCTATACATGATCACAATCTAAAAGGAACCAAGCCACAGATGCACTGTCAACAGTCTTTATTTTGCCATCTATGACTGATACTGTAGTTTCAGAAGCGCATATGAGCTTCAGGCCAAGAGAGTGAGAGAAACCCAGTAGCCAGAATCCCTGCTCATGGAGAAGGAAATATTTAATAGAAAACAGGTGAGTGTTTTTTTAGGGATAGTAATGGAGAGATGACACTTGGAGACCTTAGTAATAAGCCCTGCCTTTCCATTCTCTGAGGGCTCCTGATCAGAAAGAGCTAGAATACCACTGCATGTCTGTGACTACCTGGATGCTCCCCGCCAGTCATGGACCACCATTGAGGCCTTCAAGAAAAAGATCTGGAAGGCTTATCTCCCAGTTTTCCCCAGGCCCAAGAAGGGTGAATGCAGCTAGGCTGTATCAGTGGATAGAAAGTTTTACAATGGGAAGATAATAGCTTAAAGCACAACAGCAGGGAGCTGGAAAGAGGGGTAATATTTCTTTCCTTTTCTGTCTTTGAACTTCTCCCATGCTTCAAGAGAGGTAAGGCAAGATTGCAGATCTGTTAGCTCTTGGGCATCTCTCCCAGCACTGTGTTTCAGGCTAATCCATGTCCTGATGATTTCCAGAGCCCTTGCAGGGACAGCTCTTGGAATCTGGGTTCTCTCTCCCTCAAAGTATTCTGTTTCTTTGCCAGCATCTGAGAGATGCATGCCTCCTGCCCAGTCCCCCAAAACACTGGTGTTGATAACGTGTGTGCCTGCACTTCAGTCATGTCCAACTCTTTGCAACTCCATGGACTGTAACCCACCAGGTGCCCTGTCCATGGGAGTCTCCCAGCAAGAATACTGCAGTGGGTTGCCATGCCCTCCTCTAGGGGATCTTCCTGACCCAGGGATTGAACCCAAGTCTCTTATGTCTCCTGCACTGGCAGGCAAGTTCTTTACCACTGGTGCCACCTGGGAAGCCCAGTGATAATGATAACACAATAATAATAAAGTCCAAGGCAAGAGATTGAGCTAGCTCTGAACTAGACATTGAGAGGAAACTTTCTGACCTGCTCTTTCTCCTGCCTCTTTTCTAGTCTTCAGGATGTATCTAGACTAGGTCATTATCAAATTGCTTTGAGATTTAGCGCCTAAGCTCTAGCTACTAAAGCCAGTATTTCTTGGCCAAGAACAATCTCTAGTCTAGACTTCTCCTCTGAACTTTGTATCTCTAAGGCCTGTCTCATCCCTGATATCTCTATTTGGCTGTCTCCTGGGTGCTTCAAACTTAATATGTCCAAAGTAAAACTCTTATTCTCTCCATCCAACCTATTTCTATTCCTCTTCATTTTAGTAAAGGGTATCTAGTTGTTAAATGCAAATTCTGGAGTCACATTTGAGCCCTTCCACTGCCTTGCTGCTGCTAAGTCACTTCAGTCGTGTCCGACTCTCTGTGACCCCATAGACGGCAGCCCACCAGGCTCCCCCGTCCCTGGGATTCTCCAGGCAAGAACACTGAGTGGGTTGCCATTTCCTTCTCCAATGCGTGAAAGTGAAAAGTCAAAATGAAGTCTCTCAGTCGTGTCCGACCCTCAACGACCCCATGGACTGCAGCCTTCCAGGCTCCTCCATCCATGAGATTTTCCAGACAGGAGTACTGGAGTGGGGTGCCATATACAGCCGTTATAAAGGGTCTGTTGGAAAAAAGGCGGCCGCAGGAAACTTACTTACCACATATTTAATACCTCAACACATCTTGCCAAGACCACCTACAAACTTTATTTAGAATTCTCTATTTCTAGGCCACATCAGCCATGTATTATATATTGTCTTGTCTTGATTACAAGACAGTAAGTGCTGTTTCAAGCCTCATATTGAGGTCACAATCCTCAGTACCTCTGAATGTGGTCTTGTTTGGAAACAGGGTCCTTGAAAATGCAATCACTTAAGTCAGGATGAGGTGGTACTGCAGTAAGGCTGCGTGCTCAGTCGTGTCCAGCTCTTTGTGACGCTATGGACTGTAGCCTGTCCTTCTCCTCTGTCTATGGGATTCTCCAGGCAAGGGTACTGGAGTGGGTTGCATGCCCTCCTCCAGGGGATCTTCCTGACCCAGGGATCAAACATGCATTTCCTGCATCTCCTGCATCTCCTGAGTCTCATGCATCTCCTGCGTTGGCAGGCAGGTTCTTTACCACTAGTGCCACCTGGGAAGTCCGTACTGCGGTAGGGTGGTCATCTAATCCAACATGGTTAGAGTCCTTGTAGAAAAGAGGAAATCTGGAGATAGACATGCACATGGGGAGAATGCCAGGTGAAGATAAGGATACAGATTGAGGCCATGCTTCTGTAAACTAAGGAAAGTCAATGGTTGCCAGCAAACCATCAGAAAGGAGGAGTAGAAGGCATCAAACAGATCCTTCCCCACAGGCCTCAGAAAGAACCAACCCTGTCAACACCTTGATCTCAGACTTCTAGCCTCCAGAATTGTGAGAAAATACATTTTTGTTTTAAAGTCAGTTAGAGTCTGGTTTATTGTTACAGCAGCCCCAGCAAACAAATACACTACCTGTAAATATTTAAGGAAATAAAATGGGAAACTAGAGTATTGTACAGTGAGGTGAGATGATTAGAAGGGCATTAAAATTTTTCTCTGTGTTAGAAAAAGAGGGAGAGAAGTAGTTGGTATTCCTGGACTTGTTTAATTTGTATTGATTATTCATAATATGACAGGTTCTGTTCTAACCACAGAGACATGGTACCTAACTGCCTGTTAGGTACCATGAAATCTCTGGCCTTCATGGAGCTTGTATTAATATAATGAAGGGAGATATTTAATAGATGGAAAAACTGTTATGAAGAAATGTAACATAAAATAGGGCTAGAAAGGACTTTCCTGGTAGTCCAGTGGTTAAGATTTTGCCCTCCAGTGCGTGGGGTGTGGATTCAATTTCTGGTTGGGGAACTAAGATCCCACATACCTCATGGCCAAAAATATTCAGAACATAAACAACAGAAGCAATATTGTGACAAATTCAATAAAGACATTAAAAAGGTCCACGTCAAAAAAAATTTTAATAAAAAAGTAAAATAAGGTAAGGAGATAGAGAGGCTACTGTTTTAGGGAGAAATTCTGAGAAGATTTCTCAAAGACAATACAATGAGGAAATGTAAAAGAGCTTTCAGATAGAGAAGACAGCAAATATATAGCAGGAGGAATTTGGAGTGCGAAGGAGAAGCAGAAAGGCCACGGGGACTGCAGCAGAATAAGAGATGAGAAGAGTAATTAGAGATTGCATCGGAAAAGTAGCCAAAGATGAGATCATGTAGGAACTTTAGATCACATTCAGGATTTTAAGTTTTATTCACAGTGTCACGGAAAGCCACTTCAGCACTTTAAGTACTAGAATGACATAGATTTATATTTTCAACGGCTCCCTTTGGCTGCTCTGACCAGTAGAAGGTGGCACACGGAAGTGAGGAGACCATGTAGGGGATTGTCCTCCAGACCCACCCTCCCTTCTTGATCCTGAGTCCCTGGAATCTGACCTTCTGTGCCGCATCACAAATGTCTTTGACCTCTGGCTTTTGCTTGGGTTCAGCCAGTGGGAGCCACCAAGAGAAAACCAAGAGAAGAGAGAATTATTTTCTGTAATTCAGGAGCTTCCTACTTGCAAAGTATCTGAAGATTGACTACATCTCTTTACCCAGAGCTACTGTCAAGCAGCCCCTAATTTCTCTGATTTTGGTTGTTGCTCCCTCCCTTTATCCATTCAGGCCTTTGAGTGGACATGATTCCCCATTATTTCTAGCTAAACATACTAGATAAATATTACTAAATAAACATAAATTCGTCTTCATTGTGTTCTCCAACCCAGACTTTACCTTTTAAAATAATCTCTGTATTTAAATTCTCTCCTGATTAATAAGTTTGAGTATACTGTCTTTCATCCATGCCAGTCCTCTGCCAGACACTGGAATATTACAGTAATCTGATGCTGTACAGTGGTCTCAGTTACGGTAAAAAGAATTGGATTTGAAATGTAGAATTTCATAGCAGAATCAGTGGTATTTGATGATGGCTAGATTGTGGGAGGGGCTCCCCTGCTGGCTCAGATGGTAAAGAATCTGCCTGCAATGCAGGAGATGCTGGTTTGATACCTGGGTTGGGAAGATCCCCTGGAGGAGGGCACGACAACCCATACTCTTGCCTGGAGAGTCCCATGGACCAAGGAGCCTGGAGGGCTGCAGTCCATGGGGTCTCAATGAGTTGGACACGACTGAGCAACTAAGCACAGCACAGATTGTGGGAGGTATAAGAGAAATGACAAAGGATGATTCTAGACTGAGTATCTAGAGTACAGAGAAGAATTTAAAAGCAGCATTTGCAAGGAGTAAAGAGTTTATCTCTATTCATGATACATTTGGAATGCATGCACTTGGTAGATATTCAAATTCAAATCTTGAGTGAGTAGCTGGCGTTCAAGTAAAAGGTCAGTGTTGGAAATACAGGGCTTCTAATTCCAAGCAAGATGAAGTAGCAGGGGCTGGATTTACCTATCATCTAAAAGAAAAAAAACACATTGGAAAAATAACTGAAACAACTGTTTTAAAGACACTTGACACCATACAATAAAGTATTTAGCAAAGTACAGATCAGCACATGTAGGTGAGGAAATTATCCAAGGCTGGAGAAAAAATCACTTGAAGGGTACTTGAAACTCACATAGGGCAAAAGAAGTGTGTGCCCCAGGACCAGGTTGAGAAAACCCTCATGATTCATAGGTCATAGGTAGATTACTCATAAAGGTCTAGCCCTACTAGCTGGGATTAATAAACCCTTGGCTGAGCACTGGTCTAGAATTAGCACATCTTAAAAGCAGATTTCGAAAGGATCAAATTATTTTCAAGTGACTGTGTCCCAGAGCAAATTTCCAGAATACTCCAAGATAAAATAAATCCAGCACCCAACAAGTTAAAATTTACAATAACCCATAAAGAGGAGAAAAAGCAATCAATCTAAACCAACCAAGATAGACACAGATGTTAGGATTATGAGACAAAGACATTAAAGCAGTTATTTTAACTGTATCCCATATGTTCAAAAAGTTATAGAGACACAGAAAATTTTAAAGGACTCGAATAAAAGTTCTAGAGCTAAAAACTACTGTGTCAGAGATAAAAATTATACTGGATGGGATTAATGGCAGATTTGACATTATAGAGAAAAAGACTAGTGAACTTGAAGCCATAGCACAAGAAACTATGCAAAATAAACTAAAGAGAAAAAGGAATACATAATAATGAAAAGATAATTGTTGAGATGTGCAATAACTTCAAGTGTCTAGTTTTTCTTTAACTGAAGTCCCTAGCTTCCTCGGTGTCTCAGACGGTAAAGAGTCTGCCTGCAATGTGGGAGACCTGGGTTCAGTCCTTGGGTTGGGAAGATCCCCTGGAGAAGAAAATGGCAACCCTTTCCAGTATTCTTGCCTGGAGAATTTCATGGACAGAGAAGCCTGGTGGGCTACAGTCTGTGGGGTCACAAAGAGTCAGGCACAACTGAGTGACTAACACATCAAACAGGAAGCTAAAGTCTGTGGGTCTCAGTTCAGTCTGTGCCTCAAAGAAGGAAAGAAATTGAGTAGAAGAAAAAAATAGATGATTGTAAGCATATCGGACTCCTTATTTTCAAATTTGAAAATATGCTATTTTAAACTATTCTTCATACTGAGGGAAGTCAAAATAGAAGCATAACCATATTCTCTATTCACTTTCTCTATTCACATTTCTCAGTGTCCCTAATGATAGTTTTGTTTTCTGAAATTATACTATTCTTCTCTAATTCGTCTGACAATAGACATATTTTACGGCATATTTTTAACTATTCCTTCACTAGGCAAGTCTTCCACTGTGTAATTTGAAAGCAAAGCAGTTATATCACTTTGGCTGAGATCCTTTTATATCTTTCTTTCCTTTGGGTTAGCTTCTGTTTCTGTCTTTATTCCCTTCCATATCTCTATTTCTCCCTCGTTCTCCTGCTCTCTCTCCCTTTCTTTCCCTCTAGCCCCCTGAATTCTATGCCTTAATTTTATAGTGAGAAGAAAACAATCTATACGGCATTAGAAGCAAAAAATTATCTTACTTTGCAAGAGGACACAAATGGAAAAACACAGAGATAGTAGTCACTCATTATGTTGGTCGGAGAAGGCAATGGCACCCCACTCCAGTACTCTTGCCTGGAAAATCCCATGGATGGGGCAGCCTGGTGGGCTGCCGTCTATGGGATAGCACACAGTCGGACACGACTGAGCGCTTTCACTTTCACTTCTCACTTTCATGCATTGGAGAAGGAAATGGCAACCCACTCCAGTGTTCTTGCCTGGAGAACCCCAGGGTTGGGGGAGCCTGGTGGGCTGCCGTCTATGGGGTCGCACAGAGTCGAACACGACTGAGGTGACTTAGCAGCAGCAGCAGCAGCATTATGTTGGTGTAACTCATCACAGAGTTTCCTTTCCTTCACTAGTAGCAAACACGACCAGAATTGTAGAGAGACTAGCACATTTAGAGAGACTGTCTCCAAGAAGAGTTGTAATTCCCAGAGGCAGAGAGGAAATTCCACTTTTTTAAGTATTGAAAATAGCTTCAGGATTAATCCATTTAAAAAATTATGGGTGAGCCCTTCATCTATAATCCAGTTCAAAATATAACTATCTTAAGCTGTGTCAAATTCATACATTTGACAGCAATGGGTAGTCCCTAGAAAAGACCCAGTTGGCCCTGTCCCAAGTGGACCAAATGATTTAAATTCAGAGAATCAAAGAATTATGAGATTTAAACTCATCTATTCCAACTTTCTGAGGCTTCCCAGGTGGTACTAGTGGTAAAGAACCTGACTGCATATGCAGGAGGCATGAGAGATGCAGGTTCAATCCCTGGATCAGGAAGATCCCTGGAGGAGGGCATGGCTACCCTCTCCAGTATTCTTGACCTGGGGAATCCCATGGACAGAGGAGGTGGCGGACTATGGTCCATAGGTTGGCAGAGAGCTGGACAGGACTGAAAGTGACTCAGCATGCATGCACATTCCAACTTTCTACCCAATTCAAGAATCCATTATCTAAAAACTCTGGTAAATGCTAATCTCATCTCCATTTGGACTATTCCAAGGACATAAGCCTTGCTACCTTGAAAGTATCATGTTAAATTTTTTTTTTTGATGATGTTAATTGTAGAAATGTCTTCTTTATATCATTTCAAAAGTTAACGTCTTGTAGCTTGTGTTTTGAGGGGAAAAACAGAAGTCTCGGCACTGGTCTCTCTTACCTGAGAACTGTTTTCAGTCTCCTGATTCAGAGAAACCCATCTGGTCAGAATTGAGAAGGCAGTGCAGACCTCAGCAGATGGTGCAGGGAGCAGAGGGACACCCAGATCTGAGGGACAGGGACTCAGGGTACTGCAGGGTCTTACACATTAGGGAGTCATAGCCAGGGTGACCGCATAATTTATCATATAGACCAGAATACTTTTGAGAAAGAGAGAGGTGTTCTTAACAATCATATTGGGAAGACAGACAAACTAATGCTGTTTCTAGGTACAGAAGCATCCTAATCAAGTTAAGAAAAATGATCCAGGCACAGAAACTTTGCTATGGTCACCACCACCATTTGATCTTCCTCTTGGGCACAAAGAAAAAACTTCTTTACAATCACCATCAGCCCCAACACACACACACACATACACACTTGCAGAGATTGGGCTGGCCTAAAATTTGTTCTGGTTTTTCTATAGGATGTTATGGAAAAACCTGAATGAAATGTTTGGCCAACCCAATAAATAAATGGAGTCACAATCTATAGCTAGAAAGATCTAGATAGATTGACTTGTGGTTCTGAATTATTATAGGCAATTCAGTGTGAGCTGAAGTGACAGATCCTCCTCCAGATACAGCCGTGAAACATTTGAGTCATCTTTGGACAGTTCCCATTGACTTCTTAATGGTGGAAACGTTATAGTGGAAAGAGCCTGCAACCTGAATTTGCTGCTTGGAGGAGAGCCACCCAGGAGAATCACTGACTGGAGACATCCTCATGAGACTGTGTGAGCAAAAACTTCTTTGTTCCATTAAAAGTATGAGAGTTTGGTGTTATTACAGCAATGAGCTTATCCCGAGTAATACAGCTCCAAGTCATGGAAATACCAAGATCAAGTATTGCTATGCGGATTAAAAAGTCTATTTTCCAGCATTTATCCTTAGAAAAGTGTTGCGAATGTACTTGATGATTTCCTAAAATGTCTGTAGCATGATTGTCTATTATAAAATGAAATTAAAAACTATGTAAGTGTCCAACAATATGCACTGGTTAAAACATGGTACATTTGTAGGAAGAAATATTATGCAAGACATTAAAAATGACATGAGAAAATATTCACACATACTTTAATGAATTTTGGCTATTAAAACAAAAATTACATCTATTTGTAGAAAAATTCTTGTCAGTAGATACATGTAAAAATATTGAAAGTGATTACTATACGTGATAGAGGTGACTTTTACCTGCTTTAGCTGGGTTTTGAAATATTAAAAATTGTAGGTCCACATGAACACATAAGTATATATGTGATGGCTATAGTCAGACATTTTAGTGTTTTTTTACAGAGTCTCACAGACATCTAGGTGAACTTTAAGAGTTGACAGAGCAGACAAACAGACTATTCAGTTCAGGGGAAATGGCATCAGGAGTCAAAGGTCAAAAACTGCTCCAGCTGAGAAGAGACACATGGTTCCTGCAGCAGACTTGAGGTGTTGCCTCCCTACCCTGCGGACTCTGTTCTCACCTCTTAAGAGCCCCTGACTCAGTCTTAGAATTCGCTGTCGCTAACTACAAACTGCTGAGTAGTACGTTCAGTGACTGCCATCAGACAGTTCTCTGGTAGAAGTGTTTTCCTGAAACGAGGCTTATAGAGTAAATCAGGGGTCCCCAACCCCTGGGCTGTGGACAGGTAGTGGTCCATGGCATGTTAGAAACAGGCTGCACAGCAGGAGGTGAACGGCAGGTGAGCGAGCGAAGGTTCATCTATATTTACAGTCACTCCCGATCACTCACATCACCCCTTGAGCTCTGCCTCCCATCAGATCAGCAAGGACATAATAAATGTAAAGCACTTGAATCACCCCCAAACCATCCCCTCTGCCTCCTCCAGTTCATAGAAAAATCATCTTCCCCAAAAGTGGTCCCTGGTGCCAAAATGGTTGGGGGCCACTGGGGTAAAGAGTAGGATGGTAGAGGAAAAGCTTGGAAGCTATTTCCATGCATTGTTGAGTATCAATAATATTATGTATTGTGATTTTTCTTGATCCAGAATGATGCTGTTAATAAATGTTGACTCTCAAAGGGAAACAGAAAATAAGAGGTTCCTGTAAATTTTTTTTTGTTTTCCCAATTGAACACTGGAACAACAAAAGCAATTTTCATACATTTACCACCAGAATCATGTCTTTATGTCTTTCCACAGCATTGGGCTTTTACAATTTGGATGCTCCAGAAAATAAACTAAAAGTTAACAACAACAACAAAAATGTCTCAGTATTCCCAATGTACATACATGGTATTTAATTAAAGAAACATATTCAGGGTTTTGTCTGTTTCCTTGTTTATTTGATTAAGTTTGAATATTGATCTTTATCTGACTTAACTTGTTGGGTAATGGGCTTTTTGCTTCCCATTCTTTCTTGAATTGTCAGAGGTTTTTAAAATTGGTAATCCAGAAAGAAAATTCAGGGAAATCAGACACTCTAGCATTTTTATGAAGGGTTTAACTAATCCCTTTTCATAAATGTTCAGATACTCTGGCACTGAAGGAAAAAGCACTGTGGGCCAAATTTCACCAAGAAGACATTTTTATATGAATTAGAGTTTAGCTATATTTGAGTCTTTGGTGCTTCCTTAACAAATACCTCAGAGATATTGCATGTTCAGTTCCAGACCAGGGAAATAAATTGAACATAGCAATAAAGTGAGTCACATTAACATTCTTTTTGGGTTTCCCAGTGCATAAAAAATCATATTTACACTATAGAGTAGTCTATTAAGTGTGCAATACTATTATGTCTAAAACAACAATGTACATACCTTAATCAAAAAATATTTTATTGTAAAAATGTACTAACCATCATCTGAGCCTTCAGCAAGTTGTAATTTTTTAAAAAAGTAACATCAAAGATCTCTGATTACAGATCAGCAGAACAAATAGAATAATAATTAGAAAGTTTGAAATATTGCAAGAATGACCAAAATGTGACACAGAGACATGAAGCAAGCAAATGCTTCTGGAAAAATGGTTTCAGTAGGCTTGCTAATGTTGCAGTGGTGAAGAATCTGCCTGCTAATGCAGGAAGCTCAGGAGACACGGATTTCATCTCTGGGTTGAGAAGATGCCCTAGAGAAGGAAATGGCAACCCACTCCAGTATTGTTGCCTGGAAAATATCATGGACAAAGGAGCCCGTCCATGGGGCCACAAAGAGTTGGACATGACTGACTAAGCACACACAGGCTTTCTAATGCAAGACTGCCACAGACCTTCAATTTGTAAAAAATACAGTGTCTGCCAAGTGCAATAATATAAAACTCAATAAAATGAGGTATGCCTGTATCATGGTTTCTGATTACACAATAGAAGATAATTTGCACAGGAATTCCATCAGAAATATTCCAAACCAAAGAACCATGTTAAAGTATTGGAGTTTGTAAAATTTCCTTTATTTTTTATTTTTGGCCAGGTTGCACACTTGTGGGATCCCGGTTCCCTGACCAACGACTGAACCTGGGCCCTCAGCTAGGAAAGTCCCGATTCTTAACCACTGGACTAGCTGGGAATTTCCTCGTGTTTTATTTTTTAAATCATTCAATGTTAAATCTAATCTCTGGGATTACTGCAGAGAAAGTTTCTATAGTCTGATCTATATACTGATGGTGCACCCCACTGGGTGTCCTGTTGGCCGAATGCTTTCAATAAGCATAAGCTTCAATAAGCTTTCATAAGCTTTCAGTAAGGGGTGGGTATTAATAGATCACCACTGAGCACTCTCTTGGTCATCCTGTGTGTAACTTATGGTTTGCTAAAATAAACTGGATATTTTACTGGGTACCAGTCGTTTTAAAGCATTGCAATAAAATCACGCAAACATACATATTGTTTCTAAATATACAGACGGTTCAACCATTTTACTCTTCAGGTTAAAAATATCTGATGTCCCGACATAAATTCATGAATCAGACATTTTACAGTTTGCATTAATCTCCGATGAATTTAAATAAAAGTCTCCTCCATACTGCCCTAAACAACCTCTACCTATTGCTGCACTGGAAAGAGTGCAGCCAGCTCCAGCCCCTTGCAGACACTTGTGTGTGGGTGGGGGGAGAGGAAAATGGGGAGAGCTTTCCCTGGAACAAAATGAGCCACTGAGTCATGAATCTGAACAGTGCTTTTTGTCCAGACACGATGAATGAATTAACAGAACTAAGGCTAGAATTCCAAGGCAATATCACTACCAGCAAGTTCAAAGTCATAGTGTCACTTTCAGAGCTAAACTGAGACATGTGGACACAGAGATAATTCAAAAGCTGATGTTCCTTCGAACTGATATTCTTTGGATACAAACATCTGTTAGGAGATAGGTGGAACACTGGGAGGGCAAGAGCAGGAACCTTTCAGAAATTAGCCTCAACTTGAATGCTTAGAGTCACTTAGTTTGTATCCCCCTCAAGGAACAAAAAAGAAAAGAAATATTCCTTAGTGGGACCCCTTTTTGGAGAACATTTTAGAGACCATCAAGTGAACATTTCCTCCTTGAACCCGCCTCCTGGAGGTCATGCTTCCCATCATTTCTGGTTCATGCACATTCTTGCGTGAATATTATTTAACACCTACTTCGTTTCGGGCACCCGCTTGGCCGAGGCTACAAGGGTTAGCATGCTCGCTATCACTGGCATTTCTTCAGTCATCCGCAGTGCCCTCTTTGAGGAGTTTTGGAAAAGGCCATTTGCTCCAGCTCCCATCATTTTCAGTCATGTGTCAGTGGCCTCAGTGACATTTTTGTGCCCGGTGCTGGTTCTTCTGGTTTATTTATCCCCTTTTCTGGCTCTGAATATACCACTTCCCCATGGACAGAAAGAACTTGACCTCCAAGAGGCCATTCACACATATTCTCCCTGCCAGCCTAATCTGAGACAAGCTCAACTTTGTGATCAGCAGCCCTTGTTTCTTGTCCCCTTTCTAGTCTGTGATCTTGGGCTTTTTTTTTTTTAAAGACACAAAACTTTTTTGTTTGTAGTCCTTACATTCTCAGGGTGAGCCGAGCTAGAACCTGCCAGCCGGCCCACCAAGAAGTGACCCTGATCTGGGGACAGAGGAAAACAGGGGAGGTCAGAGCTCAGGCCCTAGAAGTCTCATTCTTCCTCAGTCTGGGGGGACTGGGGGGGTCACCTTCTTTGCCTACCCCCTTCTCTGGGGTCCATGGGGGAGAGCAGATGGAGTCTTGGTTCTGGTGCTTCTTCTCCACACCCCACCCAAACTGAGTCCGCAAGCTGGAGGAGAACGAGGGGAGAGAGGGAGACAGAGGAAGACAAGGGCATCAGCCAAGAAAGTTGAAGGCCAGGGGTGAGGCTGAAGGAGAATCCGAGACAAAACGCTAGTTCCCAGGGAGAAGAAAGGAAAGGTGGGGAGGCAGACAACACAGAAAGGAGCCGCCCTTCCTGCGTGTGTACCAACTGCTTAAATCCGGTCTGGCAAGGCTCCAGGACACCAGACGACAAGGAAGGAAGACACGCAGGGTTCCAGAAGGCCGGAGACCGGAGCTTCCCTCGCTGTGTGGTCGGGTAGCGTGGGGTGGGAAGGCTGGCAGCCGTGCATTGACTCTCCTCCTCCCAGAATGCGTGAACAGACCGGCGGGAGTTTCTGCAGCCCCTCCTGAATTTATCCCTGGTCAGCTGTTCCTTTGATGACATCTGCATTACTGGGGAAAGATTGGTAATAGGTTGATGGATTCAGAATCCATCACTTCACTGAAACTCAGGAACAGTAAAAGAAACACCAGTATACAAAAAGCCCTTCTATTTCGAAGAGTTCAGAGCAGACAGACAGTGGCCTGCATAGCAGGTGTTCAGAGGTGGTAGAAATGCTATTTACTGAATTGTATTGTTTCTTTCATAGAGTGGAATACCACCTACCACTTTTTCTTTTCCGAGGTTGAACCAATTTCAGAGGTTCTCAAGCAGTCCCTTAGCACAAAAATGCATTGTTTTATGTTTTGTTGTTTCAAGTACTATTTTCCATGCATGATTTTAACCTTAAAGCGAAGGTTAATCCACTCCATTTAGTTCATGTACTAATCATAGCTATTTTTTATTATCTTGATTTAATGGCAGAATCACGAAACAAGTTTTAAAGTCCAAACTGGAAAAAATAAATTCAATTTATAAAGGCTTTTTTTTTTTTGTACATTTGTTTATCTGTGGTTCTCGGTTTACTTGAAGAGAAGAAAAATGCAGCACACCTATGTACTAGCAAAAGTGGAATTTCTTTCTGCCTGAAAAGGTAAATCAAAAGTATTCCTAGGCCCGGGGGAGATGTGTTCTGCATAAATTTTTAGTTAAAGTATACTTCAGGTTATTTACCATTAGTAAAAAAAGCAAAAGGACATGAATATCAGAATTGAGTCATCTGCTCACAACTTGTTTTATTTCTTTTTGAAGGAAAGGTTTTTTTAAAAACTTGGGCCACTTTTTAAGTCTTTGTTGAATTCATTACAATATTGCTTCTGCTGCTTTTGTTCTGGTATGAGATATGCAACATTTTAGGTCCCCCACCAAGCATTGCACCCACACCCCCTGCATTGGAAGGTGAAGCCTTAACTGCTAGACTGCCAGGGGAGTCCCCGCACTGTCTCCTCTGATTTCCAGCTATTCTCTCTTGGGATGCCCCTATTCTTCCTCTCTTCCCTGACTCCAAATTATTAGACTTTTTTCCTTATTTCTTACTCATCACTACATTTAACTTGATATAAAAGGTTAAATACATAGGTGAAGATTTAAAGCTTGGGCTGGGCTACAGGGTCAGGAATTTAAATTATTAACCACATGACAACTGCTAATGAATTTCAAACACATCCATCTGTTTAACAGCTACATATACGTATCTAAACCTGCCTAGGGCTCTTGGTTATATATAAACAAGGATGGGCACTGAGGAGTATTTTCTTCTTCTTCTTTAAAGATTTACTTATTTCATTTGTTTGCTTACAGATGGCTGCACTGGCTCTTTCCTGCTTTGCGCTGCTTTCTGCACCTGTGGTGAGCGAGGGCTGAGCTCTTGCTCTGGTGCATGGCCTTCTCACTGCAGCGGTTTCTCCTGCTGCAGAGCACGGGCTTTGGCTGTGGCTTAGCTGTTCCGTGCCATGTGGGATCTTCCCGGACCACGGATAGAACCTGTGCCCCCTGCACTGGCAGGCAGATTCTTTACCACTGGGCCACCAGGGAAGCCCAAGAAGTATTTTCAATGTGGTAATGATTCTTTAATATTTCCTTTGTTCTTCCATGGGTCACTGTATTCTGCCTCTTAAATTCTGGAAACAACTATATAGATTTAATAGGAATGTCTTTCATGCCAATAGATGGAGTCATTGAAAGAATAAATAAAAATAGTCACTGACACTTCCGTGAAGAAGCAGCATACCTTCTGTGAGATATCCAGGGTGGATTGATAAATATTCTTAATATCCCAAATTACAAAATCTTGTAACATATCAAAGTTATATTCTGCTTAAAGATAAGAAAAAAAAAATCTATTTTAATCCTTTGGAGGTTTAAGAGGTTGTAGTTACTGAATTCTAAAAATTTAGTAAAATGTGCGTATGAAACTGATACATGACCTCTGAAACTAAACAGCTAAACAATCCCTGTACCCTTCTGACTTCATGGCATAAATGCCAAAATATAGTAAAACTGATAGAAAAGTGTCTGTGCTTGCCAAATACCATTGTTTCATGTTCACTGATAAACAGAAGATGCTCTGCACCCCAGCGACTATTGGACTAATAGGTTAGGCCTATACTGTATACAGATTCCATTAGGTTGATGTGCGTGTATACGTGTATGCAATATTAGTGAATCAAATTGTTTAATTAAAGCTAAACCATTCCACACACTTGGCACAATTCTCTGTTCCCAGTATGGTAAGAATAAGTAAATACCAATTCAGGTTGATGAGATGGGTGGATACCAAGAAATGATTGACTGCTTCCATGATGTAGAAAATGGTGTTATCAATGCATTGATTGCTCTGCAAATAGATATCTGGAAAAACACAACTAGTTCTGTGAACATCAACACCCAAGACCTCAAGTTAGAATCAAGATATTGTATAAATGCCAAATGGTATGTAGTTCATTTTCAAATTTTACCATGAAGATATCTGAAATTCACAATTGTCTTCTGAAACTACATAGGCATATAGGAAATAAAAAAAATTCATAATTCTGTAATTTTGCTACTGAAAGGTAACAAATGAATGGTATAAACAAGAGGCAGTTTTTCAAACAGTTTTTATCACAGCCCCCAAATTTGTATGCTTGCTTCTCTATAGTGTGAAGGAAAGATATGTTCAAATATTTCAAAGCATAGAAAAGTCACATCAAAAAATCAGGAAGAAAAGATATTAAGATTGCAAATTAAGAGTAAGAGAAATATACTTTATGGACAGAAGAATCTTGTATTGCCTGAGCATATGTGGGTCGGATCCCATTTTCATGTTTATCCCAATGCTTGTAAAACATCAGATTTTAAAGACTTTCCATTGACACATGTCATTACCACAGTTGTTTTTTTTTAAATTGAAGTATGGCTGATTTACAACGTTGCGTTGGTCTCAGGTGTACAGTACAGTGATTCGGTTTTATATGTGTATGTGTTTGTGTGTGTGTTGTGTGTGCATCTGTTTATATATATATATAATATAATATGTATATATAGAGAGATGTGTATGTTTTAGAAAATCCTTCATATGCAATTATCTATTAACTGACAGTCAATTACGTAATGAGAGAATTTCAGCACGTGTTTATTTTATTTTATTTTATTTTATTTTTTTTTTTTTAAATTTTTAGTTTTTTATTTTTTAAATTTTAAAATCTTTAATTCTTACATGCATTCCCAAATATGAACCCCCCTCCCACCTCCCTCCCAGGAACATCTTTCTGGGTCATCCCCATGCACCAGCCCCAAGCATGCTGCATCCTGCGTCAGACATAGACTGGCGATTCAATTCACATGATAGTATACATGTTAGAATGTCATTCTCCCAAATCATCCCACCCTCTCCCTCTCCCTCTGAGTCCAAAAGTCCATTATACACATCTGTGTCTCTTTCCCTGTCTTGCATACAGGGTCATCATTGCCATCTTCCGGAGAAATCAACTTGCCTGACTTCAGGCTCTACTACAAAGCCACAGTCATCAAGACAGTATGGTACTGGCACAAAGACAGACATATAGATCAATGGAACAAAATAGAAAGCCCAGAGATAAATCCACACACATATGGACACCTTATCTTTGACAAAGGAGGCAAGAATATACAATGGAGTAAAGACAATCTCTTTAACAAGTGGTGCTGGGAAAACTGGTCAACCACTTGTAAAAGAATGAAACTAGAGCACTTTCTAACACCGCACACAAAAATAAACTCAAAATGGATTAAAGATCTAAATGTAAGATCAGAAACTATAAAACTCCTAGAGGAGAACATAGGCAAAACACTCTCAGACATAAATCACAGCAGGATCCTCTATGATCCACCTCCCAGAATTCTGGAAATAAAAGCAAAAATAAACAAATGGGATCTAATTAAAATTAAAAGCTTCTGCACAACAAAGGAAAATATAAGCAAGGTGAAAAGACAGCCATCTGAATGGGAGAAAATAATAGCAAATGAAGCAACTGACAAACAACTAATCTCAAAAATATACAAGCAACTTCTGCAGCTCAACTCCAGAAAAATAAACGACCCAATCAAAAAATGGGCCAAAGAACTAAATAGACATTTCTCCAAAGAAGACATACGGATGGCTAACAAACACATGAAAAGATGCTCAACATCACTCATTATTAGAGAAATGCAAATCAAAACCACAATGAGGTACCACTTCACACCAGTCAGAATGGCTGCGATCCAAAAATCTGCAAGCAATAAATGCTGGAGAGGGTGTGGAGAAAAGGGAACCCTCCTACACTGTTGGTGGGAATGCAAACTAGTACAGCCACTATGGAGAACAGTGTGGAGATTCCTTAAAAAATTGCAAATAGAACTACCTTATGACCCAGCAATCCCAGTGCTGGGCATACACACCGAGGAAACCAGAATTGAAAGAGACACATGTACCCCAATGTTCATCGCAGCACTGTTTATAATAGCCAGGACATGGAAACAACCTAGATGTCCATCAGCAGATGAATGGATAAGAAAGCTGTGGTACATATACACAATGGAGTATTACTCAGCCGTTAAAAAGAATTCATTTGAATTAGTTCTGATGAGATGGATGAAACTGGAGCCGATTATACAGAGTGAAGTAAGCCAGAAAGAAAAACACCAATACAGTATACTAACACATATATATGGAATTTAGGAAGATGGCAATGATGACCCTGTATGCAAGACAGGGAAAGAGACACATGTGTTTATTTTAAATAACATTCCTGGATGAAAAAAGAATATGGCCGCCTGAGCAAGATAACTGTCACCTTCACTTGTGAGCCTCTGAAATGTTTTGAATATTTAACACAGTGTAAATGCCAGCTGTGCTAACAGATCCCCATGAGATGATGGCAACGTGTGTCTGTATCTAATGAAGGGCCTCTCCTGTTTGCATCTGTAAGTATCCGTGGGTGAGAAACATGGAAGAATGAAGGAGGGAGGCTAGTTTTACACCCTGATGTCTTCACAACTCCATAGGCACTTATTCCGCAATCCAGATTGCTGCAGAAAGAACAGTTTCCTGAGTGGCACCCAGCATCTAAGAACAAGAAACCCTCAGGTTAGCAATGCTGAAGTCGGGGGGCACTGCTCAAGTGCCTGCTTTTTTACTGTTTTTTCCCTTTGGCTGTGTGAGCTATTTTATTTTGCCGTTTTAAACACCAGCCTCCTTAAGATAAAATGTGACTGGGTCGTTTGGAGTGCTTCCTGGCATGGCTCCTTCTTGCAAAATGGATGTGCGTTAATAATAGATACTATTGTAAAGCCACCACTGGGCTCCCACCTTTAGCGAAGGTCTAGCAAGAATTATCAACCTCCATTCTGGTAACTGCGCAAGCTGAACACCGACCCACCTTGAGGGGCAAATGGAAGGAGAAAATATTAAACAGAGCCCTAAACTATGGCTATATATGACCAAGTTGCTGCTGCTATCCAAGTCAGCTTTTAAAACTAATAGAAGCAATATATTTTTAGTCTTTCCATTTGCTTCTGTCTGGTCGTTGTGTGAAGGTTCTCCTGTTGTAACCACAGAATCATCTCCTCTTGCTGCACGGGGACGTCTAGTAATATTTATAATTTAGAACATCATATTAAGAATAATGGCCTGCTGACACTACTCTCCTAACACCCGTTACCACACTTTCTGAAATATAAGTCCTAGAGAACCAGTTGCTGGAGACACATCCATGGCTTCTAATGTGAAGATGACAGATTGCTCTAATACATAACTGACATGCAGTGTAATTTCTAAAAACAAAAAGAAAGAAAAATCTAATCTCATGCTACATGTGAAAAGCATCTACAGGGGTTTCCCAAAGGGCAAACAAAAAAAATTAAAAAGAGGGAAAAAAAAAAGAAAATCTTATGAAACATTTTTCACAGCCTTTCTGAAGCCACAGCAAGGAGAAAAAGCTATCATCCTGTCATGAAAAATAGATCTAAAATAAGCAATGGCTGGAGAAGGTTGTGAAAATGCAAGAGAACAGGAGGCTTCCGAAGAGACTAGGGCAACACTTTTGGAATAGTAAGCAGATTGGTTAGACAATAGTCAACGTGTAATTGAAGACTGCTCAGAAAAGCCGCCCTTGGCTGGCTGCCAGGTTGCACGATCCCTGTTTACAAAGCACATACTCCTGGATTGGTCTGCACTGGGCAGCCCTGATACTTAAGTAACTTAACTTGGCCTCTCAATTTTGAGAGTCACCCTAAGGAAACTAATACCAGCTCAGATTAAGGAGTATACCAATTCCACATCTCACTCTCTCTTCTTTCCCTTGCTGCTGCTGCTGCTAAGTCACTTCAGTCGTGTCCGACTCTGTGCGACCCCAGAGATAGCAGCCCACCAGGCTCTCCAGTCCCTGGGATTCTCCAGGCAAGAACACTGAAGTGGGTTGCCATGTCCTCCTCCAATGCATGAAAGTGAAAAATAAAAGAGAAGTCTCTCAGTCATGTCCAACTCTCAGCAACCCCAAGGACTGCAGCCTTCCAGGCTTCTCCGTCCATGGGATTTTCCAGGCAAGAGTACTGGAGTGGGGTGCCATTGCCTTCTCTGCTCCCCTTGCTATTTCTTGTCAAAAGCCCAATCCTAGATTTTATTAACTCATTTTCAGTTTGAAAGATATGGGGTATTTGTAGCTGTATGAAAATACAGTGCTGATTTTCTATTATAAACACGACATATACAAACATTTAAAATAGGTATATGAACCATATGTCAATCGATATTTTAAATGCAACCATTAGGGACTTCCCTGTTGGTCCAGTGGTTAAGACTTCATCTTCCAATGCAAGGGGGATGGGTTCGACCCTTGATGGTGAAGCTAAGCTCCTACATGCTTCCAGTCAATACACCAAAACATAAAACAGAAGTGATATTGTAATAAATCCAATTAAAGATTCTAAAAATGGCCACATAAAAATAATTTTGAAAATAATAAAAAAGAAATAAATGCAACCATTGAAGGAAAGGGATCCATATCTGTAATATTGCTTCATTGCAAATTTCCAAACAGCTTTCAAGGACAATTTGGGATTAGCAAAAACATGGAAGAGATATCAGACAGTAGAATAACCAGGCATAATAGGAAAGAACCATATAAAACTGCCCCCATGAAAGGATCTGCTGGGCCTCTGAATCCCAAACTTGCCCTTTAAAATCTCTTATTTCCCATAGCCTCGTGGGATGACACCAGAGACTGGTAACATCACATATATTACCAACAACTGATGGAGCTGTGGGAGGAAAGAAACGGAAGCCACAGACCTCTCAACCTCTTCAACCACAAGGCCTGCAATCTGTTGAGGATTGAGCTTGTATCTTTCCAGCTGTCTCCTTGAAATGAAATAATTTTCATCAGAAAGGAGAAAGTGTTCAGTGCTCACAGGGAGCATGAGGTGACTGGTGGGAAGTATGGCAAATGTTTTTCTATAAAAACAATTTAATCTAACAAAAGAGATAGGTGGATCAGAAGGTTTTGACAAAGAAGGCAATGAAGAGGCAATGAAGTCTCTTCTAAATTCTAAAAAAGTTATGAAAGGCATGCCGTTTTCCTCCAAGCTTGTCCAGTCACTCAGTCGTGTCTAACTCTTTGCGACCCCATGGACTATAGCATACCAGGCTTCCCTGTCCTTCACTATCACCTGGGGTTTGCTGAAACTCATGTTCAGGGAGTTGGTGATGCCATCCAACCATCTCATCCTCTGTCACCCCCTTCTCCTCCTGACACCAATCTTTCTCAGCATCAGAGTATTTTCCAGTGAGTCAGCCCTTCATATCTGTTGGCCAAAATATTGGAGTTTTGGCTCTAGCATCAGTCCTTCCATTGAATATTCAGGATTGATTTCCTTTAGGATTGACTCATTTGATTTCCTTTCTGTCCAAGGAACTCTCAAGAGTCTTCTCCAGCACCACTGTTTGAAGGCATCAATTCTTCGGTGCTCAGCCTTCTTTATGGTCCAACTCTCACTTCTGTACACGACTACTGGAAAAACCGTACCTTTGACTATACAGATGTTTGTCAGAAAAATGATGTCTCTGCTTTTTAATATGCTGGCTAGGTTGGTCATAGCTTTTTTTTCCAAGGAGCAAGTGTCTTTTAATTTCATGATTGCAGTCACCATCTGCAGTGATTTTGGAGCCCAAGAATTTCAAACTAGACCCTGATTTTATTTTTGAGTCCCTCCTTCTGGTGTGGTCTTTCCTTAATGAGGAAAAGCCAACCATGAAGCCCCAAAGTTAAGCTTCCTTTGGCACCTGAATTCAGTGCAGATGTATACTGAGCCAGAGTGCTGGGGGGATACAGGAGATGGAGGCTGTCTCTCAGCCACAAGAGAACAGGAAATGAGACAAAGCACAGGCATCCCCTCCATATCTGTCCTTTCTTGTCTATTTTCCTATAAGGTTAAAGGGGGGGAGAAGTGAAGTCGCTCAGTCGTGTCCAACTCTTTGCGACCCCATGGACACCAGGCTCCTCCGTCCATGGGATTTTCTAGGCAAGAGTACTGGAGTGGGTTGCCGTTTCCTTCTCCAGGGAACTTAATAATTTGGGAGATTGAGATTGACATGTACACACTACTATATATACAACCGATAACTAATAAGGACTTGTTGTATAGCACAGGGAACTCTACATTAATTCTCTGTAATGACTTTTGTGGGAAAAGAATCTTAAAAAGAGGCAATATGTACATATGTTTAACTGATTCGCTTTGCTGTACCCCTGAAACTAATACTACATTGTAAATCAACTATACTCCAATAAAATTTTTAAAAAAGGGAAAGAATAGGCATGCTTAGTAACCTCGTGGGCAGACAGACCTTTGACCAGACCTAGGGGAGTCGCTTCATGTCGAGGTGTGTCAGCTGCCTTCTTGACCAAGCCTATATCTGAAACTCTTGATCTGGGTTCACCTTTGATTTCCTGTAAATCTCAAAAGCAAGTTCCATCATGAGCAAGCAGGCTGTGAGATACAAAAGAACGGAAGATTGTGCTCATCCATAAACCTGACAAGCACTATAGCAAAATTTGACTCATCTACAGTCACTTTTTCTCAAAATAATATCAAAAAGGAAACAGGTTTCACATTTCATAGACACAAAGTTTAGATGAACCCTTCGGGAATGTTAATAATGTAACCATGCAATTCTTCCCAAATTCATTTGTATCTCTGAGATGTAATCCCCAAATAAAATCCATGTGGAATTTGTTTCATAACTTTAAAAATTTATTCAAAAATACATTTGAAAAAAATAAACAGTGAGGAACTGTCCAAAATAATGAAAATGAATTAAATACTGAAATAATACACATTTTATTATAAGATCCAGTAATTTAAAAACACTGTGATATTAGCATAAGCATCAAGAGAACAGAACAGATAACCTTAAAACGGATTCTGGATTTCAAGAGTCAGAAAATACTGCAAAATATTCAGTTCAGTTCAGTTGCTCAGTCATGTCCGAATCTTTCCAACACCATGGACTGTAGCACGCCAGGCTTCCCTGTCCATCACCAATTCCCAGAGCTTGCTCAAACTCAGGTCCATCAAGTTGGTGATGCCATCCAAAGATCGCATCCTCTGTCGTCCCCTCTCCTCCTGCCTTCAATCTTTCCCAGCATTAGGGTTTTTCCAATGAGCTAATTCTTGCATCAGGTGGCCAAAGTACTGGAGTTTCAGCTTCAGCATCAGTCCTTCCAATGAATATTTTGGGCTAATTTCCTTTAGGACTGACTGCTTGGATCTCCTTGCAGTCCAGGTGACTCTCAAGAGTCTTCTCCAACACCACAGTTCAAAAGCGTCAATTCTTCGGTGCTCAGCTTTCTTTATAGTCCAACTCTCACATCCATACATGACCACTGGAAAAACCATAGCTTTGACTAGATGGACCTTTGTTGGCAATGTAATGTCTCTGCTTTTTAATATGCTGTCTAAGATGGTCATACCTTTTCTTCCAAGGAAGAAGTGTCTTTTAATTTCATGGCTGCAGTCTACATTGACAATGATTTTGGAGCCCCCCAAAATAAAGTCTCTCATTGTTTCCATTGTTTCCTCATCTATTTGCCATGAAGTGATGGGACCAGATGCCATGATCTTAGTTTTCTGAATGTTGAGTTGTAAGCTAACATTTTTACTCTCCTCTTTCACTGCCATCAAGAGGCTGTTTAGTTCTTGACTTTCTGCCATAAGGGTGGTGTCATTTGCATATCTGAGGTTATTGATGTTTCTCCTGGCAATCTTGATTACAGCTTGTGCTTTATCCAGCCCGGACTTTCACATGATGTACTCTGCATATAAGTTAAATAAGCAGAGTGACAGTATACAGCCTTGACATACTCCTTTCCAGATGTTAAATCAGTCTGTTGTTTCATGTTCGGTTCTAACTCTCACTTCTTGAAGTGCATAGAGATTTCTCAGGAAGCAGGTAAGGTGGTTTGTTATTGCCATCTCTTTAAGAATTCTCCAGTTTGTTGTGATCCACACAATCAAAGGCTTTAGTGTCATCAATAAAGCAAAAGTAGATGATTTTCTGGAACTCTATTGCTTTTTTCAATGATCCAGCGGATGTTTGCAGTTTGATTCACATACTGTTGAAGCCTGGCTGGGAGAATTTTGAGCATTAATTTGCTAGCGTGTGAGATGAGTGCAATTGTGTCATGGTTTGAGCATTCTTTGGCATTGCCTTTCTTTGGGATTGGAATGAAAGCTGTGGAATGAAAGTGGTCCCGTGGCCACTGCGGAGCTTTCCAAATTTGCTGGCAAACTGAGTGCAGCACTTTCACAGCATCATCTTTTAGGATTTGAAACAGCTCAACTGGAATTCCATCACCTCCATGTTCATAGTAATGCTTCCTAAGGCCCACTTAACTTCACATTCCAGGATGTCTGGCTCTAGGTGGGTGATAACACCACCGTTGTTATCTGGGTCAAGAAGATCTTTTTTGTATAGTTCTTCTGTGTATTCCTGCCACCTCTTCTTAAAATCACCTGCTTCCATTAGGTCCATACCGTTTCTGTCATTTACTGAGCCCATCTTTGCATGAAATGTTCCCTTGCTGTCTTGAATTTTCTAGAGGCATTCTCTAGTCTTTCCCATTCTGTTGTTTTCCTCTATTTCTTTGCATTGATCACTGAGGAAGGCTTTCTTATCTCCTCTTGCTATTCTTTGGAACTCTGCATTCAGATGCTTATATCTTTCCTTTCCTCCTTTGCTTTTAGGTTCTCTTCTTTTCTTAGCTATTTGTAAGGCCTCCTCAGACAATCATTTTGCCTTTTTTGATTTCTTTTTCTTGAGGGTGGTCTTGATCACTGCCTCTTGTACAATGTCAGGAACCTTCTTCCATAGTTTTTCAGGCACTCTGTCTATCATATCTAGTCCTTTACATCTATATCTCACTTCCACTGTATAATCATAAGGGATTTGATTTAGGGCATACCTGAATGGTCTAAAGGTTTTCCCTACTTTCTTCAAGTTAAGTCTGAATTTGGCAATAAGGAGTTCATGATCTGAGCCATAGTCAGCTCCCGGTCTTGTTTTTGCTGTACACAGCTTCTCCATCATCGACTGCAAAGAATATAATCAATCTGATTTAGGTATTGACCACCTGGTGATGTCCATGTGTAGAGTCTTCTCTTGTGTTGTTGGAAGACAGTGTTTGCTATGACCAGTGTGTTCTTTTGGCAAAGCTCGCTTAGTCTTTGACCTGCTTCGTTTTGTACTCTGAGCCCAAATTTGTTACACCAAGTACCTCTTAACTTCCTACTTTTGCATTCCAGTCCCCTATAATGAAAAGGACATCTTTTTTGGGTATTAGTTCTAGAAGGTCTTTTAGGTCTTTATAGAACCGTTCAACTTCAGCTTCTTCAGCATTACTGGCACTTGGGGGAAAATAAATTGTGTTTTTACTTTTCAACAGAAAGATAGATAAGTATAATCTGCACTGGATTATCAGAATTAAATCTTAAAACTAAATCTTTTTAAAACTAGAAGAATGTACTGATGAATGCTAAATTAATCTCAGGAAATGAGAAAAAATTTAAAGTATGAAAGCAATTGAAGAGTTTGCCTCTTGAAACTAGATAGCTGATCATTACATGTTATTTGCTGTTAAAAATAAAAAATAATATTAGCTAATCTCCAAGAGAATTTGAATAATGAAATGAAAATGTTTAGCATGCCAAAGATTATCAACTAGCCATAATAAAGATGTGAAAACACTGAGCTCATGCCTGACCCAAGGGCTATAAATACAACTGGCCTGTGACTATCATGCTATGAAAATACTTAGCCAAACTTGAAGCACAAATGAGGAGTCCAGATTGTATTTAGTGATTTTTCTTAGGGTCATGGAGATAGCATATGTGGGATCCACTTTACAATAAGAGTAGATACCTGAAAGGAAGCAGAGCTTACAAGCAGAGCGGAATCTGTGGTTATTAACTGTTCACCAAACATTTCTGAATAATATTCTGAAGTCATTGACAACTGAGCTTGGGATCCAGCTTCGTAAATTATTTTGAGTTATCTGTTGACTTGCAAGGTTTTAGTTTGACTGGAAAGAAGTCCAAACTCTTTAATCTGATGTAAATGTTTAAATCGATAGGTTTAACACATATTTAGTACTTGCATAATTTTATTTAATAGTATCATATAGATCAAGTTACTACCC
This sequence comes from Ovis canadensis, assembly GCF_042477335.2. Classification (NCBI taxonomy): domain Eukaryota; kingdom Metazoa; phylum Chordata; class Mammalia; order Artiodactyla; family Bovidae; genus Ovis; species Ovis canadensis. The sequence continues at coordinate 19,282,065 of NC_091261.1, forward strand.
ACCTTGTACAAGCCTAAAATTTGTATCAGTTTGACCCCACTCCAGTACTTTGCCTGGAGAATCCCATGGATGGAGGAGCCTGGTGGGCTGCAGTCCACGGGGTCGCAAAGAGTCGGACACAACTGAGCGACTTCACTTTCACTTTTCACTTTCATGCATTGGAGAAGGAAATGGCAACCCACTCCAGTGTTCTTGCCTGGAGAATCCCAGAGACGGGGGAGCCTGGCAGCTGCCGCCTATGGGGTCGCACAGAGTTGGACACGACTGAAGCAACTTGGCAGCAGCAGCAGCAGACTTTGATTTATATAAAGCAACACAGAGAGAAATGGTGGATATTACTAAGCTTTCTCTTCTCAGAAAAATATAACAGAGAAAGGAAGGAAGGAAAGAGAGATGGGAGGAAGGAAAGAAGGGGGAAGGAAGAAAGAAGTAAAAAGGAAAGGTATTATTATAATAATGATTCTTATGATGATTCTTATAGAACTCAAGTATCTAGTCCCAAATTTGGCATATTACAAGGGGTCAATGATAGCTATCCTTCTTATTAATGAAACAACAGACGTTTATGAAATCTCACCTCTCAGCTATCGCTATTTATCACTGATTTAGTCAAGTCTGGAAAGTCTATATAGTTCCAAAGAGACTCTGCACTCAACTTCTTATTACAGTCTTAGTTTGTGAAATACAACACCTAACATGAACAAGTGATTCATCAGAATAAAATAACGAAATAAAAATTCACCCTATGAAAAGTATATCCCATTGGATGTTCTGCAGAACATAGCAAACACCATCTCTTGCATTATTGTGACTATTTAGAAATACAGTCTATGCTTTATAGTCTAGTTTTAGAAATCAAGTTCTGACATGTGATCAAGGGAAGGAGAAAACAAGCTATTCCTACTGAGGAGAAAGGCCTGAGGAAGGTGAGGGAGTGGTGGTGAGCTCCCCAGAGGCAGGCAGCCAGCAAATCAGTCAGTCTGGCTGAAAATTAAAAGAGGTAGGCAGGGGAGAGAGGTGAGGAGAGGGAAGAAGCTGGGATGCCTGTCAGGCTTTCTGCACTTCATTCCAGTGAAGCTGAGCAAGCTCTGTGGGTGAGCCCAGAGGGGTGGCCTGGGGGTATCGGGCGTGATGAGGATTGTGTTTGCTGCCCTTCCCCCAAATTTCTCTCAGCATTTTATCTTATCTCTGCGTGCATGCGCCTGTGCTCACTCAGTGGTGTCCAACTCTTTGTGCCCCTATGGACTGTAACCCCCCAGGCTCCTCTCTCCATGGAATTTCCCAGGCAAGAATACTTGAGTGGGTTGCCATTTCCCTCTCCAGCAGATCTGCCTTACCCAAGGACTGAACCGTCATCTCCTGCAGTTCCTGCACTGGCTGTGGGGAAGCCTATTTTATATCCAGTCTTGATTAAATATAAAACAGATAACTAATAAGGACCTACTGTATAGCCTCAAACTAACACAACATTGTAAAGCAGCTATATTCCAATAAAGCTTTTAAAGAATATTAAAATGGCCAGCATGTTTAAAAGCCAGGTGAGATCTTTCTCTACTTCTGTGTTAAGGATCTGGACATGGTTAGGCTTTTTCCAATAGCCTAAATATATGGATAGGCTCTGTTCCCTGGAACACTAATCTCTTCTATCTCAGATGTGTCTTTCTCTTCCTGTTCATTGTGTTTACTAAGATTTCACAAACATTCTCTTCCTATGTTCATCCATTTACTTTATAATATGCTTTTCTCTCAATCATTCTTTATACTAACTTCTAAGATCTACAGATTTTATGGTTATTTTTATTTACCAAGTACACTTGCCCTTTTCTTCTCCCCCACCCCATCTTACCATAGCTTCTCTTGAATAGCTTTATATTCCTAAATGAGATTATATGTGTATATAAAATATGTATTTCTTTTCTTTTCAGATGTCTTTTCTATTTGGATCACTGCCACCCCGTTTTATACTTCAGTGAATTAATTCAGGGGCTGAAATAGTTCTCAGAGTTTTGTGGTTTATGTCTAATTCCAATTCACTGTTGAAAGAAGTTTAAAAACCCTACCTTCTCCTTTGAGAAGAACTGGTTTAAGGTGAATCATGTTTGCAAATCAGGGCAGGGGTGAGCCAGAGGGGCAGTGACGCTGTTGCTTCCTGGAGGTTGGCATGGAGACAAGCTCCCTTAATCCTGCTCTTGCTTCTCTCTTCTGCCCTCTGCCACTTCCTGGTGCTTGCTGTAATGTCCTCCTTGATCTCTGTGTTACGAGATCTCTTCTCAATCACACCACATCGCGTCAACCCTTGATTCCTGTCAAGTGAAAAAATTGTTTTCTGCAATCCCTCTCTTTATCCTGGTTGATAATTCAGACACTTCATGAAGGTGTAAAGGAAAGACTATACTATAGATGAGAAATAATTATGGGGAACTGACCCAGTCTCTCTGCTACTCATCAGCAGGCATCATTTTAAGATTCATGTTATTTCTATAGACATGGTATGTGTGGTAGACACACACAGTGGAATACTCCTTAGTCATAATGAAATGCGGCCATTCACAACAACGTGGACAGAACTAGAGATTATCATACTAAGTGAGGTAAGTCATATGAGAAAATCTAATATCACTTGCTATCACTTATATGTGAATATTAAACAAAGATACAAATGATCTTATTTGTAAAACAGAAACAGATTCACAAATATAGAAAACAAACGTATGGTTCCCAGAGGGGAGAGAGGCATACGTTAGGAGTTTGGGATTAAGAAAAGCCCGCACACACCAGGCTTCCCTGTCTGCACCAACTCCCGGAGCTTACTCAAACTCATGTCCATCAAGCAGGTGATGCCATCCAACCATCTCATCCTCTGTTGTCCCCTTCTCCTCCTGCCTTCAATCTTTCCCAGCATCAGGGTCTTCTCCAGTGAGTCAGTTCTTCACACACCAGGTGGCCAAAGTATTGGAGCTTCAGCTTCAGCATCAGTCCTTTCAATGAAAATTCAAGACTGATTTCCTTTAGGACTGATATATAAGCAAAGGTTGAAATATTAATGAGGCAAGTGTTGCTTCCATTTTACAGTACCAGATAGATTCCAGGCTTTATAGTAACTAAGCAAAGAAGTACATTTTACCTCATCAGAACTTTCATTTTCCTTACATTGAATAGAAAATATTCATCTCAGTCTGTCTGAGTTGTAAATGTCTGAATCATGATGAACAAAATACGTGAGTGTGCCTGTGACCAAGTATTATATATACCATGTGGCTAGAATAATGGATGGAAAGAACCCAGAACTCTTATTTCTATAATTGTGGTTTGGCACAGACATGAAGCTACACAAGTCCTGTGTGCACAGAATCCTGCTTTGTTGAGGTCCTGAGACTTTTGCAGAAAGACACATGTGTACAAGTTAATCTGTCTTCAAAATACATTCCTTTTAATAGTTTGTGATTTAATATCTCCCTATCTTACACCAAGAGTTTCTTAATTCTCTTGTAGCATTGACATGAATGTTTTTTATCTTTGTCCTGCTGTGTAGACAGAAGTCATAGCGCTAATTATAAATTTGTGTGGCTAGACAAAACTTTCCACCATGCCCAATGGAATAGATGTCTCATCCTCAACAGCAGAAGACCAGAATGAAGTCACATGCACAGTTATTAATCCAGGTTGGCAATCTAGAGAGACAGTGTGGTCTGGCTGGTAGAACACCAGATGGTAAGGCATGGGACCTGCTTTCTATTCCCAGTTGTATCACTGTTAGAGATTTGGCAAAGCATTTCTCTCTGTGTCTCTCTCCTGTCAAAGCGCTCACAAGCCCTAGCCTCACATTCCTCCACAGGTTGCCACGGAAGGCTGCCCAGAAAGCAGCTAGGGCTCTCAAAAATGTATTAATAAATGTAGAGGTGTTTAGTGCTTTTTCAGAAGGTGTTATCTGAAGCTACCACTCAGTCTCTTGGAGCTCCACATGCTTCCTTACCACAGCAGGTGGGGAGCCACTTCACTCGCTGCTGTGGACGAGCTTGGTCATGGTGACACGCGTACTCGCTTGCAATAGTCTCCAAAAGTCTAGTCTTCAGATCTGCCTTGCCCATTTACTCGGCACTACTTCCCTACCACCTTCCTAACAATTCTTTTCTCTTCTTACAGTATCCACTTGCAACAATTCAGCCAGGGTAAGGGAGGTATACTTATTTTGCAGTCAACACTATACTTACTAGGTTTTGCTACAGCTGCGGCATTGTTATGGGTACAATGGGCGATACATAGGAAGTCTAATATATATATTTTTTCACAAGGAAACATAGAGCCAAATTTGTGAGGTAGGTCTAATACACATGAAACACTTCGATTAATGACCTGATGTCAAATACAGAATAAAAGAGGAGTTCACAGTAATAAGAATTGGTATGGGCTAAATCAGACAAAGGCTTTATCAACTACATGGAAATTGACCTGATCCAAGTTAACAGGATTTGGATGAGAGGACAGCAGAGTGGAGGGGCATTCTGAAAAGGGCAATAGCAGAAGAAGCAAATTCAGGAAGGTAGGAGTCGGCCCAACAGAATGACTGTAAAGAGTCAGTGTTAAGGATTGGAAAGAACCAGGTTGTAGATGGATACTGCAACTCCACTATGATGTGTCTAGTTAGACAGGGGGAATTTTATATTTATAGGCTCTCAGACAATATGAAGCTTTGGGAGACTTCAAAAAGAAGGCTCATAGAATGATGACTAAGGCAAATTAGCCATGGAATAAATATTATGCAGGATAGCCTTGGGAGCAGCCTGGGTGTAAGGAGACCAAGGGCGCGGGAGACGAAGAGGAAAGAGCATAGAGAGGGGACATTTTATTCAAAGAAATATTCCTCCAATCAAGAGCTATTTCAAAGAATGAACATAAGTACCATGGATCCCAAGGTAGGAAGCATAGCCTGCCCACATTAGGGTGAAGATATTTTAGATAATGGCCTGAAGAACTGAGTGACCATAGGAACATGGAAAACGAGATTCATAAATTTGATGAGAAAATGTGACCCGTGGCATATTCAAAGAGGAGCAGTCCAAGGAGGTGTTCATGTGAGGAACAGGGGTGTGTGATGGTCCAGAGAAGAGGCACGCAGGTGTTCAGCCATCTGTATAAAGTAGATAGAAATTTGCATACCTATCACCAGATGAAAGAATCTAAAATGAAGTCATTAGGAGTAACAATAGGGAAAAGACTCGCAGTCTTCCTTGAGCCTGGGTTTCTGACAAAAGCAAACCAGGATGTAAGAGAATGAAGGGAAAGTCTTTGGTTGAAATATTTTTAAATTGGGTATTAAATTCCTATTAAATTGCCACCTTGATTTTATTGTGATACTTTTCATTTCCTTTAGGTCTTTCCCACAGGAGACCAAGTTTATTTTGGTGAGAACACTGGCTGAACTGATTCTGTGCTGCATGAACCATGAATAGAATTAAAGATGAGACAGAAAATTTTCAGAAATTCTGGCCATCCATCCATCCATCTGCCCATCCTCTCACTTAATCACTATCTCTTCACTTATTGACTAAGCAATTATAACAGTCCAGAAATAGAGAATTAAACAGGAGAAATATAATCCTGCTGTTATGGAGCTTAAACTTTATGGAACAGTTTTTACAAAAGGTTAAGTGAAAATTGCTATGAGAATCCACTACAGGGATGCTATGCTCGCCCAGGGTTTTAGGAAGGCTTCCAGGAGAAAATGCGACTTTCAGTAATTGAAAGGGAGGGTGACTACTATAGAGACAGGGACATATATGGCATATAGAAAGAGACCTGGAGTTTATTCCTTGCCACAGTTTCAGGGTGTCAGTCCAGAATCACTGTTGCTCACTCCCTGTTAAATGCATGCATGTACACTAGTTTCTGTAGGCTATTGCCTTCAGGGCAGTACACTCCAAGACATCTTGGGGAATAAATAGGAAACAAGGCAACGTCCCAAAGGACAGAAATTCAACTACAGCAAAAGTACAGTTTCTAGAAAACAGAGCAGACCAGCACTGGGGATTCACAGTACAGGGAAATGTGCTTCAGGCTTGTGGAGGAATAGGATAGGGACTGGACCGGCTGAACAAGGCCCTGTTCAGCGCCTGCCTCCACCTAGGTCCCAGGAAGCTAAGTCAGAGAAACCTTGCCTGGAGGCAGTATGGTGGACTAATCACTATTTGTCCCAGATATGTGATGGAAACTGCCCTTGAGAAAACATAAATATTTTGCTTTCTTTATTTAAGGAATACTATTCCTATACTTTTATCTATTTCAATGTAATTATTCTAATTATTTACATAATGTTAAAAATAGAATATCAGTGATTAATAGCCAATATCTCAGAAAATGCCTTGTGATATTTGTGTGCCTGTGTGGGTGTGTGTGTGAATGTGTGTGTATGTGTAATAAGCATATTTCATATTTGAGACAATATTGTCCATACTGTTTTACAACTTCTTAAGGATAGTTTGGCAATTATCATTGAAGAAGTGAAAAATATAGTATGTTAGCATCTGTCACTTGAGTTCATTTTAGAGACAATCTACAGTCTATTGGGGAAATACCTTGATGAGCCATTGGCATAGGATATAAGACCCAGAAGCCTTCAGTGTTAGCAGGTGCTAAAAAAACATTAGTAATATGTATGAGAAATCAGAGGAATTATCACTGTCCTGTGCAGTGAAAAGAGAGAAGAAAGCAGAGTACAGGGAAGAAAGAGGTAAGAGAGATGAGCCAAAGAGCTGGCAGGGAGTCAGGGCATCTCTCCACTGATTGGTGGCCAAATGACATTTATGTCTATTGTTTTGTTTGGAGATATTTAGCATCCATTTTTTAAGTAAAATCTTCAATGCTTTAAGACATCCTGTGAGAGTGATTTTAATTTTGGGGCAGACACTGAGTAGGGGTATTTCATGTCTGGGTCAACATAGCAAAGAGAGTGAGCAGGGAACCCAGAGACAGAGGGGACGAGAGAACTTGAGTGACCTGGACATATTCAGAGTGTTTGGAAGAGTTTGGAGCTGTCCTCAGATGTAGACTAGGTCATTCCAGCTGAGTATCTAGATCTCAGAGGGCCAGTAAAACACGGAGGTATTTGAGTTAGGTTTATTGCCCTGAAAAAATTATCAAGTTCACGGAAATGCTCATACTTTTTAAAATTGATCAATCAACTTTTTAAAATTGATCAAAGTTGACAATTTTAATCCTGCATTGCAGGCAAATTTTTTTTTTTTTTTTTTTTTTTTTACCACCTGGGCTACCAACAATCTTGCTAAATTGTTAACTTAAGTATAGCAGCAAGGTATGTGTGCTGAATTGCCCCTCCAACTGCAGAAAATAGAGCTCCTCCTGTTCCACATCCTTGCTTTAGATTTACTTTTTCTTAGTTTTTGTCCGTGTGATTTTTTTTTTATAAAAGTCTGCATTTTCATGATTATTAGTGAGATTGAAAGTGTTTCGTATTTAATGAAGGAGACCCGGGTTCAATCCCTAGGTCGGGAAGATCCTCTGGAGAAGGGAATGGCAACCTGCTCCAGTATTCTTGTCTAGAAAAATCCCATGGAAAGAGGAGCCTGGTGGGCCACAGTTCATGGGGTGGCAAAGAGTTAGACAAGGTTGAGCGACTAACATTTTCACTTCACTTTTCATAAGTATTGTATGCTTAGCTCTTAGTTTCTTGCGTTGACTGTTTCTTTTCCCTGTTTTCTGTAAGATGTCTTTTATTACTGCGTTCTTTACATTTCTGGAATTTCCTTCTACTGACTTGGTCATACACATTGGAAGAAAACTAAACAAACAAACAAAAACTTTTCTAAGCCTGTGTGATTGTGTTTTATCTTTTGTGTTTTTTTTAAATAGTGCTTTGTAATGTACATAAGATATTAATATGAATGTAATCATAGTTATCAATTTTTCCCTTATGAAAATGCTTTGGGTCTTGTAAGAAAAATCCTTCCTGGCCTTGAAGGTGATGAAGATATTTTCTTATAATTTACTCTTCCACTGCTGTTTTCTTTAAATGTATTTGGTTGAATATGTAAATTATTTCTTTTTTCTAAGAGTAGTTCCTGTACTTTTCTCAATCAAAACAACCAAATTCACAAATTTTCTCTTAAACTACTTGTCTACATTTCATATGTTTATATAAGAAATGCTATTAATCTTTAAATATTCTGTACATTTAGTTTTTATTTCTCACTTGTTCCTGGAATTATGTAAACTATTTAAAATGTCACCAATTTATTTACAAATACCACCAGGATCTGTTCAGGTACTCACTAAGCATAACCAAATTTTTCTTGTACAAAGTGTCATTCGTAGCCACAGAGTTTTTTCTCTCAGGAAATTTTCTTTTGTGTTTTAAAAGTTTTGGTCTAATCATGCTTACTTGTGATCTGTATGTTGGATCTTAATATCTACCATCTTCTCTCCTGTTTGGTCTCTTTGCCATTACTGCATTTTAGGAGAGCTTTTCTAGTTTGTCTTTTGCAACATGAATTCTTTTTTCTACAGTGTCACGTCTACCTTAGCTCTAAATCTGATTTTAACTTGGGGACATTGTATTTTATTGATGTTTTTATACTGTTTTCTTACTTCACTCCTTTTTTAATATTACTTGTAGTCGTATCTTCTCAATCGTTTCATAACTACAGATTTCTCTAGATCTTATAGTAGTGTTAGTCACTTAGTTGTGTCCCACTCTTTGCAACCCCACGGATTGAAGCCCGCCAGACTCCTCCATCCATGGGATTCTCCAGACAAGAATACTGGAGTGGGTTGCCATTTCCTTCTCCAGAGGATCTTCCCGACCCAGGGATCGAACCCGGGTCTCCTGTGTTGCAGGCAGATTCACTACCATTTGAGCTACAGGAAAGATCTACTAGGTCTTATAGAGAGGACAGAGTTTTCTAAAGTATACTCCTTTAAAACTAACAAAATGTTCTCTGCCTCTTATGTAGTAATGCCGTTTTCATCTTGCAACCTGTAAGACTTAGAGGAAGAAGCTGATGAGTAAGAGGTATGGCTTAAAGACAATCACAGGTGTTGGGAGGCTGTATTTTGTCCCACACACCTTAGAAATTTCTCTTGGAACAAAAGGCCCACTATAAATACTTGAGGCTACAGTCCATGAGGTCACAAAGAGTCAGACCTGACTAAGCGACTGTACTTTCACTTTCGTGAACCCTTGAGGAGCTTCTCTCAAAATTTATATAAAGCAGTGGATCTGAGCATTGCAAGGGGTGGTCTGTGGTGGATGTTCTAGGGTACCTTCGGGATCTTCCTTCAGTGATAAAGGACATAATCCTTAAGCTTCTGGGAGTGCTTCAGTATGACAGATCCCAGCTGCCAGCTTTTGTAGGAAATGCCTTTACCTGGAGAGGCACCTTGCCAAGGTCACACCCCTTCCTGGGAGAGGCCTGCCTTCAATCAGTGGCTCATACTACAGTTAAAGGCCTAGTTGCCTGTCCCAAGCTAGGGTAACTTGAAGGTCCATTCCAGCTTTAGAGCTGTTTATGGGTTTAGCTGAGAGCTTTGTTGAGACTGCAACAGAGCCCACCTTCTCCTTTTACCTCATCTTGCTACCCTTTTATTTTTGGCACAGCGGTTGGCCCTGTAAGCAGCAGTTCCTAATAAACTTTCTGCACATTGATCTCTTTCTTAGAGTCCACTTCCTGGGAAAGACAACCTACTTGCAACATGCACCTGCCATTCATTTCCTCATTTCTTACAGCTGAAGCATAGTTGGTTCATACGTAGTTTGAGTTTCAGGTGTATAGCAAGGTGATTCATATTTTCAGATTCTTTTTCCTTTAGAAGTTTTCAGATTCTCTTCCCTTATAAGTTTCTACAAGATATTGAATATAGTTTCCTGCGTTAGAGAGCAGGTCCCTTCTGTTTATCTGTTTTGTATATAGCAGTGTGTATCTGCTAATCCCAAACTCCTAATTTATTGCTCCCCTCGCTTCAATATATATTTTTTTAATTTGAAGAACTACTGTGCTCCCAGCATTATGGTAAACGCAGTGAAGCAGAATAAAAGCATAAAATATGGAGCCTACTTATCAAGGATTTGCAGTCAATTCATGACTCAGTGGACATGAGTTTTGAGCAAACTCCGGGAGGTAGTGAAATACAGGGAAGACTGGTGTGCTGTAGCCCATGGGGTTGCAAAGACTCAGATACTACTTAGTGACTGACCAAGAAAAATATAGTCAGTTCAGGGAAATACCATATATGCATAGAGAATAAAGCAATGCTATATAAAATATCACCAATTATGGACAGTAATGAGAAAAATCATGGTGACCAGGGGCTCAGACTTCCCAAAACTGAGGGTTTAGGTCACATCACCAGGTAAGTCTGCCAGAATCCCACAGGAGCTACTTAATAAAGGCAAGCAGAGAGTCTGAATGTATTCAACAGGCTGCTAATTGCATAGCAAAACAGCAAGAGCAAAAATTACTATCCCCTTTTGTCTGAAAATAATGGACTGCAACGCAGCTACCTTAATTGGCCCGGCTGTCATCCTCAGCTATCTGTGACCATATGGGTGAGTCTGTCCATTTTATAGGTAAAATATTAGCAAGCTCATCCTGACACTTATCCTCCCACATGCTTTAAAATATTCATCTTATCCAGCCTGCCTTTATCAGTTGAAAAAAAGGAAAAAGCTGGTATTTCAACTCTCCATTTACTGACTCCATAATTGGTTCCAACCCCTCACTGTTGGGATAGGAGTTGCAATACTGACTCCCCATGATTCCAGTCCCTGGTGAAATAATAACCTGATTGCTGAGTATGTGATCAACATAAGTGGGGAAAACAGATTTATTTCCGATTAGATACGGGTCAGTCTTAGAATAAGTTCTATTCACCTAAGGTGGGTCTCTTTTGAAAACATATTTATTCCATCTCTGGACCATTTGTGATCTTCAAATTTGAAGCTTAGGCCTAATATTTAGATCTGGCTACAACGTTGAAGCTCTATCCTTAAGCATTGTAAGGAGAGGAATTTCTGCTCTTTTTTTCTTTTCTACTTTATTAGAGGGAAAGATTATTCTCTCTCTTTCTCTACTTCATATAAACATATACACACATACACACATTCACGGTAGAACTTGTACCACTTTGCATACATATAGAACTTTTATGGGCACATTCATGAATTACACCTTGCTGCTTGATTTTAGCTATATATTGGTTGGCCAAAAAGTTCGAAACCCTATAACAGCGTATGGAAAAACCAAATGAACTTTTGGCCAACCCAGTATTTCTAAAATATAAGGAAGTCATTATAGTATTCTGATGCCTTCCCAGGTGGTCCTAGTGGTAAAGAAGCCACCTGCCAATGCAGGAGACATAGGAGAAGTGGGTTTGATCCCTGGGTCGGGAAGATACCCTGGAGGAGGAAATGGCACCCCACTCCAGTATTCTTGCCTGGAGAATCCCATGGACAGAGGAGACTGGAGGGCTACAGTCCACAGTGTCACAAAGAGCTGGATACAACTGAAGCAACTTAGCATAATACAGCACATGGCATTCTGAGAATTGCAATTCTATTAAAATATTTTCAAAAATACATTAAGAACTGTAAAAGTACGAAACAAAAACAAAACTATCAAACATTATCTCCTGCTGAGGTCAGCGAGCAGGAGATTAAGGAGATCTTATTTAAAACAATTTTCCTTCTCCAGGGGAATCTTCCCGACCCAGGGGTCAAACCCAGGTCTCCCACTTTGCAGGCAGACACTTTAACCTCTGAACCACCAGGGAAGACCTAGGATAAAGGAAGCACGATGCTTTCTAATGGTGCGTACGTTGCAATTTTTTTTTTTTCTTTCTAAAAGGAGACAATACTGAATTACATTGTTAGTGACTTTCATGAATTGGGATCTAATTCAAAAGGCAATGCTAGCATGAGTGACAGCAGTATGATTTTATTAAAGGGGCTGGTGGTTTAGTCAATAAATTATGTCCAACTCTGGCAACCCCATGGACTATAGCCTGCCAGGTTCCTCTGTCCATGGGATTCTCCAGAAGGAATACTACAGTGGGTTGCCATTTCCTTCTCCAGATTAAAGGGGCTAGATTATACCTAATTGTTGGAACTGATTGAAAAGCCTGTGGGAAGTTGTTGCTGCTGCATTGGTTTGTGGTCCTGAAGATGTTGCAGGTCGTCAGGACTGGCAGTCTGTTAAGATGAAATGCTCCATGTGAAGCAGAGGATGGCAACTGGAACCCACAAGGAAGAATTGAAACTCACATCATCACCATAAGCCTCAATGATATGAGTGACCTATTACAGAGGGAGCTCCTGTTCCCACAGACCAACACAAATGTCTAGCTCAGGACTTGGAGAAACTGAAGGTGAAGCTGAAAGGGCTGTAAGCTTAGCTGCTGTCCCCTGCCAAGAAGATCCAGCTGATCAGTGGCCATGTGCATGAACTGCTGCGACAGTTGGCCCCTACATCATCCTTCAGAGGGTAATGGCTGCTGCTTCATTTCCACCTTCCAAAATCTTGTGCAAACTTCTCTTGTGACCAATCCTAGTCTGGGGTCATAAAGACAAGAGCATTCTCAAAACTGTACTTACAGCTCAATTAAGTTGTCACTAAACATGAGTCATCTCTGCAGTATCCATCTTGGTATCACTACATTTCTATTTTAAGCATGTTTTGCTTCCAGATAAATACAATAGAACATGATGCAACTATATTTTGTACACTCAAAAACACACCAACTGCCTCTGTGTAACAGTCACTTATGTCACCCTATCCATCTTTGATTTATGTTCATTCTTTTTCCAGTTGAGTCACACTCTCTCTTGATATTTTGTGACTTAAACAGTGAACCATGGTAAAGAAGCTGTGGTACGTATATACAAGGGAATATTACTCAGCCATGAAAAGGAATGCATTTGAGTCATTTCTAATGAGGTGGATGAAACTAGAGACCATTATACAAAGTGAATTAGGTCAGAAAGAGAAAAGCAAATATCGTACATTAACTCATATATATGGAATCTAGAGAAGCGGTGCTGATTAATCTATTTGCAAGGCAGCAATGGAGACACAGAGAACAAACTTGTGACACAGTAGGGGAGGAGGGGGTGGGGACAAATAGAGTAGTTTGAAACATATACCTTATATATATAAAATAGACAGCCGGTAGGAACTAGCTGTCTGAGAAACGAAGCTCAAACTTGGTGCTCCGTGACAACCTAGAGGGGTGAGATGGGGTAGCAGGGAGGTTCAAGAGCAAGGGGACATGTGTATGCATATGGCTTATTCACACTGATGTACAACAGAAACCAACACACTATTGTAAAGCAATTATCCCAGAATTAAAAAATAAATAAATAAAATTAGTGAATTGAGTTTAACCAGTCAGTATGCCTTGTATTAGATGGTAGGAAAGCAGGAGAGGGGACAAAAGAATTGGTTAATACCTACACACACACGAAGATGTATAAAGAAAGGAAGATATGTGCATAACGATCACAGTTCTCATTCCTCTTACTGGCCGCACGGTCAAGGCTTGTATTGACGACTTCGTTCCTACACTTCCATTTCATCTTCACCTCACCCGTCTGTGATTCCATGTTTCATGGAGTATCTGAACCATCAGAAGTCTTGTCTTTATTGGGTTATTATACTTTTCCAGAGGCTGATCCCTCTGGGGAATGGTGGTACCAGAATATATCATAGGCTCTTTGGTGAAACAGACTCAAATGTTGTCTTTTTCTGTTATGATTATAGGAACTCTCCAAGAGGCCATGATTATGGTTGACAAGGAGGAGGATATGTAATGGGAGGATGGGCCATGAACACCCAGGCGTGGCAGCTAGCTCCTGAAACTTGTGCCTCCACGACCGGCTCAAGTTAGAACTCATATATACCACTTCCCTTGGATGAGGGAGTGTTTCTGTGCGTATCCAACTTCATAGTTTGGTGGTCAGACAACACCCAGTTCATGCTGGGTATCTCAGGCAACATGGCAAATGAATGACCTGGGGTCTAGAATTCAATCTCTACTGGGGCCCGGTAGCAAATCAGAAACTGCTTCTTAAGGGAGAAGTGATATCTGTGATTATGACATCATTTTTTTTTCCAAAACACTGAAGCTCCGCACAGTCATTTATCTATAAATGCCTACTAAAGGCACTAGACATTGTCCTGTCCCTCAAAGCCACTTCACGCATCATAAGATCACCCAAGTGATACAGTCCACGTGTACTAGCAGACTGCATGTCAGCCTGGACCTGTTGCAGAGAAGTCCCTTTTTCTAGGACCCACACACAGCTGCCATCCTTTTGAAGTTATTTGATAATTGAATATAAGAAGCACACCCAAATGAGGCATATGATGCCTCCGAAGTCCAAAGAGATTCAGTTGGTACTGTGTATCTTTTTTAGTTGTAGGAAATATAAGAGGCAGCAACTCTTCCCTAAATTTGGAAGGACTATCCATCCCACTGTGCTTCAGACCTCTGTGTCCCTAGGTATTTCTAAGGGTGGCAGGCCCTAATTTTTGTGGGATTTCTGGCATGCATCTTTCCACCCAGGTATTTGGAGTAGCTGCTACTTCTGCTACCAGATTCAATCAACATTACATCACCAAGGCAATGGTCTACTAGGAAGTTCTTTGGAAAGGTGAAACAAATAATACCTCTCTGGACTAGATTATGATATGGTATTGAAGAGCTGGGATAGCCTTGAGGTCAGCTAGTAAAGATATTGAAAAAGCCAAAATGTTCCTTCAGTTTTTAGGTAAAAATGAGATACATTTTCACCAAACTTTACTGAACAACAACTTCACCATTTTGTTCTACTACTTTCTGTCATTTTTCAGGCAACTTCATAATTCCATTTTCCTCAATTTTTAAAAAAATCTTTTTGAGCGAAGAATGGTTCCAGGTGCCTTTTATAGGCTTCTAAGGAACTGAAATATTTTCCATTAAAAGAATTTTGTAAAGACCAAAATAAATGGAAATCTGAAGGTACAATGTCTGGTGAATACGATAAATGAATCAGAAATTCCCAACCAAGCTGTAACAGTTTTTGTCTGGTCATCAAAGAAACATGCAGTCTTACATCATCCTGATGGAAGAGAGTGTGTTTTCTATTGATTAATTCTGGACACTTTTCACTGAGTAGTGCTTTCAGTTGGTTTAATTGGGAGCGGTACTTGGTAGAATTAATTGTTTGGTTTTCCAGAAGGGAAAGCAAACTGCTTCTTTGCTAGAGGAAAAAAATTACTTGTCTAAACAATAGCCACATACCTGATGCTGATTTTCTCCAGGGGGGGGGGAAAAAAAAACAACTTAGAAATAGCAGCTGGAATAACAGCTGATACCTGATTTTGTGGGTACCCCCTACATACTAAGTTGTAAGAAAGATCTAATTGTCTTCTGTACTGGTTAAATAGGCAATTTGAATGGGGGTATGGTAGGAATCATGACCTCTGTGTCTTTCGAGAATTCTACACTGGTAATGATTTTGCAATCTCTCCACAAAGCTACAGTGGTTTTGGTTTGGTATTTTGAGAGCTAGAATCACTTCCAGTGATTCTTTCTCTTGACCAATCCTATCAAGGTAGAGAATCAATCTAGGGAGGCTACCATAATTATACTACTCCATCTCTGTATCCATTACTGGTACAATAACTCCAGCATGGGTTCTGGCACACAATAGACCCACTGAGATGAACGAGAACTATAACTGCTCACCTGACATTCACAATATTTACTCTGACTGGTGGACTATAGCAACATTTTGTGTCTCTGGAATTAAGGTCAGTTCAGAGCCAGTGACCAGCAAGTCCCAAAATGTGTGGGTTATTTCTCTTTGTGAAATGCACAATTGCCTTTACAAATGGCAACAAATCCTTTTGGGGAAAAGCCAGAGAAGAAGATTTGCAGTGTAAAATTTCACTTATAAGGCAGGATCTTTCCTCATGGATGACCTGACCTATCCTTCACTCACGGGACTTTAGGTTTGTATCAATAAATAAACACAGTGCTGGGAAGTGGTTGAGAGGCATGACCATTATAATGATTATAATGTCCATATACATAGACTTCCATATGCCAGAAAAGATCTTTACCACTTACACATATCAAGCAACACTATAATCCTATTTGACCTATTTCTTTACCAGGGACGCTTCGGCCAACCCCAAATTCTAAAGGAGAAAAGGAAAGATCTGAATGCAGAGTTCCAAAGAATAGCAAGGAGAGATAAGAAAGCCTTCCTCAGCAATCAATGCAAAGAAATAGAGGAAAACAACAGAATGGGAAAGACTAGAGATCTCTTCAAGAAAATTAGAGATACCAAAGGAACATTTCATGCAAAGATGGACTCGATAAAGGACAGAAATGATATGGACCTAACAGAAGCAGAAGATATTAAGAAGAGGTGGAAAGAATACACAGAAGAACTGTACAAAAAAGACAATCACAATGGTGTGATCACTCACCTAGAGCCAGACATCCTGGAATGTGAAGTCAAGTGGGCCTTAGAAAGCATCCCTACAAACAAAGCTAGTGGAGGTGATGGAATTCCAGTGGAGCTATTTCAAATCCTGAAAGATGATGCTGTGAAAGTGCTGCACTCAATATGCCAGCAAATTTGGAAAACTCAGCAGTGGCCACAGGACTGGAAAAGGTCACTTTTCATTCCAGTCCCAAAGAAAGGCAATGCCAAAGAATGCTCAAATTACCGCACAATTGCACTCATCTCACATGCTAGTAAAGTAATGCTCAGAATTCTCCAAGCCAGGCTTCAGCCGTATGTGAACCATGAACTTCCAGATGTTCAAGCTGATTTTTGAAAAGGCAGAGGAACCAGAGATCAAATTGCCAACATCTGCTGGATCATGGAAAAAGCAAGAGAGTTCCAGAAATACATCTATTTCTGCTTTATTGACTATGCCAAAGCCTTTGACTGTGTGGATCACAATAAACTGTGGAAAATTCTGAAAGAGATGGGAATACCAGAGCACTTGACCTGCCTCTTGAGAAACCTATATGCAGGTCAGGAAGCAACAGTTAGAACTGGACATGGAACAACAGACTGGCTCCATATAGGAAAAGGAGTAAGTCAAGGCTGTATATTGTCACCCTGCTTATTTAACTTATATGCAGAGTAATATCAATAACCTCAGATATGCAGATGACACCACCTTTATGGCAGAAAGTGAAGAGGAACTAATCTAGAATCTCTCTAAAAAACTGATTTTATTTTGGAGTATTGTCAGTTAACAGTGCTGTGTTCGTTTTAGGTGTACAGCAAAGTGATTCAGTTATACATATACATGTATCTATTCTTTTAAAAATTCTTTTCCCATTTAGGCTATTAGAGAACGCTGAGAGTGCTCCTTGTGCTAATAGAGTAGTAGGTCCTTGTTGGTTTTCAATTTTAAATATAGTAGTGTGTACATGTCAATCCAAAACTCCCAATGTATCCCTCCCCCCTCAAGTACACCTATATAAAAAATTTATTCCAATATATTTTCCACCTTTATCCTATACACCCTAGGATTCCCTAACAAACATTTCCAGGTATTTCCACATATAAGGTGAAAACACCTTGTATTTGTTTTGCTTTATGGGCAATAATTTAGCCAGTTTGTTTCCTGGGTAATAATTTTGTTTACCTTTATGGGTGGCCCTAAAGCCTGCCAAGATTGGATTCTGAAAGAAAAGAGATGGTTGAGCTAGTTTTGGAAGGGGATCCAGAGTCCCCAGACAATCAAGTTTCACAGGGGATGCCAATGCAAGTTTTTCAGAAATAGGCTGACGGATTTCCTCAGACAGTAAACTTTGTAAATGCAGGTTACCCACTGAAGAAGCCGATATCTCTTTCCATAAAGCATGCATGGCTCCTAGTCCAGAACTTGAAGAGTTACAGAAAGAGCTTGGGCAACAGCTGGAGCAGCTGCAAGCCACATTGCTTCTCCAGGCCCTCCCAGTGAGCCAGCAGATATTGAGAGCATGCATCCTCATCCTCTGCCAGTACCCAGACCCACACAAACATTTAGGGCTAAGGGATGCCTCCGCCTTTTCAAGCGCATACAAAATTCTCTTGTGACCTACCCTAACCTGAACCACACAAGGAAGAGAATTTAGGAAAACATAGTGTTAGCTAGGTGGAAACAACAAGGAAAAAAAATTTCTTATCCATATTAATGTGGGTTTATCCTCATATATGGGCTTCCCCGGCGGCTCAGCAGTAAAGAATCTGACTGCCAATGCAGGAGACATGGGTTCGATCCTTGGGTCAGGAAGATCCCCCAGAGAAGGAAATGGCACCCCACTCCAGTACTCTTGCCTGGGAAACCCCATGGACAGAGGAGCCCGGTGCGCTACAGTCCAAGTGGTCTCAAGAGTCAGATTCGACTTAGTGACTAAACAATAATATTCTCACATATATAGTGATATTATAACCTTTCTTTTTTCCTCTGTTTGGTTTGAAACTGATTCACATGAAGTATCAAAGTTTGGTGACTATTTCCTCATTGTCCCACTTAATTCTGGCTGAATTCTTTTATTTTCTTGCTTGATGATTGGATATTGCATTTGTATGGTTTCAGAAGAAATAATACAAAGTCTCTGATTTGAGTTGCTAATGAGAATCTTTGACTGCGGCCAAGGTTTCCCAGATTAATACGTGGTCTCAATCTTCTTCAAAATTCTCATCCGTCTACAGCATGATCATTTTTGCTTGGATATCAAAAGCACATTTGTGTGCTGACATAGCCTGCTGAGGAGAAAAAATTTTCAGATATGCAATGCATATTTTAACACCATCATGAGATCCCTTGCTGCATCCTCATGCATGGCTGATAAATTATTGAATACTTTATTTATTCAATTCAAATAAAACCCCAATGGTCCCTAATATTTTCTTTCAAAATCTCAGAAGCCGATAATTTTCTAGGTCCAATATTTCTGTGCAGGAGAAAGCTGATTGGAAGAGAGAGCCTGTAGCTTCTTGAAATAACACTTTACATAATATTGACAGGAAAAAAGATCAAGGATAAAGAAATTATTGAGGTGACGGGTGACCCTAAATTTGCCATCAAGCTATAGGGTAATCAAATATTAGGGAGGAAGCTGACTCCATGTTGGATCTCTTTTATTTTACCCTTTGCTTTTCGTTGTTTTTCCTCTTCTGTTTTTAAACTATAATTCCTAAAAGGAAGCTGTCTATAGCTGTAAACATACATAATAACTTGCCTCAGGGAACCGTGCCCCTCTGCCTGACTGTTAAACTGCTGCACCTCTGTTCTGCTCACAGGGAAACACCCTGCCCCTGCCCCACTGTGAATAGCTGCAGAAAAAAAGAATCTAATACATCCTCTCCCTAAAGCTGGCCAAACCAGGAGATATTTTGCAAGACTTATTGCCTTTTTGCGTGACTTCCTCACTCCATCCCCCTTTCTGTTCTATAAAAGAAACTGGCATGCCAATAAGATTGTACCCTAGGACTCCAGTCCACCTTCTTCTTGGATGCCAGGCTTTCTAAATAAAATCGCTATTCTAAGGAACACCTCATCACCTCAACACCTGATCTCCAGGTTACTGGTCTGTTATGCAGCAAGTAGACCAAGCTTGGAATTGTTGACAGAGCCACTCTGGGCGCTGCCACTGTCTTTATTTTGGTTTACTGTTATCTAAGCCAATATCCTTTGAAATATTCAATTTAGTTACTTACCCCTGATGGGCAACAAGAAGAAGCAAGACAACCCACATCTATATGTCCTCAGCAAAGTTGGCAGGAGGGAAGAAAGGAAAAGAGCTATCAGGAAGAGATGGTCCATGGTTTTAAGGCTTTATCAGACCTGTGACTTTTCAATATTTTTGATTCTATGCTTCCTACAAGGCTTTCCAACAAGCTAGTAAAATTTTGTTTAGTTGGAAACATGGAGGTGATTTGCAAATATCTGAAAGGGGATGATTTATTTTTAGGATTTTACATTCTTGCAGCTTCAGGTTTGAATCTCCAGTATATTTGACAGAGGAGAAGACACACATGACCACATTAACTCTATTTCTGCGAGATGGTAGGGCGCTAAGGATGAAGTGGATAAGAAGTGGTCTCTTGAGGCTGGAACTATCTAGCTTTCTTCTCATTTTCCAGTCAGTCTGCTCACATACGGAATTTTCTCTAGACACAGTTATTGGTGAAAATAAGTCAGTAATTCTTGAAAATTGTGTTTCTTCAATAGAGCAAATACTATCTCTTGTACTTATATACTTTTCAAATATGGGTAAATGTTAATTATTATATATTCTTATATCTACATGTAGTCTAATTGACTCCTTCAAAGAAAGTTTTCATAAATGTTATAATTCTTTCAAATTTTGCACATAAATGAAAATGTACATGATTGAAGCTTTTATTTTCTGAGGACACTTTAAATGAATTCTCCAAATCACTGAGTATACAATGTCAGTTAACACAGATGTATGAATTTGGATGGCCCAGAAAAATAGTAGATAGAAGTTATTTTCAGGAATTACTTATAATATTATTTCTGATTCATTCCCTTATATATATATTGCTCTTTATGTTATGAATTTAAGACTATTTTTGCTTTAGAGATAACTAAAGTTTATCTTGAATCAAGTATTGTTTGAATTATATAAATGCTTATTGAAAGTCAAAATATAACTGAAATTCTGGATACAGTAAGATGATAGCTTCCTTATCTCTTTGTGCCTCAGTCACCTGAGTAAATCTACATTCTTCCAAAAGAGGTTCTTTGGGGGAAAAAATTGACATCTGGGTCCCTATCCATAACTTCCCTTATCCATGTGACCAGATCAACTCTCATGACCTTTAAATACCTTTAGAAGATAAACCAATTCAGACTGAAAAAAAATTTAGTTAAACCAACAGTCTAACTTAAATCACCAATTTTATTTTATTATATTTTGCTTTGAGATTGAATTGCACAGAGGACAGATTTTGGAAAAATGGTCTGATGAGTTCATGGGTGCGGTCAAGAGCTCTTCCGTATAACAAACATCCTTTTGCTAAACAGAGTTTTGACTTGATTGTATTCTTTCCATTCTCTGAAATTAATGAGAAAGAGTCTCCAACAATCCAAATCTGTGTACAGAGTCGAGATCTAAGACATCGCTAAGTCCTTACTGGAGCTAGTGAGGGCTGTCTTAGATTTTTTTCTTGTTTCTGGGCAGCTCTCCTGCCTGAATCTAAGGGTAGGGAAGGAACTGCTACATCCACAGGAGCGATATCTAACAGGGGGTGGGGGATAAAACGGGTGCCATAAACCATAATAACTCATGAGTCTGGATTAGCTCCTCAGAGAATTTTCTTTCTCTAGAGTTCTGAAAGGGGATTCCCCCAAGAGTAACAAACATACACAAACTGCAGATCTTTTAAAGACATAATTACTTTGCCCATAAGAGACCTAAGACACATGTCTGCCTGTCTCTGTTTGGAATCACTGCCACCTCATGGATTAATGAGTTCTGTATCCTCCAATCGCCTCATTATATACCTCTCTCCGCTTTATATGAGTAGCCAAATTTATCAGAATACACTTTAATGAATGTGAATCGTCCCTTTTTTTTATGAGTTAAACTAACTGGTTCATAAGAAAGCCATTAATGAGGTTAAAAATAATATATACAACCTGTGGGAAAACCTGTGTAGTAATTGGGCTTGTTGCCAAGAGCACCAAAGACAAGGGTGGGGAGAAGAGGGGCTATGATGGTGGAAAAAAAGAAAAATACCCCTTTCCATTTTTTTAAGGTTAAAAAAACAGTCTTTTTACCAGAAAGCTTAATTTTATAGTGCTGTGGATTCACACAGCCAAAAATTTGGCGACCGTATTCAGAACCACACGGGTCTATTTTATGATAAAGAATTCAGAACATCCGTGTTTGCTTTCTCATAGAAAAAGAAATCTCAGTCTTTCTGGTCTTGACGCCTCGCCCACAGTTTGCAGTTAAGCATCCCCAAGAGAAGCAAACAGGAGTCTGTGGTCTGAATGAGGTGTTTCAGTATTTTAGCAGCTTCTTCTTTTCAATGATAGCTTCTTCCTAGTAGTTAGTTTCAAGTTAATCCTGAAGTTCATGAAATGCATTTCTTTAAAGAGAAAGTCTCTCTGTATATGTACTTGTTTGGTTTAATACCTGTCTATCCCCCTTTAAATGTAAATTCCATGAGAGCAGGGACTTCATTTTCTGCTCAGTCTTTAGTGCCTGAAACCAGGAGGGTCTGACCCATAATGAGTTATCAATAAATATTTGCTGAATAACCAGCGAGAATATGAGGTTTTAAAATGTTAAAACTAACCAAAGAAATAATTTTATTAAAGCATAAGTCTAGGAACTAAGGTTTCCCTTAACTAAACAGTATGATCCGATTACTCAATATAAAGTTTGTAAGTGAAAACCAGAGAAATTAATGTCATGATTTTCATTTTGAAAAGTGTAATATAAGTGGACTTCTGAGATCAGATTTATTTTAGATAAAAACACCGTGAACTCCATCTCATGATATTGATTGACTTCTTTGACCAACAAGTGTCCGAAACGGTATAAGCCAAAAGCATTAGCAGATTCATTCGTTCAACAAATTAGTATTAGCACCCCTGCTATGAAAGACTCTTTGCTAAGTATTAGGCATACAAAGCTGGAAAAGATATGCTCTTCTCCTGAAAATAGCCTGTGTTCCCACAGAGAAACAATAAATCAAAATTATAACAGCATACTATTCCTATGATAAATACACATGCAGAAAGCTATCTGAGCTCAGAGTGGGGCACAATAATGACTGAGGATGGAGTGGGACAGAGAATGCTTTCTTAAGGAGGTACAATCAGACCTGTATCTTGAAAGATGAGTTGAATCTAATAAGATGAAGAAATGGAGAAGGACACTTTAGGCAGAAGGCACTATGTGTTGAAGGCAGAGTGACCTGAAATATCATCAAGCAATTTGAATACTGTCCCCTATGACTGGAGAAAGATCAACTTGTGTGAAAGCAAGGAGATAAGCTCATGCTTCTGGTGTGTACAGGCTTTACCAGTGTTCAGTAATCATTGTACAGGGTCCCTTGGACTGCAAGGAGATCCAACCAGTCCATTCTGAAGGAGATCAACCCTGGGATTTCTTTGGAAGGAATGATGCTGAAGCTGAAGCTCCAGTAGTTTGGACACCTCATGCGAGGAGTTGACTCATTGGAAAAAACTCTGATGCTGGGAGGGATCGGGGGCAGGAGGAGAAGGGGATGACCCAGGGTGAGATGGCTGGATGGTATCACAGACTCGATGGACGAGAGTCTGAGTGAACTCCGGGAGATGGTGATGGACAGGGAGGCCTGGCGTGCTGTGATTCATGGGGTCCCAAAGAGTCGGACGCGACTGAGCAACTGAACTGAACTGAACTGAAAGTAGAGACCCATTAAGATACATTCCTTCTTTTCTTTGTTTTGAGTAACATTTGTGTAAGCAATCAAGGAAAAACCTTG
Organism: Ovis canadensis; assembly: GCF_042477335.2. Classification (NCBI taxonomy): domain Eukaryota; kingdom Metazoa; phylum Chordata; class Mammalia; order Artiodactyla; family Bovidae; genus Ovis; species Ovis canadensis. Next base: position 19,305,577 of record NC_091261.1, read on the forward strand.
TGGTCTTTCTCCTTTTTTGTTTTTGAGATGGGGTTCTTATGTCTGAGGCATTTCATTTGCACCATCTGTTGAAATGGTCATGGTCAGGTATTGATTTAGAGCAAATAAACTTACATAAACTAATCCCACTGCAAGAGTCATTAACTGTACATTTTGGAGTGTAGAATATTATGCCAATCTCTTCCCATAAGAACTCTTCCAATCCAAGTGAAGTGTTCTAATGGACTGATCACAAACCAGTTTCTCAGTTGCAGTGAAAAGGATACTTTATAGGCCTATAAATCATGAAAAATCAATTATTTTTATCTGTCAATCATAAAATTATAAGGTCATGGACAAGGAGAAGTGTCTTAAAGCAGGAAAGAATGTGAGTATAGAAAATTTGCGACAATGGTGGAATAAAGAAAAATAGAGTGGAGAAGCTGAATGGCAATTTGTGTCTTGTAGCCTGGGGTAAAGGTTAGAAGTGATGTCTTTGGGGGGGAGACTGGCCTGGAAAGGGAGGCAGGAGGCAAGGGCCAAGGACCTAAAACCACGGGGATCAGTTACTCAACTTTGCATTTAAAATTCAAATGTTGAAAGAAAATTCTGTAAGCAAACCATAAAACCTATATTTCCACTAAATAATTTTCAACATTTTCCTTCATTAACATTTAATGTTGTCAGATACAGCTTGCCATTATATACTATTTTCGAAAGAATATGTCTCCACTGTCTTCAATATCATTATTCTTGATATCAATAGCTCTATGTATATATAATGGAATAATATCTTTATAAAATACCTTCTTGAGTTAACATTTCTTCAAGCATGCTTGAGATTTCAAAATAAACAGGAGAATATAACTTTTTGTTGTAACACACATCCATGCCTCCAGTTACATACACATTTGGACACAAGCAGTATCACCCATTATTTTTGTTTTCTTTAAGTGCAGAAGGAGATGGAAGGGAAGGCTTCCCTCCTTTTAGCCAGATAGGTGCTTCTGTACTAAAAAGCACTTGCTGAAACATTTATAAACTCTTACGTTTAATTAATCCCATTTTTTGTCACGATGAGTAAACCAGCAGAGACAGGGTTTTTCAACCTAAGGAAAAGTAAGAAAAAAATAAAAAAAACAGCAATGGAAAAGCTGGTCTTCTATCCACCCACCTCGGGCAGAGAATTAAAACAAACAACGGCAACTAATTAACATTGGCCCTGCAGCGTTCTAAGAGGCCAAAAATGAAACACCCACAAAAGAAAGTGGCTCCTTATTCACTGCACTGGTTTGCTTTTACTTTTGAGTAATGAATAAATACGACTCAAAGATAATGCAGAAAACAGGGAAGCAGAGGGAGGTTGTAAAGAGTGTTGAGATTTCTCCTTCGCCCAAAACTAAGCCCGTACAATTTTCAACTGAAAACTGTAGAACGTTCCTTTAAATTCATTTCAGATTTAAAATGAATATCTGACACCTCCCTTAACAAGTTATTTAGCAGAATGAATAAAATATTTTAAATAAGTGGAAAAAAGGAGCTTGGTATAACTTGTAACTCTTCCAGACGATGCAGCAAGCACTGATGGATTTTGCCCTCATCTTGAGGCAAGAACCTGGTTGATGGCGGCTCCCTAAAGGGACCTCACAAGTATTTAATTTCCCGCTTCCTTTGTCAACAAGCTGACGTACCATGGGTGGCACACACACGTCCTCTGAAAAGTGGAACTCTGCTTGCAGAAATGGGCTCTATTTAAAAATAAAAAAAAGTAATATATGTAAAACAAAAAAATTCATGCCCCATTTGCTCTGAGGTCCCAAAGCAGAGAGATGCACTGTCCAACCTGACCCTAAAAGTGGGTCAAAAAGAGAAAATGATTTGAAAATATGGTAGCATTGTAGAAAGAGTTTACCTAGACTTCCAGAGGAATTAGTGTAAGGGGAACAAAAATTTTGGATGCTGATTGAGTGAGTGAGTGATAGTTGCTCAGTCGTGTCTGACTCTTTGTGACCCCATGGACCTTAGCCTGCCAGGCTCCTCTGTCCATGGAGTTCTCCAGGCAAGAATACTGGAGTGGGTTGTTATTTCCTCCAGGGGATCTTCCTGACTCAGAGATCAAACTTGGGTTTCCTGCATTGCAGGCAGATTCTTTAACAGCTGAGCCACAAGGGAAGCCTCCAAAATAAATCAGTTTTCCTTAAATATTTTTGATAATGTCTAATATATTGACATGTGGTGTGTCCATGATACATTGGTGAAAAAGTTGCTGGGATACTGAATTGCATGATTTTATTATGACCATAAAAATAACAACACTAATGCCACAGCCACACATGTATCTTTGTGGTATACATGAATACATGTGGTACATATGAATGTACATGTATGCCTGTAGGTGTTCATAGAAAAAAAGGACTGAAAAGACATGCATTACCCCAATTACAGTGACTAGCTCTAAGTAGGGCAGGAAGAACAGAGGCTCCATCGTGTTGAAGACATGGTATATACCTTGACGTTGTTTCAAATGTCTGCAATGAACAAAAGTGGTTTTGTAAATTTAGAAGAAACTTTAAAAATAAGTTTCCTTAATTTCTGAAGCATCCAGCTGCTAAGTTAAAGATGAAGAAGAGTGCCACTGATGAGTAAAAGCGGGTATTATCTCAAGCATCTGTCTCCCTCCTCTGCTCTGATACCAAGCTTTCTCCATCTTATACTGAGAAGACTTAGAAATGAAAAATAGATCCATTTTCTTTCTAAAAAAATGTAAAGAGAAGAAAAGAAAGGAAGAGAAACAATATCCTGGGGCTGTTATACTCACTGGGCATGGGATACTCTGAAGGGTGATAGTGGTAGATTATTCAATCCTTTATGAAATCTCCTCATATTGTTGGAAATAAAAATTTATTTCGTCACCGGAACTTGCTCCCTGGAGGACCTCATAATCCTCTGATCACAGTAGAGGATTATCAGCAGTGAAAACTTAAAAGACCTCAGGAAACCTGATGGGTCACTGAACATTATTTGAAAAATATTGGTCTTTAAGTTATCACTATATATTAAGACTTAACAACTAACTATAAGCTCACTAATCACCATGAGTTTATTGACAAAAATCTTCAACAGAAAATCAATTTTCTTGTTCAAGGTGGAGAGTTTGCTTAATTAGAATAAGCATTTAATAAGGGATAAACATTGCAAACTTACCTAGGACCATCATTTTTTCACAGGCAAGCCAAATAGTTGATTATGTGAACTTCCTTTTCAAAGGAAAATTATCAACAGAGGGCTATCTTTGTCTTTAGGCATCTTTATCCTGAAGAGCTAAACCCTTTTTCCTGAGATAGCTAGGGGTGGTTTAGAAAAAGTGCCTGTGTGTTCAGTGGCCAGGCCTGTGGGGCATATTCTCCAGACTTCTGCCACCCTACACCCAGCTCTCCTCACCCTCCCCAGAAACTCAGAAGCAAATAATGTGGTCAAGAGAGATGTCTCCAGAGTTCATATTTGCCTTTAAATATAAATGAGATTGGCAAATATTTTAAGAGGGATAAATTCTTAACTTAGGTGCCAGAAAGAAAAAGGCAAACCAGATCCCAAGAAGGTATTTACAAAGTGGGCAAGTTTGCATAAATCACAGTGTCAAACACCAAGAATGCAGGTGGAATGGCTTTTCCCCTTGGATGCTACAGAAACAGCAGGAGCTCAGACAAGACATAGCTACCACTTCGGTGCGACTCTGGAGAATTCCCTGCAGAGGAGCCCTTCCTGCCGCAGCAGTTCTGCTGCTTACTTCTGATACTGAATCTATTTAGGGTCCTGGACCCATCAGGAGAGTTCCCAGAGATTCTGGAGTGACTACATTCAATTTATAAAGACACCTTAGCTCATACACATCTAAGTAACCAGGCTGTAAAGAAAAGGCCAAGGTCATGCAATCACAAGCTAGAATTAGCAATAAGCAAGAAGCATGGAGGTTTTGTTTACAAAACACAATGAGGAACAACAATTTCTCATTTTCGTGACTGATGTGACCCATTTTAAAACATGCAGGTCTCCATGAGCCAAATTAACCATATGTTTTCCAGTTCCTTATATCACTTGGCTGTGTGCAGCCAAAGTCTGAAACAGCAAGTTAATTTATGTATACTTCCCTTGCCAAGTGTGATTAATTGATGTAATATGTCAATTCCCTTTATGCAAATGTTAAAAATGCATCTTCATTTATATCCATATATACTGTAGATAAATGCTTTCAGCAGAGATGATTTCATTGGGGCAGTTGTGGGCAGTAGCTTCTTCACAGTTCACTTTAGGGGATTTTTATTGCACTTATGTTCAAAAGATGCTGTGCTTTCTACCATGGAGGAAATAGGTAAAAATCTTTTCTGCTCTCAAAGAGCTGAAAATCTAGTAGGAAAGATCAGCTTTGCCCCCTCCAAATATGTCATCTGAATCCCCCTGTCTTCTTGACCTCGGTATACAGAGCTACTTACCATTTGTTACTAAAGTCAAATACTCAGGAGTTGTCCTTTATTCCTTCTTAACCTGTACATCATTTCACCGACAAATCTTATAGATTCTATTTCCAAGGTGTATAATGAATTGCCTTCTTGTCACCTTATGTGTTACCACCTACTGTACCTGTTGCTAAAAACAAATTACTTCCAAACTTTAGTTGCATGAAACAACTATTTTTTTAAGTGCCCACAGATTCTGTGGATCGGGGCTTCAGACAGGGCATTACAGGGACAGGTTGGAAGCCAAAGCCATCCGAGGCACTTGTGCTTTGGGTGTTTGATGCTGGCTGGGGGCTGGATGTCTCAGTTCCTCTCCCTCTGGGTCTCTGCACGTGGTCTCTCCACAGAAGGTAATTTGGGCTTCCTCACAGTAGGGTGGCTGGCTTCCCACAGTGAGTGCCCCAAAGAGAAAGAGCAAGGAGGAAGCTGTGTCCTTTTATTGTCTATCTTCTGTCATGTTCTAATACCAGGACTGTGCCTGGCCTATAATAGGTGCCCCAAGGAATATCTTTGAAATGAGAAAAAAAAAAAAAACCGAATATATTTTATAAAAATTATAGAATTTCCCTGGAGAAGGAAGTGGCAACCCACTCCAGTATTCTTGCCTGGAGAATTCCATGGACAGAGGAGTGTCATGGGCTATAGTCCACAGGGTCCCAAAGAGTTGGACACGACTGAGTGACTAACACACACAGACATAGAAGGATTGATTGTGTGAAATCTCTGAAGAAAAGTATCAAGTTCAAAATGCAATGGGTTGCATTTAACAAGGAGGATCAGGGAAGGCTTCATAAAGGCATATTTGAGTAATGTTTTGAAGCAACTGTGTGACAAGAGGAGAAAGATAATGGGGAAGGACGGGGCCACTCAGATGGGTTAAAGCAGAGTATTGAGGGAAATTCCAAGAGGCAAATATAGACAGAAAATGCAATGTTTAAGAAGTTAATAGAGGAAAGAGTGGGGGACTAGTGTGCACCAGATGATGAACGCTCTTCAGCGTGGTGTTAAGGCGTTCTGACATTATTCTACAAACAATAAGGCCCGATTTAACCGTTTTCAGCAAAGATTGAGATATGAAGCGAATTATATCAAAAGACTGTCTTAGCTAGAGGAATGACATTGATTAAATGTTATATACATTTCCCCACCTAGACATGTTGTATTCCAAAGGCCTATATTATCCTACAGAACTGTTAGCTAAAATCCAATTCAGAAAACTGAGGCAATCATTCAATTCTATAAACTAGAACTTGATGCCATTTCTACTTCTTGCAAGCAGAGAGTCCAGGGATATTCTCAGGTAGAACTTTATTTTCTCTGGAATTTACACCTAATTACTAAAATTCCTCTTCCATAATGTACATATGATTGGGTTCTACATGTAAATATTATGATTGGTCCCTTTTTCTCTTAGCAATAGCATGATTTGCTTAAACATTGGCTTTAGGAAATTGCTTTTCTCAACTTGAAGGTTTTAAGACCTACCTGGGGGGTGGGGGAAACATTGTGGTTAAAATAAGGGAGATGCTGACCACTATATTAATTAATTAATTAAAGGGAAATAATCTCTAAGTACAGATACCATTCGTCTGTGAGTTTCCAGGTTCACAGAATAGCAATTTGTTACTTTTTATTTTAATTCAGCTACCCCAAGAAATGCAGATGGCAGTGCTTCCCAAAAGGGATACAAGTTTTCTCTGTTGTAGTTTCCAATGTAGAAGCCGTCTTACCTTCATAAAATCTATTTACCTGGTGGCGGGAGAGCAGAAGCTTTGGAGCAGTAATGTCAGTGCTAAAATATAAATCATCTCAACCAGGAGGATTTTTCCCCATGGTGCTCTTTTTTGAGGACAGATATAAATCCAAGAGGAAGACAGCTCCTTAAATACAGGCACAATATTACACTACTGAACAGCAGTCCAGAAACAAGCCCCTGTTATTGATCTGCTAATATTTGGACTATTTCTGTTTAATGCCACCCTTTGGATGGACAGTTTTAGATTTGTCTTCCTCTTGATCCTCATCATAGCTGTCCCTACACTTGCTTTTACCCGAAACTAAACTCATAGCATCATCAGATGGAGCCAGTTAATACCTAACAAACTGCTTTTCAGTTGAGAAAATCATTTCAGTACTTTCTCCTGGGAGAGGTTTTTCTTTATGCCTCTTATCAACTAGTTTATTGAGAGGAAATTTTTTTTCTGAATGCCTTATTTTCTGATTTATGAAGTCCTCACTTGCTGGTTGGTTGTTTGGATAAGGACATTTTCGAAGCAGGGAGGAAAACCTGATTATGTTAGCCGCACGACACTTAAATTCGAGTATAAAAAATTCCCAAGAATGTGTTGAATTTAACAAATGCCTTATTACTTTAAAAAAATCACAAAACCTGGAGTATAATAAATTCTAGTGGGAGGCCCTGGATTTGGCAGTTAGGACTAATAATTATGGTAGATTTTGGAACATAGTTGCTGACAGCATGGCTCTGGGTAAAGTTTCTCTGAGCACAGATCTCTATTGACATATGGGAGGTTCATTCTCACAGCTCTCTGCCCCCGTGGCACCCCACACATCGCTATTATAGCACTATTATAGCACATTGTTTTATAACTCTTTATTTGTCCATCTTCCCCACTAGACTGCAAACTCTTTGAAGCCAGATTCTGCCCCCCCCCATTTCATCTTATTCATCTCTGCAGTCCTAGTAACTAGCACAAGTCTTATTGATAGAAAGTTTTTTATATATTTATTGTGCATATGTGGTTTTAAAACTAATCAGGTTCAATAGACTTTTCTAGATTTTTCTAGACTTTTCTAGATGATGTCTTGAGTCATTACTTACTTTACTAGGCATCCAATGAAATAAGGATTCAGGTAAAATTCTTTTATCCTTAGATTTATTTAAACATAGGTGGATTTTAATCCTCACCAATCACTTCAATCAGTTGCTTGGGCACAATAGCTCTGTATTAATTCTATACCATACTGTTTGCTGCACAACTGGCTAATGCATTGAGAGATGAGTTGTTGGGGCAAGACGGAGCAGCTTCATTTTGAAAGCCAGCAAACCTGAAAGATGATGGACTAGTATCTCAATAAAACCATCTCACCTGAGTTAGGATTCAGGCTTCTTTTATACTAAAAGAGGAGAGGATGTCGTTGGTTACTGCAAACTTCTTGGTGCCAGAATCCTTTGTTCTTGTATCTGTCCACAGTGTTCCTACAAACCTTCAATAATAGAAATGTTATTCTCTATTCTGTAACTTTCTATATGAATGAAAAAGTGTTATACCTTTAAAAGTCAGAGCCTTGAGAATGGACTAACCTATATATTTCAGGCTGTAGGCAACATTCTTAGCTTGTACAAAAGCAATAGAATACAAAGCTTAAAGTAAAAGAAGCAGATCCAACATGGAGTCAGATTTGCTCTTTCCTATTACAAGTCTATGGATTCTTTATATTCTATATGTTTGCTGTATTTTCCTTTAAGAGATTAATCTATTTTTCCTTCTTAAAAATAAAATGAAATATTTTCAATGCATCAACAAAAGTGAGAATAAGTAAACGAGTAGTGTGCCCATTACCCAGTTTTATAAAATCTTAACATTATGTGACATTTATTTTTCATAATTTTTGACAGGTTAAACATCATGCATGTAATTGAGGGTTTCTATGTACCTAACGAGTGATTTCTCTGCCTTTCTAATATCCTACAGTTTTTATAATTTCTCCACATCGTTTGTTCCTAAGCACTACAGATTACAATTCTGCAGATCTAAACCTCCATATAAATAATATAACATTATGTATACATGCATAGTAGGTATTTAGTTTATACTTATTGCCCACTTATTTAACTTATTTAATTAACATTTATTGACCTAAACCTTGTTTAGTCAATTATGGACTAAACAGGGTGATGAAAACATAGTGGGTAACAACGCCAGTAAACTCTGCCCTTGAAACACATTCAAAAAGGGGCAGAAACCTGGACACTGTCACACTGAGTGAAGTCAGACAGGGGAAGGCAGGGAAATGATACTGCTTACGTGCAGACTCTAACAAACGTTACAAGTGAACTTATTTACAAAACAGAAATAGAGTCACAGGAATAGAAAACAAATTTATGGTACTGGCAGGGAAGACGGGGAGGGATAAATTGGGAGATTGGGATTTACATATATACACTGTTATATATAAAATAGATAGCTAATATAGGGCTATTGTATAGCACAGGGAATAAGAATGGGCTATCCTGTATATTGTGATGACTTATATGGGAAAAGAATCTAAAAAAGAGTTTATATACATATACGGATATATAGATGATTCACTTTGCCGTACCAAAGAAACAACACAATATTGTAAATCAACTATATTTCAATATTATTATATTTAAAAAGGGACAGGCAGAAAATGAACAAATAAGGATACAGACAACTACTATGTCAAATGATATTAATAATGGATACTACAAGAAAAAAATCAAAAAGGAAATACATAGTAATCAGGGTATAGGTTGATCCACCAGTTTTTATTTTACATAGAAATTTATCCAAAGGCTTTAATGATAAGGAGATATTAGCACAACCTGAAGGTTCTGACAGTATGAGCCTGGCAGGCAAAGGGCAAAATAAAATTCTAGGTAAAGAGTACATCGAGTGCAAAGGCCTTGAGGTAGGAAATTTCCTGGAACGGTTGACAGAGCACAAAGAGGTACTGTACCTGGAGCAGGAAGCGATATTACGAGGGAACTTGCCGTCACTTAAAGGACATGCCTTTTGCTCTGAGTGAAGCGGACAACCTTTGAAGAATTTTGGAGAGAAAATTAATGCAATAGCATATTGAAATTGTTTGGCTGCACAGAAACCAAAGAAAAATGGCAAAAGCAAGGAGATCAGCTTGACACATGTTTTGATGTTTGTGGCTGGTGAGAGGTGTTCAGATTCTGGGTATATTTTTAAAGAAGAGCCAAAAAAAAATTGGTGATGGTTTGATATGGAGTGTAAGAAAGAGTGGTGTCAAGAATTACTTCAAGTTTGGGACTTAAACAACTGTAAAGAGGATTCTTTTATTAATTGAGATGGGGAAGGGTATGAAAAAAAAAAAAAAAGAGAGAGCCACATTTCAGGATGAAGAGATGGAGTTTGTATTTGGACTTACCAAGTTTGATATGTCTGTTTAGCATCCAGGTGGGAGAGTGCAGTGGAAATAAAAACATATCATCTAAGAAGGAAGTGAAGAGAGAAAGGAGAAAAGGGCTCAGAATGCAGCTCTAGTGTGTTTAGAGCTTAGGGAAATAAGGAAGAATCAGTAAAGGAAACTGAGAAGAATTAGCCAATGAGGGAGGAGGAAAACAGACAGAATGCTGTCCTGGGACGAAATCAAAGAAAATATTTCAAAAAAGAGGAGTGAATGATTGATGGTACATAGCAGTGGTAATCCACATAAAATAACATGTATAATTTGACCATTGGGATAATCAGTGTAGAGGTTAATGATTTTTTATAAGAAATCTTTCAGTTGGGTAGGAAGGAAAAGCATTGATTACAGTGGGTTCAAAAGATAAAGGAGAATTTCTGATAGAAATACGACTGTGTAACTTAGCATTTCCCTACTGGCCTTGGATAGAATAAATTTTCTGAAAGGAAGGGTCTCGTCTTGAACTCTAAAACCTATATCATTTGCTTTCAACATATGATAACGGAAATGAACAAGGCTGGTGGCAATACTCTCATGGATGTAGCCAGTTCACAAAATTAGTTGAGACAGAGCTAAAGACGAGTGTTATTTATCAAAAACAGCCTGCCTATTTAGAAACAAAACCAAAAAAAGAAACCTTTGTGTACTGTTTCCTAGAAGACTATCTTTGCCTTATTGGAATCTTCACAGGAAATGTCTACCAATTGTTATTAATCCAGGAAAAACTAATAACTAAAACCAAGAAAATTCATTCAGTGAAAAGTAATTTTAATTATATGGCACAGTAACAATACAAGGACAAGAAAATATTTGATTAAACAGCAAATGTTACCAGCAGGTGAAGAATACTCTTAAAAATGTGGTGCCACAGGCTGATGCAAATTATCGCTAAGGATTTTCCCATGGAAATTTTCAAACTTGATGAGGTCATTACATCTCTGAAGGAATATCACAAAACAAAAAGGTAAAATCTAAGGAAATAGATGATGTAAAATAGAAGATAAAATGTGATCTTGTAATCTGGTAGAACTCAGGAATGAAATATATATATATATATATATATATATATATATATAAAGATATATAAATCATCAGTACAGAAATAAAGCTCAGTTAAAAAGACCACAAAATTGATTATACATAGGGAAACACAGTAAGGGACAGACACCAGAAAAGAGTAAAGCAATCAAATTGAAACTGAAATTAAAGGTTAAAGAAGATTAGAGATAAGCTCAAAATAATGAAAGAAAATAAACACTAATAATATATCTCTCAAGAAACTTTGTTGAGATCCAAGAACATATTGAATATACTCATTGAAATTTCCCATGTGTCTTGGAAACTTGAACACTTAACACAGAACATTCAGCACTGAGATATATTTTTTCAAAAGTCGTTAAACTTTAATTGTAAAGAAATAAATCTTGAGTAACCAGGAATAGGGAAGGAAGCACTTATTGTTAGTATCACCATATATCTCTGGCTTTTCCTGAGGTGTGGGGGAGAAGGCAGTTCCAGTTTATGGTGTTTGTTTCAGTATAATTACTAATAGAACACTTTGTTACTCTTAGAATTGCCCCTATGAACAATACATTTTACAACAGTCATCCTGATAAGGAGGGAAGAAATCAAAATGGAACCATGTCTTTCCACAGTAAGTAAAGAATCATCTATAAGTTTCTATTCAGCCAAAATTATAACCAATTGTAAAGGTCAGGGAAAAACAGTTCTGATTTGCAAGCAATCAACAACAAACATACAACTTCACTGTATGTTTCCCTGAAGCTATCTTGAGGAAACTTAGAAAAGTCAAACATGAAATAATGAAAATGAAGAGATTTCCTCAATACTATCTGACTATATTAGCCCATATGCCATCGTTATACTTGATGGAGAAAGACTAAAGACACTTCCACAAAGCGTTTGCAAAACAATTGCTCACCTTCATCATTAACATAATGACAGAAGAGGAATTACAGGGACATAAAAATTGGAAAGGCTAAATTATTACTTTTTGCAGGTGTTTTATTTGTATATCTGTAAAAACAACAAGAAAATCACTGAAAACTAATACAAAAAAGATTGTTCCAAAGGATGCTATAAATTAATATGCAAAATATAGATTTCATGTAAACTAACATTAAACAGCTTAGAGCTATAATTTAAAAGATTCATTTTTCATAAGCAATAAAGAAAAATAAAATATCTAGGAATCAAAAGAAATATGCAAGATTATATGAAGAAACGTGCCATAAAAACATGCACAACCATATTAAAGAAATGCTGCTTAAATGAATAACTTACTAAAAGCCTGGGTTAGGGCCTTAATGTTATAAATATGTCAATTTCCTTGAAGTTAATTTTAAGTTAATTTGTAAATGTAATGAGTTTCCAATAAAAATGCCAATGGGATTTGAAGCACTAGAAAAGTGGATGCTATGCTCATGTGGAAAAATAAGCAAAAATAGGAAAGAAATTCTGAAAAAAAAAGAGCAATAATGGAAGGATTAGCTTGATTAGATATTAAAACCTTGTATTTAAAGCTTCCAAGCTGCAGTCAAAACAGTGTGATACAGGTACATAAATAGACAAACGGACCACTATATAAGAATAAAGAAATGTAGATATAGTCTTAGGTCGGTATTTTAAAAGGTAGAATATTAAATAAATGGAATAATTTTGCTGCCATCTTTAAAAAATAAAATTGATTTATGTGTGCTAAGCCACTTCAGCCATGTCCATCTCTTTGCAACCCTATGGACCATAGCTCAGCAGGCACCATTTTCCATGGGATTCTCCAGGCATGAATACTGGAATGGGTTGTTATGCCTTCCTCCAGGGGATCTTCCTGACCCAGGGATTTAACCCACATCTCTTACATCTCCTGCATTGGCAGGCAAATTCGTTACCATTAGCACCACCTGGGAAGTCCCAAAATTGATTTATATTCATACAATATTCTAGTAATGAGTTCTAAGGGATCAAAATATTTAAATGTTTAAACGAGTCAATAAAAGCACTAGAGAAAATCTTAGGGATATTCCTTTATAACCTTGAAATGATGCCAGTTTTCTAACCAATCGATAAAATCAACAATATACAGCAAGCATATTTTCCAACAACAAAGGTATGAAACTAGAATCAACTCCAGAAAGAAAACTGGAAAAATGAGAAATGTAGACATTAAACAATATGCTATTAAGAAACGAAAGGGATAGAGACAAAATCAAAGAAGAATATTTAAAAATCTTGAGATGAATGAAAATGCAAACATATCTTTCCAAAATCTATGGCATGCAGAAAAAAATGTTTCTAAGAGGGAATTTAATGGTGGTACAAGCCTACCTCTGGAGATAAGAAAAATCTAAAAGAATCCTTCTAATTTTCTATTTAAAGGAAACAGAAAAAAGCCCAAAGTCAGTAGAAGAAAGGAAATAATAAATATCAGAGCTGAAGTAAAAGACAGTAGAAAAAAATGTCTTTTTTCTACTTTTTTTTTTTTTACTATTTTCTACTTCTAAAAGACAGTAAATAAAATGAACGAAGCTAATAGTTGTGTTTTGCAAAGGTAAACAGAACTATTAAAACTTTAGTTAGACTTATTTTTAAAAAATAAAGGGTCCAAACAAATTAGAAATGACAGAAGGCAAGTTGTAATCAATAGCACAGAAATAACAACTATAAAAGAATACTACAAATACAGTTATATGCCAGAATACAGTTATATGGCAACAAATTGGACAGCCTAAAAGAAATGGTTAAGTTCCTAGAAATATACAGTTTTCCAAGAGTGAATCACAAAGAAAAAGAAAATCTTAACAGGCCAATTACTAGTAGTGAAATTGCATAAGTAATTACAAAAAAAAAAAAAAAATCTCCCAACAAGCAAAAGTCTAGAGCCAGACAATTTCACAGAAGCATTCTAGTAAACATTTAAAGAAAAGCTAAATACCTACCCTTCTCAAACTATTCAAAAGACTTGAAGAGTAGGGAACACTTCAGCACTCATTCTATGAAGTCAACACTACCCTGACACCAAAAACAGACAGTGACAAAAAAATCAATTACAGGCCAATACCTGTGATGAACATAGATGTAAAAATTATCAGTGAAAAACTGAATTTAAATTGAATTCAATAATTCATAAAAGGTTCATAAACCATGATCAAGTGGAATTTATTCCAGGGACCCAAGGATGCTTCAACATCTGCAAATCAATGTGATATACAGTATTAACAAAAGGAAGGGTAAAAACCACATGATTATCTTAATAGTGCAGAAAAATCATTTGACAAAATTCAACTTCCATTCTTATAAAAACTCTCAACAAAGGTGGTATAGACAGAACATGCATGCTAAGTCTCCTTTTGTGTCCAACTCTTTGTGACCCCATGGACTGTAGGCCTTCAGGCTCCTCTGTCCATGGGATTCTCCAGGCAAGAATAGTGGAGTGGGTTGCCTTTCCCTTCTTCATGGGATTTCCTGACCCAGGGATCAAACCTGTGTCTACTGTGTCTCCTGCATTCCAGGCAAATTATTTACTGCTGAGCCAGGACATATATGACAAACGCACAGCTAACATCATATTCAGTGATGAGAAGCTGCACGCTTTTCCTCCAAAATAAGTATGCCTGTTCTCACCACTTCTATTTACCATAGTATTGGAAGGCCTAGCCACATCAACAAGACAAGAAAAAAGAAATAAAAGGCCTCCAAATAGGAAGGGAAGAAGTAAAATTGTCACTGCTTATAAATGACACAATACTATATACAGAAGATCCTGAAAACACTATCAAAAGTCTATTGGAACTCATGAATGAATTTAGTAAGTTCAGGATACAATATTAATATAAATAAATGCAGTGCATTTCTATATACTAATAACAAACTACTACAAGCTGCAGTTAAGAAAAGAATCAAAAAACAGAATAAAATGCCTAGGAATAAATTTAACCAAGGAGGTTAAAGACCTCTGAAATCTGTAAGGTATTGAGAAAGGAAATTGAAGATGATACAAATAAAAGAAAGGTATCCTATGTTCATGGACTGGAAGAATTAATATTATTAAAATGTACAAAGCAATTTACAGATTCAATACAATCTCTGTTAAAACACCCATGTCATTTTCATAGAATTGGAACAAAGAATCCTAAAGTTTGTATGGAACCACAAAAGAACTCCAATAATCACAGCAATCTTGAAAAAAAAAAAAAATAGGGCAAAGCTGGAGGTGTCACCCTCCCTGACTTCAGATGATACTACAAAGTTGCAGTAATCAAAACACTATGGTAATGGTACAAAAATATATACGTAGATCAACGGAACAAAATAGAGAGCCCAGAAATAAAACCATGCGTGAAAATGAGAGTGTTAGTTGCTCTGGCGTGTAGACTCTTCGCAATCCCATAGCCTATTGCTCACCCGGCTCCTCTGTCATGGAATTCTCCAGGCAAGAATACTGGAATGGGTTGCCATTTCTCTCTTCAGGGGATCTTCCTAACCCAGGTATCGAGCCTGGGTCTTCTGCACTGCCGAAGGATTCTTCACCTTCTGAGCCACCAGGGAAGTCTTGTGCATATACTGTCAATTAATCTATGACAAACTACTAGACTGAAATTTTCATAGTTGTAAAGCTTTAATATATAGCTCAGGAAATATAATCAATACTTTATAATAACTCTGCATGGAGTATAGTTTATAAAAACATTGAATTATTATTTTGTACACTTGAAATTAATACAATATTGTAAGTCAACTATACTTAAATAAAAATAAAAAACAAAAAGAAACTTCTGCATGGGGGGAAAAAGTCATAAGTAAAGTTAAGTGCCAATGACAAAAAAGGAAAAATAATGTGAGGCAAATGACTAATATTTCCAATATTTAAATAGTTTGTAGAAACTGTTAAGAACAATAGCCTAACTGAAAAAAAAATGACAAAAAATAAAAATGGACAACTGGTATAAAGAATAAATAAAAATGTTTCAACCTATGAAAAGATATTCAACTTGCTTTACCTAAAGAAATATGTTAAAACTATTTTCTACCTATAATAATGAGAAAAATTGTAATAATTTGACAATAGAATTTCTTGGAGAGTCTAGGGAGAGAAGGTATTCCTACACATTATTAGAAGTAAAAATTGCCACAACTACTCTGAAAAGAAATTTAGTAATATCTTTCAAAACTAAACACATTTTTTTGCTTTTACGTAAGAGTTTCACTTCTAGCAATTCATCCACATATGTTTACAAACATGTAAAATATAAATATACAAGGTCATTTATTACAGCATTGTTTGTGAATGCAAAAATATGAAAACTATCAAAATGGTCATCAATACAAAAGTGGTAAAGTAAATTATGTGGTATAGCCATTCAATCATATACTAGACACATAAAAAATAATTAGAAAGCTGTTACTTGCTGATATGAAATAGCCTCTAAAATACATCAAGTGAAGAATTCTGCAGTAGTCTGTATAAATAAATTTGCATTTGCTCATGTGTACACAAAAAGGATGAATAATACACAAGAAAAAATAATGGGAGAGAGGAGTAAAAATAGGAGAAAAGAAGACTGGGGAAGAGAGTGTTTTCACTACATAAAGAATATTTGTTTTATAAATGGTTCTGAATTTTTTGATTCCATTATCTATTGAAAATATAAAATTGATAAAAGAAGCAAATACAAAATTTGTGAATAATACTTTAAGGCCTCTACTGTTGCAATGTGTAAGAGAATTTAGGAAGGTGAAGAAAAAAGCAGGCAGAGGACCTGTAGATATCGAATATAATCAACTCTTTCAAAGGATTCTGCTATAAAGCAGCACAAACAGGATAGTAGCTGCAAGGGGATGTAAGAATGAGTAAGGAAGACTTCCCTGGTAGTGCAGTGGTTGAACCCTGGTCCAGGAAGATTTCACATGCCAAGGAGCAACTAAGCCCGTGTGCCACAACTTCTGAGCCAGCACTCGACAGCCCCTGAGCTGCAGCTGCTGAGCCTGCGTGCTGCCGCTACTGAAGCCTGCTGGCCTAGAGCCTGCGCTCCATGCCTGAGAAGCCCCCACAGTGAGAAGCCCATGCACCTCAATGGAGAGTAGCCCCTGCTTGCCCCAACTGGAGAAAGTCCACACACAGCAACAAAGACGCAGCACAACCAAAAATAAATAAATAACCTTAAAAAAAATGAATGAATAAGGACAGCAAGTTGCATGCTCATGGGAATTTTCCAGTAGAAATGGAAAATCTGCTTACACAAGAGAGGAAAATTCTTGGAGTGGGGCCGTTTGAGTGTGCAAGAATAGCTGGGGTCTACTTTACAAACTGTGATTAATGTTTTAATATTTGTCCATGTTAATCGATGTAGCTCTTGTTCAGTCATTGTACCTATGTTAACTATGAGTACTATTTCTCTACATGACAATAATACAGTATTATTTATCCATTCTTCTACTGAAAGATATTTAGTTGTTTCCACTTAGTATTATGAATAATATTGTAGTTTTGTACATGGTGTTGGAGCACCTTTATTAACATTTCCCTACGGTTTATATTTCAGTACAATGGCTATATAACCTACTGTGATCATTATCAATGTCCTTTGATAATGCCAATTACTCTCCATATTGGTTGCAGCAATTTACAATCTTACTGCTAGTTTGTAGTTTCTACTGCTCCATAGCCTTACACTTCAAATTTTGCCAATCTAATGAGCAAGAGATGGAATTTCATTGTAGTTTTAAATTGTATTTCTCTTACTGCTCTTGGATACAGTCTCAAAAACGACAGAATGATCTCTGTTGGTTTCCAAGGCAAACCATTCAATATCACAGTAATCCAAGCGCATGCCCCAACCAGTAATGCTGAAGAAGATGAAGTTGAATGGTTCTGTGAAGAACTACAAGACCTTTTAGAACTAACAGCCCCCAAAATATGTCCTTTTTATTATAGGGGACTGGAATGCAAAAGTAGGAAGCCAAGAAACACCTGGAGTAACAGGCAAATTTGGCCTTGGATACAGAATGAATCAGGGCAAAGGCTAATAGAGTTTTTCCAAGAGAACAAACTGGTCATAGCAAACTCCCTCTTTCAACAACACAAGAGAAGACTCTACACATGGACATCACCAGATGGTCAACACCGAAATCAGATTGATTATATTCTTTGCAGCCAAATATGGAGAAGCTCTATATGGTCAGCAAAAAAAGACCGGGAGCTGACTGTGGCTCAGATCATGAACTCCTTATTGCCAAATTCAGACTGAAATTGAAGAGAGTAGGGAAAACCACTAGACCATTCAGGTATGACCTAAATCAAATCCATTATGATTATACAGTGGAAGTAAGAAATAGATTTAAGGGACTAGATCTGATAGAGTGCCTGATGAACTATGGATGGAGGTTTGTGACATTTTACAAGAGATCGGGATCAAGACCATCCCCATGGAAAAGAAATGCGAAAGAGCAAAATGGCTGTCTGAGGAGGCCTTACAAATAGCTGTGAAAAGAAGGGAAGTGAAACAAAGGAGAAAAGGAAAGATATAAGCATCTGAATGCAGAGTTCTAAAGAATAGCAAGGAGAGATAAGAAAGCCTTCCTTAGTGATCAATGCAAAGAAATAGAGGAAAACAACAGAATGGGAAAGACTAGAGATCTCTTCAAGAACATTAGAGATACCAAGGGAACATTTCATGCAAAGATGGACTCGATAAAGGACAGAAATGGTATTGACCTAACAGAAGCAGAAGATATTAAGAAGAGATGGCAAGAATACACAAAAGAACTGTACAAAAAAGAGCTTCACGACCCAGATAATCATGATGGTGTGATCACTCACCTAGAGCCAGACATCCTGGAATGTGAAGTCAAGTGGGCCTTAGAAAGCATCACTATGAACAAAGCAGGTGGAGGTGATGGAATTCCAGTGGAGCTATTTCAAATCCTGAAAGATGATGCTGTGAATATGTTGCACTCAATATGCCAGCAAATGTGGAAAACTCAGCAGTGGCCACAGGACTGGAAAAGGTCAGTTTTCATTCCAATCCCAAAGAAAGGCAATGCCAAAGAATGCTCAAACTACCACACAGTTGCACTCATCTCACATGCTAGTAAAGTAATGCTCAAAATTCTCCAAACCAGGCTTTAGCAATACATGAACCATGAACTTCCAGATGTTCAAACTGGCTTTAGAAAAGGCAGAGGAACAAGAGATCAAACTGCCAACATCCGCTGGATCATGGAAAAAGCAAGAGAGTTCCAGAAAAACATCTATTTTTGCTGTATTGACTATGCCAAAGCCTTTGACTGTGTGGATCACAGAAAACTGTGGAAAATTCTGAAAGAGATGGGAATACCAGACCACCTGGCCTGCCTCTTGAGAAACCTATATGCAGGTCAGGAAGCAACAGTTAGAACTCAACATGGAACAACAGACTGGTTCCAAATAGGAAAAGGAGTACGTCAAGGCTGTATATTGTCACCCTGCTTATTTAACTTCTATGCAGAGTACATCATCAGAAACCCTGGGCTGGAAGAAGCACAAGCTGGAATCAAGATTGCCGGGAGAAATATCAATAACCTCAGATATGTAGATGACACCACCCTTATGGCACAAAGTGAAGAGGAACTAAAAAGCCTCTTGATGAAAGTGAAAGAGCAGAGTGTAAAAGTTGGCTTAAAGCTCAACATTCAGAAAACAAAGATCATGGCATCCGGTCCCATCACTCCATGGGAAATAGATGGGGAAACAGCGGAAACAGTCTCAGACTTTATTTTTTGGGGCTCCAAAATCACAGCAGATGGTGACTGCAGCCATGAAATTAAAAGACACTTACTCCTTGGAAGAAAAGTTATGACAAACATAGATAGCGTATTAAAAGCAGAGATAATACTTTGCCAACAACGGTCCGTCTAGTCAAGGCTATGGTTTTTCCTGTGGTCATATATGGATGTGAGAGTTGGACTGTGAAGGCTGAGCACCGAAGAACTGATGCTTTTGAACTGTGGTGTTGGAGAAGACTCTTGAGAGTCCCTTGGACTGCAAGGAGATCCAACCAGTCCATTCTGAAGGAGATCAGCCCTGGGTGTTCATTGGAAGGACTGATGCTAAAGTTGAAACTCCAATCCTGTGGCCACCTCATGTGAAGAGTTGACTCATTGGAAAAGACCCTGATGCTGGGAGGTATTGGGGGCAGGAAAAGAAGGGGATGACAGAGGATGAGATGGCTGAATGGCATCACCAACTCGTTGGACATGAGTTTGAGTAAACTCTGGGAGTTGGTAATTGACAGGGAGGCCTGGCGTGCTGCAATTCATGGGGTCGTAAAGAGTCGGACATGGCTGAACTACTGAAATGAATTGAGCTGAACTGAATTGCTACTGAACTGATCACCTTTACTAATGTTTATTGGACATTTGTGTGTACTCCTGAAATACAAACATTTACCTATTTTTTTTCTTTTAGACTGTCTTTTTCTTATGTGTTTTAAGAATCTCTCTATATTTTAATAGTAATCCTTTAAAGGGTTTAGCCCTTTACCACTAGCGCCATGGGCTTCTGTGTGGCGCTAGTGGTAAAGAACCCACCCACCAATGCAAGAGATGTAGGTTTGACCCCTCGGTTGGGAAGATCCCCTGGAGTAGGAAATGGCACCCCACTCCAGTATTCTTGCTTGGAAAGTTTCATGGTCAGAGAACCCTGGTGGGCTACAGTCCTTGGGGCTGCAAAAAAGTGGGGCAAAACTGAGTGACTTTCACTATATTTTAATAGTAATCCTTTAAAATGATTGCTAAAATGTATTGAATGCTTATGCTATGCTTGGTCCTGTTTAGGCAGTCTTATATTCTTTAGCTAACTCATTTGACTGATGCTGATGCTGAAGCTCCAATACTTTGGCCACCTAATTGTGAACAGCCAACTTATTGGAAAATACCCTGTTGCTGGGAAAAATTGAAGGCAGGAAGAGAAGGAGCAACAGAGACGTGTAGTAGCACAGGTGTAGGTGTAGACAGGTGTGTAGATAACAGATGTGTAGACAGCATCATCTACACAATGGACATGAGTTTGAGCAGACTCCAGGAGACGAAGAAGGACAGGGAAGCCTGGTGTGCTGCAGTCTATGGGGTCACAAAGAATCAGGCACAACTTAGCGACTGAACGATGAACAACTCATTTGATCTTTACCGAAGAACTGAGAGATGGAGAAATTATTCCTGTTTTGTCCATAGGGAGCTGAGGCACATAGATACGAAGTAACTTGCCCAAGATCATCCAGCTAATAAGTGGTGAAATCTGGGTGTTAGACCATTCCTTATTCTTTCTGAATCCTGTTTTGATTTGATCCATTTAAAAACTCCCAATTTCCCTTCCCACTTTGTTTATAGTGTTTCTTTGAATGCAGACTGCGTTCTTTTTCTTAAAAAAGTTTAATATAGTAAATCCATTAATATTTTGGTTTTAAAAAATCTGTGACTATCTTAGTATCATAATGCTAGCTAGCATCATTTATTTTCTTTAAAAAATTTTAAAGTTTTACCTTGAATGTTTTGATCAGGAATAATTTTTCCTCTTGGATATGGTTTGATCGAGGAACCCATCATTATTACCACAACATGTGGATTATCAATTTTCCCATCATCATTGATTAGTTCACTGGTTTATAATGTCACCTCTGTCATATATCAGGTTTCCATATAAGTGATTCTGTTTCTGGGTCTCTAATCTGTTCCCTTGGTTTGTTTGTCTCTGCATTCATATACACTGTCATTTCTATAACTTTCTAAGGTTTGCTTCCTAGCTGTATCTGCCCCTCTTCACCGTATTCTTCTTCAGATTTGCCTTATTCCTGCTTTTTTGCCTTTTGCTCTCCTTTGTTAACTTTTAGAAGCAGCTTGTCTAGTTCCATGAAATACCCTGATTAGACTTTTACTGAAATATACTGATTCCTTTGCATAGAGTTTCTGTCATTACAATATTGAGTCCACATTAAAGAAATTGTTTCTGGCCACGCTCTGCAGCATGTGGGGCCTTACTTCCCAGATGGGAGATCAAACCCATGCCCCCTGCATTAGAATGCACAGTCTTAACCATTGGACTGCAGGGGAAGTCCCTGAGTCTACATTTAAATTAACGTCATGTACTGCCCCACTGGGTCTTCCCTTGTGGCTCAGACAGTAAAGAATCTGCCCACAAAGTGGGAGACCTGGGTTTGATCCCTGGGTTGGGAAGATCCCCTGGAGAAGGGAAGAGCAACCCACTCCAGTATTCTTGCCTGGAGAATTCCATGGACAGAGGAGCCTGGAGGGCTACAGTTCATGGGGTCAAACAGAGTTCGACATGACTGAGTGGTTAACTTATATGCAGAGTACATCATGAGAAATGCTGGACTGGAAGAAACACAAGCTGGAATCAAGATTGCTGGGAGAAATATCAATAACCTCAGTTATGCAGATGACACCACCCTTATGACAGAAAGTGAAGAGGAACTCAAAAGCCTCTTGATGAAAGTGAAAGAGGAGAGTGAAAAAGTTGGCGTAAAACTCAACATTCAGAAAACGAAGATCATGGCATCTGGTCCCATCACTTCATGGGAAATAGGTGGGGAAACAGTGGAAACAGTGTCAGACTTTACTTTTGGGGGCTCCAAAATCACTGTAGATGGTGACTGCAGCCATGAAATTAAAAGACGCTTACTCCTGGGAAGAAAAGTTATGACCAACCTAGATAGCATATTCAAAAGCAGAGACATTACTTTGCCGACTAAGGTCCGTCCAGTCAAGGCTATGGTTTTTCCCATGGTCATGTATGGATGTGAGAGTTGGACTATAAAGAAAGCTGAGTGTGGAAGAATTGATGCTTTTGAACTGTGGTGTTGGAGAAGACTCTTGAGAATCCCTTGGACTGCAGGGAGATCCAACCAGTCCATTCTGAAGGAGATCAGCCCTGGGATTTCTTTGGAAGGAATGATGCTAAAGCTGAAACTCCAATCCTGTGGCCACCTCATGCGAAGAGTTGACTCATTGGAAAAGACTCTGATGCTGGGAGATATTAGGGGCAGGAGGAGAAGGGGATGACAGAGGATGAGATGGCTGGATGGTATCACGGACTCAATGGACATGAGTCTGAGTGAACTCTGGGAGTTTGTGATGGACAGGGAGGCCTGGCCTGCTGTGATTCATGGGGTTGCAAAGAGTCGGACACGACTGAGTGACTGAACTGAATTGAGTGATTAACACACACAGGCTACTTCTTTAAAACACATGCATGCACACACACACACATACACACACACGATTTTTTTTTCTAGAAAATTTCTCATTTCTTCTGTTATCAATACATTTGAAATAAGTTGTCCATGATATTTTCTTAGGACTTTTAAGGCTCAGTGCATTTGCATTTGTAGTCTCTTTTCCATCCCTAATCTTATTTTGGCCTATTTTAAATTAGGCTTGCTTCAAGTTTGTCTATTTAGTCATCTTTTTAAGCAATTATGCTTCAGCAATTATGTTGCTGCTTGCTGTTATTTCTTTTTTCTCTACTTTATTAAAATCTGCTCTTATCTTTATTTTCTTCCTTCAGTCTCTTTTGATTTATTCTGATGTTCTCTTTTTAGCTTCTTAAATTGAAAGTTTAACTTTTCTTATTTCTTTTTCTTTTTTAATGAATAAATTTAAAGCTGTACATTAATCTGTAAGTATGGCTTGAAGCACATCCCTGCAGTTTTAAAATGTAACACTTTTATAGTCAAAACATTTCCTAGTTTTCATCATATCTCACTCTTTAACCCATCAATGGGTATTTAAATTATTAAATATGTGTGGGTTGAGGGAGATACTTTTTAGTGTTGGTTTCTAGTGATCAGAGAATGTAATCTATATGAAATCCACTCCTGAAATTGTGTTGTGACTGGCATGTTTACATAATACATAATTAATTTTTACAAATGCTCTGTTTGTACCTGAAAAAATATGCGTTCTCTATTCTTGTAAGTAATTTTTAAATATATTTGCTAGATAAAACCTATTGTATATTCCTGTTCAAGTGTTTTATAGACTTATGTTTTCATTTCTTTTGGCTAAATACCCAAGAGTGGAATTGCTGGGTCATGTATAAGATGTGTTTAGCTTTATAAGAAACTGCCATATTGTTTTTCCCACTTGGCTGCACCATTTTGCATTCCTACTAGCAATGTATGAGATTTTAAGTTATTCCACATCATCATCAACACTTGGTGTGATCCTTCTTTATCATTTTAGTCAGTTGTCATTCACTGAAGTTGTATTTTGCGTGTCTTGACTAATGGTGCTGAACATTGATTCATATGCTTATTGGCCACTCATATAACTTTGGTATAAAAATGTTGAAGTCTTTTGTCCTTTCTTAAATTGGACTGTCTATATCAGATTGCAAGAATTTTTTCTACATTCAGAATACATATATGTTTCTCCTTGTCTGATTTTCTCAATGGTTTCTTCTGATAGCAAAGATGTTTAATTTGTGTAATGTATGTGAAGTCGCTCAGTCGTGTCCGACTCTCTGTGACCCCATGGACTGTAGCCTACCAGGCTCCTCTGTCCATGGGATTTTCCAGGCAATAGTACTGGAGTGGATTGCCATTTCCTTCCCCAGGGGATCTTCCCGACCCAGGGATCAAACCCAGGTCTCCCGCATTGTAGACAGACACTTTACCATCTGAGCCATAATGTATAAATATTGATAAATCTACCCATAGGTTGTCAACTATTCTCTGAGGTTTTCTAGGAATTTTATTTTATTTTTTTAAATTTATTTCTTTATTATTATTATTTTTAATTTTTATTTTTACTATATTTTACTTTACAATACTGTATTGGTTTTGCCCATTTTGAGTGAAGTTTGAAGTGAGGTGGTTGCAGTAAGAAACCATTCATTCATAAATCTCTCCACAATTTGCAGAACGGTGAATCTGATTGTTTTAATTGTTGAGTTATTTCATAAGTAAAACACATGCAGTAAATAACTTGCTACACAAACCTCTCTCTAAAAAATCAAAGCTAAAAATATACTGAAATAATTGCTGTCACTGCTACATTTTCATGTTTTTGTTTAGTCGCTCAGTTGTATCTCTTTCACAACCCCATGGACTGTAGTCCACCAGGCTCCTCTGTCCATGGGATTTCCCAGGTGAGAATACTGGAATACTAGCCATTTCCTTCTCCAGGGCATCTTCCTGACCCAGGGATCGAACCCAGGTCTCCTGCATTGCAAGTGTAATCTTTACCACAGAGCCACCTTGGAAGCATTTTCTTCATAATAGCATGCAATCTTGATATCTCTCAAAGTCCACTCCAAAGGCTCTCACTGCCTTGAGTTTTTCTTTAATCAACATATTCAAGGAATGATATGGTCTTCTACACTCCCAACACAGTTTATCCCTGTGTTTCAGACACTTATTACTTTCTGCTTTACAGGCAATGGCACCCGACTCCAGCACTCTTGCCTGGAAAATCCCATGGACGGAGGAGCCTGGTGGGCCGCAGTCCACGGGGTCGCTGAGTCGGACACGACTGAGCAACTTCACTTTCACCTTTCACTTTCATGCATTGGAGAAGGCAATGGCAACCCATTCCAGTGTTCTTGCCTGGAGAATCCCAGGGACGGCGGAGCCTGGTGGGCTGCCGTCTATGGGGTCGCACAGAGTCAGACACTACTGAAGCGACTTAGCAGCAGCAACAGTGGATTGAGTTGAAATTTGTTCCATTTCGCCTACAGAAGTAAAACTTCTTGAGGACAGGACCCTTGTGTTATTTATTTTGTGTCACTGAGGCCCTGGTAAAGGATATGTTTTGCCATTTTTTCCTTGGATACATTGATATAGTGGGCAATTGATATTCTGCAGATGACAACAGCTGGTGTTTTCTGGAGGAAAAACACATCTGCATTTCTTACTGGACTTCCTCATTCGATTCCTCTTACTTATATTTTTAAATAAGAAAAGAATTTACTTTACTAATCGCAGAGAGAACATGAAAGTACTTAGAGTAAGATGCTCATAGGGAATATTTACAAATGGAAGAAAAACGGTCATATGGCTGTGGGAAACAGGAGTCAGCTTTTATGGCATATGCAGCTTTAGATTCCCCCTCACACATATAACCTTGGAAATCATGGTGGTTAAGAGCCACAAGTTAATGAACATTTATTCTAATGAGCATTTACAATCATCCAAGCACTGTTGGAGAAGGAAATGTCTACCCACTCCAGTATTCATGCATGGGAAATCTCATGGACAGAGGGTCCTGGTGGGCTAGAGTCCACGGGGTCGTGAGCTGGCCATGACTGGAGAGACTAACACTTTCAAGCACTGTTATCAGTTCTCTATGCATGATAGTTTTCCTTCAATCCTCACAATCCTCAGAGTGAAGTAAATTGTGTCATAGCTCTTATTTCATCCCTGAGGAAATTGATGCTTCAGTTCAGTCGCCCGGGTATGTCTAACTCCTTGACACCCCATGGACTGCAGCATGCCAGGCTTCCCTGTCCATAACCAACGACTGGAGCTTGCTCAAACTCATGTCCATCGAGTCAGTAATGCCATCCAACCATCTCATCCTCTGTCATCCCCTTTTCCTCCTGCCCTCAATCTTTGCCAGCATCAGAGACTTTTCCAATAAGTCAGTTCTTTGCATCATGTGGCCAAAGTATTGGAGCTTCAGCTTCAGCATCAGTCTTTCCAATGAACACCCAGGACTGATTTCCTCTAGGATGGACTGGTAGGATCTCCTTGCAGTCCAAGGGACTCTCAAGAGTCTTCTCCAACACCACAGTTCTAAAGCATCAATTCTTTGGCGCTCAGCTTTCTTTATGGTCCAACTCTCACATCCATACATGACCACTGGAAAAACCATAGCTTTGACTAGATGGGCCTTTGTCAACAAAGTAATGTCTCAGCTTTTTAATATGCTGAATAGGTTGGTCATAGCTTTTCTTCCAAAGAGCAAGTGTCTTTTAATTTCATGGCTGCAGTCACCATCTGCAGTGATTTTGGAACACACAAAAAAATAAAGTCTCTCACTGTTTCCATTGCTTCCCCATCTATTTTCCATGAAGTGATGGGAACAGATGCCATGATCTTATTTTTCTGCATGTTGAGTTTTAAGCCAACTTTTCTCTCTCCTCTTTCACTTTCATCAAGAAGCTTTTCAGTTCTTCTTTGCTTTCTGTCATAAGGGTGGTGTCATATACGTATCTGAGGTTATTGATATTTCTTCTGGAAATCTTGATTCTAGCTTGTGCTTCATCCAGCAGCCTGGCATTTCACATGATGTACTCTACATATAAATTAATAAGCAGGGTGATAATAAAGAGCCTTAACGTACTCTTTTCCCAATTTGGAACCAGTCTGTTGTTCCATGTTTGGTTCTAACTGTTGCTTCTGATCTGCAAACAGATTTCTCAGGAGGCAGGTAAAGAAGTCTGATATTTGCATTTCTTGAAGGTTTTCCCACAGTTTGTCGTGATCTATACAGTCTAAGGCTTTGGCATAGTCAATAGAACAGAAATAGATATTTTTCTGGAACTCTCTTGCTTTTTTGATGATCCAGCAGATGTTGGCAATTTGATCTCTGGTTCTTCTGACTTTTCTAAAACTAGCTTGAACATCTGGAAGTTCATGGTTCAGGTACTGTGGAAGCCTGGCTTGGAGAATTTTTAGCATTACTTTACTAGCGTGTGAGATGACTGCAATTGTGCAGTAGTCTGAGCATTCTTCGGCATTGCCTTTCTTTGGGATTGGAATGAAAACTGACCTTTTCCAGCCCTGTGCCACTGCTGAGTTTTCCAAATTTGCTGGCATATTGAGTGCAGCACTTTCACAGCCTCATTTCTTAGGATTTGCAATAGCTCAACTGGAATTCCATCACCTCCACTAGCTTTGTTAGTAGTTATGCTTCCTAAGGCCCACTTGACTTCTCATTCCAGGATGTCTGGCTCTAGGTGAGTGATCAGAGCATCATGGTTATCTGGGTCAGGAAGATCTTTTTTGTATAGCTCTTCTGTGTGGTCTTGCCACTTCTTTTTAATATCACCTGCTTCTGTTAGGTGCAT
The DNA here is from genome assembly GCF_042477335.2 of Ovis canadensis. Classification (NCBI taxonomy): domain Eukaryota; kingdom Metazoa; phylum Chordata; class Mammalia; order Artiodactyla; family Bovidae; genus Ovis; species Ovis canadensis. The sequence continues at coordinate 19,333,354 of NC_091261.1, forward strand.
ATCATTTCTGTCATTTATTGTGCCCATTTTTGCATGAAATGTTCCCTTGGTATCTCTAATTTTCTTGAAGAGATCTCTAGTCTTTCCCATTCCATTGTTTTCCTCTATTTATTTACATTGCTCAAAACCTTGTGCACACCAGGACCCAGGAGAAAGGAGCAGTACCCCCAAAAGAGACTGACCCAGACTTGCCTGTGAGTGCCCAGGAGCCTTTGGTGGGCATTGGTGTGTGGTGGCCTGCTGCAGGGTCGGGGGCGCTGAGTGTGGCGGTGCCTGCAGGGGATCTTGTGAGGAGGTCACCATTATCTTCATCACCTCCACCATAGTTTGGCCTCAGGTCAAAGGACAGGGAGGGAACACAGCCCTGCCCATCAACAGAAAATTGAATTAAAGATTTACTGAGCATGACCCTGCCCATCACAACAAGACCCAGTTTCCCCCATAGTCACTCTCTCCCATCAGGCAGCTTCCATAAGCTTCTTATCCTTATCCATCAGAGGGAAAACAAAATGAAAACCACAATCATAGAAAACTAATCAAACTGATCACATGGACCACAACCTTGTCTAACTCAATGAAACTATGAACCATGTCATGTAGGGATGAATGGGTCATGGTAGAGAGTTCTGACAAAACATGGTCCACTGGAGAAAGGAATGGCAAACCACTTCAGTATTCTTGCCTTGAGAACTCCATGAACAGTATGAAAAGGCAAAAAGATAGGACACTGAAAGATGAACTCCCCAGATCAGTAGGTGCCTGATATGCTACTGGAGATCAGTAGAGAAATAACTCCAGAAAGCATGAAGAGATGGAGCCAAAGCAAAAATAACTCCCAGTGGTGGGTGTGACTGGGGATTGAAGTAAAGTCTGATGCTGTAAAGAACAATATTGCATAGGAACCTGGAATGTTAGGTCCATTAATCAAGGTAAATTGGAAGTGGTCAAACAAGAGATGGCAAGAGTGAACGTCGACATTTTAGGAATCAGTGAACTAAAATGGGCTGGAATGGGTGAATTGAATTCAGATGACCAATATATATACTACTGTGGGCAAGAATCCCTTAGAAGAAATGGAGTAGCCATCATAGTCAACAAAAAAGTCTGAAATGCAGTAATGAGTGCAACCTCAAAAAAGACAGAATGATCTCTGTTCATTTCCAAGGCAAACCATTCAATATCATGGTAATCCAAGTCTATGCCCCAGCCAGTAATGCTGAAGAAGCTGAACTTGAATGGTTCTATGAAGACCTACAAGACCTTTTAGCTGCTGCTGCTAAGTCACTTCAGTTGTGCCCAACTCTGTGAGACCCCATAGACAGCAGCCCACCAGGCTCCCCCAGTCCCCAGGATTCTCCAGGCAAGATCACTGGAGTGGGTTGCCATTTCCTTCTCCAATGCATGAAAGTGAAAAGTGAAAGTGAAGGCACTCAGTCATGTCTGACTCTTAGCCACTCTATGGATTGCAGCCTACCAGGCTCCTCCGTCCATGGGATTTTCCAAGCAAGAGTACTGGAGTGTGGTGCCATTGCCTTCTCCAAGACCTTCTAGAATTAACACCAAAAAAGGATGTCCTTTTCATTATAGGGGGCTGGAATACAAAAGTATAAAGTCAAGAGATACCTGAAATAACAGGTAAATTTGGCCTTGGAGTACAAAATGAAGCAGGGCAAAGGCTAACAGAGCTTTGCCAAGAGAACACACTGGTCATAGCACCCTTTTCCAACAACACAAGAGAAGACTCTACACATGGACATCACCAGATGGTCAATACTGAAGTCAGATTGAATATATTTTTGCAGCCAAAGATGGAGAAGAGAAGTTCTATACAGTCAGCAAAAGCAAGACCCAACTCACTGTGATTCACATCATGAACTCCTTAGTGTCAAATTCATACTTAAATGGAAGAAAGTAGGGAAAACCACTAGACCATTCAGGTATGACCTAAATCAAATCCCTTATGCAGTGGAAGTAACAAATAGATTCAAGGGATTATATCTTGATAGACAGAGTGCCAAAGAACTTTGGATGAAGGTTCATGACATTGTACAGGAGGCAGTGATCAAGACCTTCCCCAAGAAAAAGAAATGCAAAAAAGGCAAAATGATCATCTGGGGAGGCCTTACAAATAGCTGAGAAAAGAAGAGAAGCTAAAGGCAAAGGAGAAAAGGAAAGATATACCCATTTGACTGCAGAGTTTCAAAGAAAAGCAAGGAGAGATAAGAAAGCCTTCCTCAGTGATCAATGAAAAGAAATTTATGCTTACAGAGATTAAATAATAAGCCCAAAGTCACTCACTTAGTTGGTGCTAGAATCTGGATGTGAACTCAGGCCATCTAACTCCAGAGTATTTGCCCTTAACCATTATCCAAGAGGACCTCATGTCCTTGTCCGGCAGCTACCCAGCTATCACACCTACTAAAATTAGCCCAATGTGCAGTCAATTCCATTATTTTTATTTTTGTCAAATAGAGTTTTAAAGATTTGGTACATATATTTGACCTTGTAGAAAGTTTCTTCTTCTTTCTGAACACTGACTTTAATTATTGAGGTACACTGCAGTTATGTTACTGTGTCTATTAAAAAATTAACAAATACTTTTGCAAAATAAATCCTGACATACACTTTTCCTCTGTTCAGTTTAAAATTTTACTTCCTCCCTAAAACAATCTTGGTTCCTTCATGATATAAATTTCCTTTAAGTTGGCCTTATCATGGCTTACCCAGAGCTAAATATTATTTTTCTTTGTGACCGTCAGACCTCAGGCATAACTCAGAATGCAGAAGGAAAGGAGACTGCTATCACAAACTGTGAGTTGAAGTAAGTTGTCAAATATGTGTTATTAGAAAGTCTCTTTACTGTTTTGTTCCTCAAACCTGTGGATCCAAGATAGAGGGATAAGAGACACATCATTTCAAATTAGATATCCTCTGTTTGATGGAAGGCTTTTTTTCTTACTGCAAAACACAAAGAAACAAAGGACTCCATGTTTTAGATTATTTATTGCTAAGGACATTTGAATAATGGGGGAAATAGTACACATCTATTATCTAATAACAGGTCAATTTGAATATATCACAAAGGAAGACCCACCTAAGGAGGATGTAGTTGCTTGTGAGGGTGCCTACTCTTGTAGGGTGTTCTGGTGCTACAGTATCTCTGAACACACACTGGCCCCTTGGGCAATAGGTCACCTGTATCACTGGTTTTGATATTACTTGGCTTATTGAGAATACCATCAGATGCAATGCCTGATCTTAGGAAGAAAGACATTGAACTGTGAGAATGTTTTTGCAGCTGTATCTAATAGAGGCTATGAGAACAGTTTCAAAGCATTTCATAAGACTGAGCAGGCTACAAAAGCCTCAGTAGATCTGTTCTCAGTTCTCAGTGGGACTTTTCAACATCAACCTGGTGGAACTTGAAGCATGCAGTTGTACAGCAGCCTGAAATGTCAGGTCAGTGACAACTTAATCACAAGAGATGGCTTGCATCATACAAAATTCAGGGGTCCTAGTTTACATACAAGTAAGCTGTGGAAGAGTTGCATTCTCATGAACAGAATGTGACTAGTCTGTGAAATCATCATAATTGGTTTGTAACTTGGGGACAGGTTAGCAATTTGGAAAACTATATACTTCTTGGTAGCTATTTGGCTAATATTCTTTCTGAAGATTTTTCAAAATGGATGTCCCTAGAGAACATCTTTTTAAAATTTTTCCTATTAAACTGAACCATTATTAATCTGAGTTCTTTGATTATTGCCCCTATACCCCAGATAAATTGTAATAGAGTCCATGCTGCTCATGATCAACTTCATTACTATGAACAGTATCAGGAGAAAGGAAAAAAGAAAACATACTTTTAAAAGTTCAAACTCTTGAGAACTTTATGTAAATGTATTTAAAGGTACTATATACTTACTGTAGACAAACTGGAAACTATTGAAAAATGTTTAAAGGAAAATAAAAATTACCCACAAGCCTACCACCCAGAATAGAAGCTCTTTATATTTTAGTATATTCCCTCTTGGTCTTCCCTGTAGCTCAAGCGGTAAAGAATCTGCCTGCAATGCAGGAGACCCGGGTTTGATCCCTGGGTTGGGAAGAGCCTCTGGAGAAGGGAATGGCAACCCACTCCAGTATTCTTGCCTGGAGAATCTCATGGACAGAGGAGCCTGGTGGACTCCAGTCCATGGGGTCACAAAAAGTTGGACACGACTGAGTGGCTAACACTACTACTACTACTATATTCCCTTTTATTTACTTAAGGAGGCTTATGCGGTCAAAATGATGCCATTTATTCAATGTGGTATCCTTTGTATCTTTTAAAAGAGTGGCATATAAACTAAGAAATTATTTGTCAATATAATTCATAAGTATACAATAGTATTTACTGTATGGATTTGCTATCGTTTGTTCATTCATGTTCCTTTTGAGGGGCACTAATTTTTGTATTATCAACTTACCAGTTCATCAGAAAAACAAGTTCTTTCTCATGAATTTGCTGGGGAAAATGAGAACAGAGCCCAACTTTAGAAAAAGATTGCTCTTGTATTTGACAAAAACATTTAATAGACACTTCGGTTTAAAAGTTAAGATAGGCCCTAGGCAAAGTTTAGAAAAGGGATGTCAAGACTAACGAAACTAAACTGCTCTGCAAAATAAAGGAAAAGTGTATTTCCTCTGAGGGAAAATAGTTTGAGATTTTAAAATGGTTTGCAAGAAAGTGTAGTCGCTCAGTCATGTCTCACTCTTTGTGACTCCATGGACTGTAGTCCCCAAGGCTCCTCTGTCCATGGGATCCTCCAGGCAAGAATACTGGAGTGGGTTGCCATTCCCATCTCCAGGGGATCTTCCCAACTCCGCAATCGAACATGGATCTCCTGGGTCTCCTTCCATGCAGGCAGATTTTTTACCATCTGAGCTACAAGGGAACACGGGAGAAAAAAAAAAAAAAGGTTTGAAGCATCTCTGTATGATGTTCAGAGAAAGGAGTTGAGGTTGAGGGAGATGAGGATGAGCAACAGGAGTCTGGGGTGGCAGGACTCAGAGAGACAGGAAATGAAGGAGTCTGCTTTGAAAGGAAGCATTAGCACCATCAAGAGGGTGAAGTCTAGTGCCTGAGAGCCAGGCAGGAAGGGGACCCTCCAGGGTAGCCAACTAGCTTTAACAACACAACATCACCCAGATCCATTGTTACTTCCTATCCTGTACTGTAAGTCCTTTCTACCATTCTCCAACTTGAGCATCTTAGGAATGCTGGGAAGAATGATGGAAATGCCATGTAATGGACCAGTAAGACTTTAGTGACAGGGAAGGCAGAGAAGAGATACCCCAGGGATTCAGTAAAGGCCTGGTGCAGGAGTTTGGAGAAGGCATAAGGAAAACCAAGGTAATATAAGTCAAGTTTGACCCTACCCCAACTCCCTATTGTTAGACATTTTAGAAAGTCAGTAGACCTTCTAAAGTTAATGTGGGTGACTTATGTACTTGGATATTAAAATTAAAAAAAAAATCATCCCAGATAGTTGGAGGACCTGGAGATCCTCAGGTTACATGAAAATCAACAAATTGATCTATTTATTCTATATCTGGTACTTTTTCCTTATTATATTTTAAGAAAAGTAATGGTTAGCTCAAGGGATATGGTTTTAAGATTCTTACAGAGTATTGCCAAGTTATTTTCAAAATTCTTGCACCAATCTATAATCCCAATATCCCTGGACAAGAATGTCTAACGACACTGACTATTGTAACTGAAATATGAAAGAATGGGGCTGTTAGCAATTATATTAACTTTGGCCTAGAGATCTTCCAGGTGTTTACAGTCTGTGGTTTGAGACTGAGAAGATGCTCATCAGAGGTTAATGAAACATAATTATCTCTTAATCCTCAATATCTCACAAAGAATGAAACCATACCACACAATGAATGCTGAGGAGGAAAGGAAAAAGTTTGTCTTTAACCACAATGGATGAGTTCTGTCTTTAGTTTACCACATTCCCCACCTTTTGGATTTACCTTAGATATGAGTAAAGAGAGTATAAATCATAATTATTTCTCATTACAGTTCACTTCTGTGCTGCTACTGCTAAGTTGCTTCAGTCGTGTCCGACTCTGTGCGACCCCATAGGCGGCAGCCCACCAGGCTCCCCCGTCCCTGGGATTCTCCAGGCAAGAGCACTGGAGTGGGTTGCCATTTCCTTCTCCAATGCATGAAAGTGAAAAGTGAAAGTGAAGTCGCTCAGTCCTGCCTGACTCTTCGCGACCCCATGGACTACAGCCCACCAGGTTCCTCCATCCATGGGATTTTCCAGGCAAGAGTGCTGGAGTGGGGTGCCATCTACACACTCTCATCTCCCAGGCTCTCAACCAGGGCCAAAAACCTGACAATTGAACATTCTTCAAAAATCACACGATTCAAAGAGGCAAATGAAACACTTTATAAGACAACGAATTATCCATAAATGAATGTTTTAGAAAATACTAGATTATCTTGCGATTTTCTCCATGGGCATAAACATGAGTGGTACTCTCTTAACTGCCATATGAACACATCCACAGCAGAAAAAGAAAGGGTAGCAAGGCTCTGGAGCTTCCATGATAGAGTAAGAGTTGCCTAGGCTCTTTAATCAACTTGTTCTTTTTGCCAGGTCTAAATCCACATACTGTAGGGGCTACAATTTCCCCTGGTAGTTGCAGAGGCTGTAAATGTCTATTTGGTCAGCCTGCTGACAGGGTGCAGTGTTCAGCCCAGACCAGGAAAGAAATGTTCCTAACACAGAATTGAGCAGATTCTGTTTCTCCAGACACTTCCTAAGAAAAGTTTCAGGGAAAAAGAACCAAAGCAAGTTGTTGTCTACCCCCCCCCCCACCACCACCCCCACACACACTTAATGCAATGTCTAAATATAAGGGGGAAAATAACAAAAGAAAAAAACCTTTTTTGGAAAAAAAAATTTTTTGGTCAAAATCAGTGTGGTAATACAAGACAATGTAGAATGTTTTGTTTTCACATGAACAATCGTCAAAAGTTTAGCAACTCTGAACATTCATAAATCATTTCAGTTCCCTGAGGCTTTTAGAAGTTTTGATTGTTCAAAGATAAGAAAGATCTGGCTCAACTCTAGAGACATTTGGTGTTTTATATTTTGTTTTGTGTCTGAGTGATAGATGTGTGAACATGGGTGGTTACTACAAGTCCTTAATCACGCATTTGGACACATGAATGGGATTGAACAAATTGTCTGGCACAGGATGGGCAAATTCCCAGGACGTCAATCCAGCCAATCCACTGATGATGTTTTCTAGGATGCCAGCTGACCCACCTCTGCATAAGAAATTGAGATTACCCCATGTAAGAGGGGTCACTTTGGTTTACTTTCCAAGTCCCTTTTGGTCTGTGGTTTGGTAACCAAGGAAGAGACCCAAATAATTTCATATATATATTTTTCTTTCTTAATATATAATCTTCCTTCCACTCATCGCTGTCAGCCTTCAGCTTCTTAGTTTCTGTGCTATTCAGGCCCTCAAATGTCATTTACCCAAGCAATGTTTGCCTTCCTCATTTAAAAATGAATGTTTTGATTAATCTGTTTAAAGTCAGGAATTGAAAAGAGCTCCAGGTTATTCAGTCTTACAAGATACGCTGTTCTCTTTGCTTTTGCAGTGTCAATCAGGGAACACACGCCCAAAATTTCGTCTACATAGAAAAAATGTTTTCTGCTTCTAGCTTCTTCTTAGCAGTTTTGGACAACACTCAAAAGAGTGGTTGACACTCTTATGTAATTTAACCCTCCAGGACACCAGAGTTGATTGGAGACTTATGCCACCACGTCCAATCTCACATCATTTCACCTAAACCCAGTCTTACGATATATTTCTGGAAAAGATGCAAATGACACCCACATTCCCCAAACCAGAAAAGTTGTGCAAGAGAGTAAAAGAGATTAGAATTAAAATCCTCTGTTTGGACAAGGGAGCCTGGAGGGCTACAGTCCATGGGGTCACAAAAAGTATGACACAACTGAGCAAGCCCCTACGCACGCACAGTGCAGGTTTAGCTCTGTTTTGAGTTGCTCTGCTTTTTCCCAGAACACCTCAGACAATATCTTATTCTCTCATTTACATAGTCTGTTCTAAACAATTCAGTGTTTTATATCTGGTGTTCTTGCTCCTGTTGAAAGCTACCGTTGATATTCAATCTGATCAGAATGAACACAACTGCTAAGGTAGGTCCTTGAAGTTCCTCTGACATTCTTGCTTTGGGAGATGGGAAGGGTAGGCATCCAGAGGTTAAAGGAATATGCTCTGACCTAGAATGATAGGTTATTCAGATAAGACAGTCAGCTTCAAAAATGCATGGTACATATGCCAGTACAGTAAATACATTCCGTTCCAATTTCTTCACATTACGCATCATCCTGCCTCAGTCTCAGATGATCTTCAACACCACGATAGAGGTGCCAAGGAAATAATAAAAGAGTGAGAGGGAAAAAAAATAGACAACATCAGCAAGAGTACAGCAGCCTATGAGTCAATGAAGCCTGCTTGATTAGGTCTTTAATGAGGTTTTCTCCAAGCTCGGGTATATTCATCTGGGAGTCTGGGACTTGACACAGTGGTTTTTACAATGCACATCCAGCTCCCTCTCTCATCTTCTGGGTCCAAACCAAAGAATGGGAGAGATCCTAGATTTAAAAGCCAAATGCAGACAAGGACAAAGTGACACGTTGTGCCACCTTCAGACAGTACAATCAATCAGAATCCCAGGAGGGCTATCTAAATAAATATGGAGCTTTAGGGCAGTACCTAGAGAAAGCCCTCCAAGAACAAGTCATCTAGAGAGGAGAGAAGCCTTATTAAACAGATCACACTGACTGGAGAACCCGTGCAGCGATAAACAGGGACAAAATAGTGTTGGATATTGCTTCTGTTTCTTCTGGAGATGGAAGCCCGTCCAAACTTCAGAAGGGCCAGTATTAGCCTCCTGACTCACACCAAGAGAACCTACAAGTGAATACCTCCTCATCTCTCCCCAACACCTGTGGATACATACAAGCACACACCCACACACATGTATACAAGCACATTGTTTTTAGTTTTATACTTCTCTATCTCGAGTAGCGAGAAGCTGCTATTTTTTTTTAATCAAATTCTCTTTTCAATCAACATAGAGAACTGTCCAAGGATATTGAAAGGTAAGGTGCTTTGTGGTTGCTATTTTATACATACATACATCAACAAGAGCAAGCCCGTTTTATTAATACATTATTCTTGGGAAGCAGGGACTGCAATAGGCACTGGTTCATGTTTATTATCTCTCCCAGTGTTTCTATTTCAGTGCTGCCTGGAATCAGCAGCCCAGAGACTCCTGAAAGCTGAGAGCTGGCTTCTAGCCTATAATTCACTTTCATTTCTCTTCATTTTACTTAAATGTGCTTGAACAGCTGAACAGAATAAACTTATTAGTTGTAAAAATCTGAGGGCCTTTGATCCAGAGTTCTCTATTTTTCCCTATAACCAGGGAGAAAAATAGGAATACTGAAATCAAAAGTGTTGTTACACAGGCTTTCACAAACTTGCATGGATTTTCATTTGTTTGTCAAAGGAAGAGGCCACAAGCAGAAAATCTCAACATACTCGCTAAATTAGATCACATCTCTTCAACTGACCCGACACCAGTTCTAACTAGTTGGAGTGAAGAAATAAGATGGGCTGGTACCAGGAAGTAGATTCATCATTCATATTGAAAAATAAGAAAAACACCTAAGCAGGATAATCATTTTACATTTGAACTTTACAAATATAATAAACCAACAAGCTTAGTCTTCAAGATGGTAAAATAATAGTTGTAGGCACAGAAGTAAACCCAAATAATTCTTTATACAGAATTGCAGACCTTTTCCATCACTAAAAGATAGCAGATTCAATCACTCATCACTGTTGCTCAGTGCTCTTGAGACATAACTGTATTTCTTAGGAAGCTGATTCAGGATCACAAAAATGCAGAGTTGGAAGAGAACCTAGAGGTCAACTGTTCCCTTCCTCTTCATCTGTTCAGTGGTGGAGTTTGCACTAGAAGACTTGAATTCCCAGACTTGGGGTCACCAGGGTGCCTTTCTCGCAGGTACTTATATTTTTTTGCTTTGTTTTGTACTAAATAGCTGCATCCATTCTTCATCTCTTGGTCTTAACCCCCCATTACTGAATAGCATGACTCTTTCAGTTCAGTTCAGTCGCTCAGTTGTGTCTGACTCTTTGCGACCCTGTGAATCGCAGCACACCAGGCCTCCCTGTCCATCACCAACTCCCGGAGTTCACTCAGACTCACGTCCATCGAGTCAGTGATGCCATCCAGACATCTCACCCTCTGTCGTCCCCTTCTCCTCCTGCCCCCAATCCCTCCCAGCATCAGAGTCTTTTCCAATGAGTCAACTCTTCGCATGAGGTGGCCAAAGTACTGGAGCTTCAGCTTTAGCATCATTCCTTCCAAAGAAATCCCAGGGCTGATCTCCTTCAGAATGGACTCTTTACCTGGATGGAATTATCATGAATGAGTGTAAGTCTTCATGTGGTAGTGTCGAAAACTGTCAAGACTTTGACATCCTTAGAAATCAGAGCATATTTCTAACTGGGTTCATTCATTTTGAGTCGGGATGAGAGTCCTGATTGTGTCCTCATTAGCTTGGTATTGGACGGCTTCCACAGTATACATCAATGGCCATCGTTGACTAGTGTCCATCTGATATGCTTATTCAACATGGAAATCTTCAAGAATGCCATTGACTAGCAAGGTAAAAGAATACTTTTCAACTATTCAAAATGCCCCCACAGTTCAGTTAGTTCTTATTATACCTTAAGGAGTTTATATATATTTAAGAACTTAAATTTTCAAAGTATACAATCTGAAAAATACAATTTAGCATAATAAGGAAAAACCACAGAAGGACAGGGATTCACTTGCAGTACATAAAGTATATCTTTACTATTTTAAAATTTGCCTGCCAAACAATGCAGTACCTTTCTGCCTCTCTGTTGTATTCAGGTCTTCTCCATTTGTTCCAATCTTAAACATCCCGTGATAAGTCTTCTTCCCTCATCTCTGTCTCCCTCGGTCTTGGCTTTCTTGCACTCTCCTTCCCACTGCATATCTTCATAGAAAAGTGTTCTGCCGCGTGGCACAGTGATAGCTTATAAATTCTGCTCCACGAGTAAGGCTTTCAGGTCAAGATTCCCAGGCCTCACCTAGACAGGCAGACAGGCCATCTTAGTCTTCTGAATATCTGCCCCCATGTATATGACCCTCTCATCTCCCAACAGGGTCAGCCTGTTACTGGGAAATACTTCCCATTGGTTCTGCTCACATCTCCCAGTCCTTCCTGCTGTGTGTCATTTTTGTAGACTAGCCAGATTTTCAGCTTTAGAAACAGGAGTGACTTGAAGAAAAGCTAGGCTTGCCTTCAATTGCATATCCCCACCCCTCACCCCACTTCCATGTCTGTCCTGACAGTTTGACAACCATCCCCATTTCCTCTTTCCAGAAGAGTCTGCTCACTGCAGCCCAGTGCAAGGCTAGAGGCTGGTCAGGTGGGATGGCAGGATTCCTATCCTAGGCCCCAGAGAACAGACACAGAATTTTCTCTGTAGTCCGGCTTTCTTTTACTTCACTGCAGCTCTTGTCCTAACCTATCCCAGAAGATTCTGGAAAGTCTTCTGACTTTCTCAGAGGAAAACAAGGCATGTATAATACATTCCTCCCTGGGCTGTCTGAGTATCCTAGACTCCCTCCAAGCTACATTTCTTCAGCTACTGTCAATCAGGGGCCATGGAAGCCTGTTCTTTTAAAGGAAAAGTGATGAATGAAGGAAGAGGAAAGGGCAGAGTCTGAAACCTGCCAAAGAATAAAGACACTGCTTCGAATTTCTTAATAAGGGTAAGTTAATGAAAGCAATTCACTGAGTGTTTTCTGTATGTCACCATTGATGAGGTTTTATGGCTATGATATCATAATTTGGCTGTCTTTGACCTGCCCCTCCTGGCCATTCTAAATTCTGCAGACATTATGCAGACATCTTGCCAGCTAAGACAGCTGAATGCCAAAGGCCGGCTTAACTTGGGCAGGAATCAAAGGCCCTGTGAGTTTAAGGAGAAGCAGGCGTAGTTACTTTCCCCAGCTCCAAACTGCTCGGCTGTGGCTAGAATCTGTTTGTAAATATAGCTGGAATTTTTGAACCAGCTTCCCCCCAAAGACAAATGAATTTCTAAGCATGTTTGTACTTGCAAATGCACAGTGTTATACACTTCATGCCACCTTAATCCCTATTAAACTAATCTGAATTCATGTCAGGCCAACCTTCCATAGTCAAATGGATTAGACAAGCCAATTGATTAAATATAGAAAAAAATCCAAGAGCTTTTCCTGTCTGGCAATCATGCATTTCAAGCATCATTTTCACACCAGTGCTTGTTCTTTTCCATTCTTTGGGGTTTTAGCATATTCCCAAATGAAATCAGTTCCTTGCGAATGATGACTAAAATAAACTAAGGCAGAGTCTAAAGTGTATCTATTTCTTAAGTACCTGAGGGGAAAATAAAAATACTACCAAACCTTTAACTGAGTTTTAAAGAACTACTGCCATCTCAAGAAAAAAGATTGGAAAACATTCAATTTAAAACAATTTGGCACTTACCTCTGTATTTTCCCTTATTCTTGCTATGCGGGACAATGTGAATCTGCGGGGATTTGGCAAGACTGATCGTGATCGAATCCAAATGATACAATATTTTTACTGTGGCTCCTTTGTGTTCTTGTTTTGCCTTCACTATTTCCCTGTACGTTAATGCCAGGACTAAAAGGACGGATCAGAAACTGTTTATTAGCTTTATAGACTATAAACGGCATTATCAATGCTGCAAGGTGTCAAAGCAGTATGTGCCTCACCACATCTCAAATTTCATAAAAGGAATATTTATTGGGCTTTGATTTAAAAGGATATTGCAAGCATCAGTGCCTCATCTTAGTTCCTGCTACCTGCTTAGTGTGACGCTTTTTTTTTTAACCCTTGGCTTTCCAACTTCTAAATTCATTTTGGGCCAGTTTAGTTTGCTAACAAAGAATTTAACTGCTATATCATCACCACCTCCCAAGTCCACTCAGGAGGATTCTACTGCCTTTGAAATTAAAAAAAATATGTATATATATATATATATATATATATACACATGCATATAAATACATGCATATATATATATATATATGTATGTATTTAAAACAAACAGCTCTTTTTAGCATTTTATTTTATTTTATTTTTATTTTCTGGGCCACACTGCACAGCATGTGAGATCTTAGTTTCCTGACCAGAGATTGAACTCACACCTCTTGCATTGGAAGCACAGAGCCTTGACCACTGGACTGCCACGGAAGTCCCTAAAACTGTATTTTGTGAGTAACATACTGTATGTGTGCAGAGCACATCATGAGAAAAGCTGGGCTGGAAGAAGCACAAGCTGGAATCAAGATTGCTGGGAGAAATATCAATAACCTCAGGTATGCAGATGACACCACCCTTAAGGCAGAAAGTGAAGAGGAACTCAAAAGCCTCTTGATGAAAGTGAAAGAGGAGAGCGAAAAAGTTGGCTTAAAGCTCAACATTCAGAAAGTGAAGATCATAGCATCTGGTCCCATCACTTCATGGGAAATAGATGGGGAAACAGTGGAAACAGTGGCTGACTGTTTTATTTCAAGGGGGTTCCAAAATCACTGCAGATGGTAATGGCAGCCATGAAATTAAAAAACGCTTACTCCTTGGAAGGAAAGTTATGACCAAACTAGACAGCATATTAAAAAGCAGAGACATTACTTTGTCAATAAAGGTCCATCTAATCAAGGCTATGGTTTTTCCAGTAGTCATGTATGGATATGAGAGTTGGACTATAAAGAAAGCTGAGTGTGGAAGAATTGATGCGTTTGAACTGTGGTGCTGGAGAAGACTTTTGAGAGTCCCTTGGACTGCAAGGAGATCCAACCAGTCCGTCCTAAAGGAGATCAGTCCTGGGTGTTCTTTGGAAGGAATGATGCTAAAGCTGAAACTCCAGTACTTTGGCCACCTCATGCCAAGAGTTGAATCATTGGAAAAGACTCTGATGCTGGAAGGGATTGGGGGCAGGAGGAGAAGGGGATGACAGAGGATGAGATGGCTGGATGGCATCACTGACTCGATGGATGTGAATCTGAGTGAACTCTGGGAGTTGGTGATGGACAGGGAGGCCTGGCGTGCTGCAATTCATGGGGTTGCGAAGAGTCAGACACGACTGAAGGACTGAACTGAACTGAACTGAAGAAATGATAGTAGGGTGTTTTTTTTTAAGTGGTATGCAATTAATTGTGAATAAGATTTGTTAATATAGTACTAAGTCATAAGTCATAGGACTTCCCTGGTGGTTCAGATAATAAAGAGTCTGCCCACAATGCGGGAGATCCGGGTTCGATCCCTGGGTTAGGGTTAGGGGCAGGAGGAGGAAGGGACAACAGAGGCTGAGATGGTTGGATGGCATCACCAGCTCAATGGACATGGGTTTGGGTAGACTCTGGGAGTTGGTGATGGACAGGGAGGCCTGGTGTGCTGTGGTTCATGGGGTCGCAAAAGAGTGGGACACGACTGAGGGACTGAAATGAACTGAACTGACTGATATGTATGTGTACATCCATTGAAGCCAACCTTATTCCCTCACTTATTTCTGAACCTCCTCGTTTCCCTCTTTATTTTCTATACCCATTCTCAAAAAGAATCTTTTTTTTAAAAAAAGAATCTTCTATATAATACTGTAAGTTTTGTCATGAACTTTCCAGATTGTAAGATCTTTGTAATGACTGGGCAAAGCAGGCAATATGGATAATCATAATTATTTACAGAAGGAGAAAGAGAGGCTATACCAGTGACCAATATTTTAAAGAGCCAAAGAAAATCATATTTTAGACAATTACTAAATTTACAGTGAAAGTGAAAGTTAGTTGCACAGTCATGTATGACTCTTTGCGATCCCATGGACTATAGTCTGCCCAGCTCCTCCATCCGTGGAATTATCTAAGCAAGAGTACTGGAGTGGGTTGCCATTTCATTCTCCAGAACCCCTCCCAAACACACGCCAAAAATAGTCATGAAATGGTTAAAGCACAAACCCTAAGTCAGGCTGCTAGTGACAGCTTTCATTGTCCTGATACTGACAAAGAAACTGCTGGAGACTGGAGCCTGGGAGGGAAACAATGGTATTTTATGTGGTCTCAGAAGACCTGTTGAGGTGGCACTCAGCATAGACGTTTTATTCTCCTTGCAAAAAGTTAAGAGGATATTTGAAATCACTCCCATCACTTCTGTGTGCAGACCAAGAGGATATTCCGAGGTAGCTTTGCCAGATATATTTGGCAGGGCAAGCTCTAGAGGAGAGCTGGACTCATCCAGGCTCAGCATTTGTTCAGTAAGAGAAACAGCTACAGCTGGAGGACTGTAGTTGAATACTTTAAAGCCTGATTCTTGAGCAACTGTTGATAGATGCTTAGTCCTCCGAGCAGTGGATCTATGAAGCAGGAAAGATGAAAAAGGTGAGAGACACATCTGGCTGAGACACATTTTATCAAAGTCTCAGAAAAGGAGGAGGGAAGGGCAAGACACAGAGAAAAAATGTCTGTTCCAGAGCCTTGCAGACACATTTTCCTCTGTCAGTCCTGCCTAAGTGAGTCACAATATCTTGGTAGAAAGAGCTGGCTATTAACACTGGAATCATAGTTTCATCTCTTTATTATTTGAAGTGGTAATAGATTTTTTTAATAAACCATATATGGTTCATTCCATAATGCTGACTCATTTCAGCTCCTTGTTTTCCTCACCACTCTTAAATCTAGTTTTAAATTGTCTCCTTCGTTACAATTCAAGAGAGTGAACTGCCTGCGTTCAAATTCTGTTTCTGCTACTTAGAGTCTATGTAACCTCATGCAAATAGTTTAAGCTTGTAAATCTCAAATTCCATAAAACTGAGATTATAGAGTCTTCTTCATATGATAGTTAGAGGATTAAATGGGATAAAACACGCAAAGTGCCAAGCGCCATGCCTAGAACAAAGTAAGTGTTCGTTCACTGATGTGTCAAATATTCATTGAACCTCCTGTACAAGTCAGGTACTAAGCAAGGAACCAAGCTTAGTGAGCCAGACATACTCTCTGACTTGAGAGAGACTACTCATTAAGGAAGGAGATAGTTCAGTTCAGTTGCTCAGTCGTGTCCGACTCTTCACAACCCATGGACCACAGCACACCAAGCTTCCCTGTCCATCACCAACTGCCAGAGTCTACTCAAACTCATGTCCATTGAGTCGGTAATGCCATCCAACCATCTCATCCTCTGTCATCCCCTTCTCCTCCCACCTTCAATCTTTCCCAGCATCAGGGTCTTTTCAAATGAGTCAGCTCTTCGCATGAGGTGGCCAAAGTTTTGGAGTTTCAGCTTCAACATCAGTCCTTCCAGTGAACACTCAGGAATGATCTCCTTTAGGATGGACTGGTTGGATCTAAGGAAGGAGATAGATTTTTATCAAAAACACATTACATTTTTCTAGATTCCTCCTACATGCATTAATATATGGCATTTGTTTTCCTCTTTCTGACTTATTTCACTCTGTTTAACAGACTCTAGGTCTATCTACATCTCCACAAATGACCCAGTTTCATTCCTTTTTATAGCTGAGTAATATTCCATTGTATATCTGTACCATCTTCTTTATCCATTCATCAGTTGATGGACATTTAGGTTGCCTCCATGTCTTGTGGGAAGGAGGGCCAAGAAGTAGGGGATATATGTATACACATAGCTAATTCACTTTGTTATGCAACACTGTAAAGCAAATATATTCCAATAAAAATATACATTACAAAAGATATATTATAAATTGTTGTACATAAATGTACATATGTAAAAGTACCATACATGTGACATCTATGGCATTATATAACAGAAGGAACTGACTCAATTGGGGGTTATGTAATTCTATATAGAAAATGTAAAATTGAGTGGAGATTTAAAGGAAGAATAGGATTTAAATACATAACTAAGTTGGAGGGAAAAGGATTCCAGGACAGAGGGAACCATGTTTAAAAACCCCAAAAGTTGGGCTGGGAAACAAGGAGTATTTAAGAATCTTTAAAATGGTGGTGTTCATGAAATACAGAATGACAAGGAAGGTGGAGCTGCAATGTAACAAAGCTGTGATTGGGGTCAGTCTACAAATGACCTTGGCATGTCAAATTGAAAATTTTTCTTTTTAAACTATGAAATTAAGAGTCTCAAGCAGGTAGGAAAATCAGATTTGTGTTTAAACAAACAAGTATTCTTGATGCAACATATAAAACAGACTAGATGCGGCAAGAGTGAATCCCACAAGTGCGATTAGGAGGCTATTGTAATAACAGGTAGGGCTTCCTCCATGGCGCCAGTGATAAAAAAAAAAAAAAAAACCCTCACCTGCCGATGCAGGAGATGTGAGATGCAGCTTCAATCCTGGATCAGGAAGACCCCCTGGAGAAGGAAATGGCAACCCACTCCAGTATTCCTGTCTGGAGAATCCCCTGGACAAAGGAATCTGGTGGGCTACAGTCCATGGGGTAGCAAAGAGTTGGACCCGACTGAAGCGGCTTAGCATGCACATATAACAGGTGGTGGCAGCAAAGAGAAAAGTAAAGAAAGAGGAAGATACTCAGGAGATAAAGCTGACCAGAAATTGTGATGAATCTGCACTGACTTTAAGAAGGAAGTACAAGGATGACCTCCTAAATTCTGACTTGAGTAACAGATTGGATGGTGGTCTCTTTCACTGCGACCTGTGGCACTGGAAGAGGATAAAATCTGGATGTGCTAGGGGCAAGATGGAAGGAAGGGGAGCAGTGAAAAGAAAATGTATGCATTTTGTTTTAGCCACTTGAAGTCTGAGGTTCCTTTGAGACATCCAGGTAGAGATGTCAGGTGGACAGTTTGATATATGGTTCTGCAATTTAGAAAGGCAGTAGAGGCTGAAGATACAGGAAATGGGTGTCGATCAATAACACAGAGGTGGTAATTGCAGGTTTGATGAGAGATGTAGTTTTCAGGCAAGAGAGTTTATCATGAGGGGAGAAGAGCACCCAGTTTCCTAATATTTTTGCACTGTCAAGATCAAGAAGTCATTGGAAAAGACTGGAACCCAAATCAAGTCTATAGGCATGTGATCTGGCACTCACATAGGGCCCAATGGTCAGAATGACCTCAGGCTTGGTTTTCTGCCCTGTGATCGTGGTCTTGAAATTTTTACCAACTTTTTGGACTTGTGTTTGGAAAGTGAAGGCTGATAGAACAATGTAGCATCACTGTGAGCAGAGGAGATAGGTACCCTATGAGGATTAGCTACTCCTTGCCACCTCACTGACGTACAGAGGGTATGATGGCCATGAACACACAAGGCTAGTGGACTCACAATGTGTAGGCGTTCTGGGATGCTGAAAGCAGCTACAAGGTAAGCATGTTCAGTCATCATTGAGGAAGCTCACAGCCCAGACAGGCCAGGCTTCCTGGTGCAACCAGAAAATGCTTTAAATGTGGAAGAAGGCAGTGGCATTCCAGGAAACATAAAAGGCCAAGCAAGTTCATTGTATCTTTCTGTGCTGCATTGCTTCCTTGTATTAGCCAACTATTTAGGCTGGAATTGATGACAGAACAGGAAAAGAAAAGATAAAGCAACTGATAGTTACTTTTCCTTTTCAGCCCCTCCTTACTCATCCCGCTGGTGCTGCTGCCGCTGCCACTGAGTCGCTTCAGTCGTGGCCAACTCTGTGCGACCCCACAGACGGAAGCCCACCAGGCTCCCCCGTCCCTGGGATTCTCCAGGCAAGAACTCTGGAGTGGGTTGCCATGTCCTTCTTCAATGTATGAAAGTGCAAAGTGAAAGTGAAGTCGCTCAGTCGTGTCTGACTCTTAGCGACCTCATGGACTGCAGCCTACCAGGCTCCTCCATCCATGGGATTTTCCAGGCAACAGTACTGGAGTGGGGTGCCATTGCCTTCACCTTACTTATCAGTAACCCCAAAGTAGAGAGAATGTATGTATTACCCACTCCAGTGTTCTTGCCTGGAGAATCCCAGGGACAGGGGAGCCTGGTGGGCTGCCATCTATGGGGTCACACAGAGTCAGACACGACTGAAGTGACTTAGCAGCAGCAGCAGCAGCAGCAGCAGCAGAGTTAGTTTTAACTATGTGGCTTTTCTACTGTTGTGCTAAGGACAAAATACATTTACACATATCAGCCACAAAGTAGAAATTATACAATTTCAGTGATTACTCATAAAGTTCACTGTTTTTATATTTACCTTTAAAATTGACACTGCAAATATAAAAATGACCAGGAATGTTCACACTAATAATTTACATGTTAATTTTTCTTTACCTAGAATGATGTTAAGTAGCAAATAAAAAGTGTCATGACAACTTGAGAGGAATTCTGTTGCAAAAAGGAAAAAGCTTTATATTTGAGAATCTTTAATGTCATTTTTTTTCACTGTCTTTGAACAAGGGGCTTCAAATGGAATTTATAAAGAAAAGATGGGCACTGAGTACAGGAAAATTATACAAGGGATCTACAAAGTTCAAAAGTCTGATATAATTTAGTGCAGAAGAATATAATACTTCAATTAAAGGACTTCTGGAATGGTCAAAAGGAAATTTATGCCATCGTTGGAAAAAGTTGAGATGGCAGAGTAATCAATTCACCTAATTAAACAGACAATGGGTGTGAGAAGTTGCACTAAGAAGCCAAGCCAAAATATGCAGTGGTTTATACCGATGCTAATAGCTTAAATGCCAAAAAGGGTGAGCTTCAAATCTGGGCAGAAAATAAAAAATGGAAATAAATTGTCACTAAAGACTTGATGCATGAAAGGACCCAGTTAGACATGGTGCTATTTATTTACAAGCTCTAAGGGCAGGAGGAGAAGGGGATGACAGAGGATGAGATGGCTGGATGGCATCACTGACTCGATGGACGTGAGTCTGAGTGAACTCCGGGAGTTGGTGATGGACAGGGAGGCCTCGCATGCTGCGATTCATGGGGTCACAAAGAGTCAGACACAACTGAGCAACTAAACTGAACTGAACTGAAAGAAAGACTCAGAAACGTTACACGGAATGCATACTTCTTGTTTGGATCATCGATGTTTTCCTACATCTGAGGTTTTTACCTCAGTACACATGTGACTTCCCAAACTTAACTCATCTTTCAAAAGAAAAATTTTACAGTATTTATTATACCTTATTTGGTGAAGACTGAATGAGACAGCCTATTTTAATAAGACAGCAGATCTTTATGGAGTCCTGCATGAGGCAGTTGGCTAGCTCACGCTCCAGCCAAGAGGTTCACTTCCACGTCAGTCTTGAGGCACTAAGGATCCTCTTTTAGGAATAAATGCATGCAGGAATTTGCTGCGAGGATGCTCACTGTCGCATTCTTTTATTGAAAATAAGTAAATAGATAATTAAATATCTAAACAAGTGATCAATTAAACTTTGATCCATCCCTGCAATGAAATCTATGTCTTTATAAAAATGATACTGTGGTGGCGGTGGTGGTTTAGTTGCTAAGTCGTGTCCGACTTTTGCCACCAATGGACTAGGAACCTACCAGGATCCTTTGTCCATGGGATTCCCCAGGCAAGAATACTGGAGTGGGTTTCCATTTCCTTCTCCAGGACTTATACTGTAGATCACTACTAAAAAGATTCAAGAATACACAATGCTTTCTAAAGATTTATGCTATGTTGAATGTAAAAAGTTAATTATACATTATTTATAGTACGACTCTATTTCTCTTAAATATAGTTTCACTTTTTAAAAAAATTGGATATAAGGTAATGATAACCCTGTATGCGAGACAGCAAAAGAGACACAGATGTAAAGAACAGACTTTTGGACTCTGTGGGAGAGGGAGAGTGTGGGATGATTTGGGAGAACGGCATTGAAACATGTATACTATCATGTAAGAAATGAATCACTAGTCTAGGTTCGATACAGGATACAGGATGCTTGGGGCTGGTGCACTGGGATGACCCAGAGAGATGATATGGGGAGGGTGGTGGGAGGGGGGTTCAGGGTTGGGAACTCATGTACACCTGTGGTGGATTCATGTCAATGTATGGCAAAACCAATACAGTATTGTAAAGTAAAAAAAAAATAAAAAAAGAAAAGGAAAAAAGAAAAAAAAAAGTATATATACCCAAGTAAAAAAAAAGAGATTATCTCTGATGGTAGATTGTGATTAATACTTATTTCCCTTTTCTGCTTTTACATATTTTAAAAATTATATACCATAAACCAATTTCCATTTTATATCATTCCAAAGAATAAAAAATTATTTTATATTTTTTAAAAAATCAACAAAAAATGACTCACTCTAGGTGTGAATGCCTACATGTCTTTCAGTGTTATTTATAAATACTACAACTGCAATATTAAAGCCACAATGGCACCGTTTTCTGCATGCGTTTCAAAGCCGAATACCTATTGGGGTTAGACAGTGATAGTAAGTGATGAGTGTGCAGAACTGAAAAGAGCATGCTCTTTCAAAGGCATTTGAAGGGTGGTAGAATATGCCACCCCAAAATACACCATTTTGGCATAAGGATTATTTTGAGCTAAAAGCAATTGAGAAGAAGTGGATATTTGCCTAAAAGCAGGACGGTATGTCTACTTGCACGTGTGCTCAGTCCTGTCTGACTCTTTGTGATGCTATGGACTGTGGCCTGTCAGGCTCCTCTGTGCATGGGATTCTCCAGGCAAGAATACTGGAGTGGGTTGCCATACCCTCCTCCAGGGAATCTTCCAGACCCAGGGATCAAACTGGCAGGTGGATTCTTTACCACTCAGCCACCTGGGAAGCCCCAACAAAGGACATAAATTTGTAAAGGTGTTTCCCCTCCCTGCTCTTGTAAGAAGACAGAAGTTACTCATCAGAGATAACTCTAGACCTGTAGCAGACCAGAGACAATCCTAGAAGAATTTACATCACGAATTTTACACCTCGCTCTTGTCTTTCATGAGTTCCCTCATATATTTACCTTCCCACAATTTTCCACCATAGAAACAAAACACTTTTCTTTCGTTTTGTCACTTTTCTAAAAACTATTGTTTTGTCTTTAAGATAATCCCAAATTTTAACCACCCCTTCATGCTTCCCTGGCGGCTCAGAGATTAAAGTGTCTGCCTGCAATGCAGGAGAGCTGGGTTCCATCCCTGGGTCAGGAAGATCTCCTGGAGAAAGAAATGGCAACCCACTCCAGTATTCTTGCCTGGAGAATCCCATGGACAGAGGAGCCTGGTGGGCTACAGTCCACAGGGTTGGAAAGAGCTGGACAGGACTGAGTGACTTTGCTTTCACTTTCACTTTTGAGTTCCTCATCACTGAGTACTCCCATGTGTATATGAGATCACATCTTAATAAACTTCTGTTTTTCTGTTATTAACTGTTTGTCAGTCTAATTTACAGGGCCCCAGTCAATAAATGTAGGATGGGTAGAGAAAGAAAAGTTTTCCTCTCCTCTCCTACACATTCAAATTCAAAAATGTTTAAGAACAGGGTAGACTAAACATAAGGTCTCACCTGCAGTGCTAATTCTCCCATCTTCAAAAATAAGTCCTTGGCTTGGGACTTCCCAAGTCACTCAGTGCTTAAAATTCTGTGCTTCCACTGCAAGGGGCACAGGTTTGATCCCTGGTTCCTTCGTTTGGGGAACTAAGATCCTGCCTGACTTGCAGCCCAGACAATTAACACATACATTAAAAAAAAAAAAAAAGTCCTTGGCTCCGCTTCCCTGCCCCCAGCTCCTTTCCCATATTTCTGCCCCTTTTGCTTTCCTATCAAGAGCTTCCATAGTTACGTGTATTTGTTTCTCTTCTCTTTCTTATTCTATCAACAAAATACAACAAAACTCATCACTCTTCCTTGAAGCAATTTTTTATGACTCCCTGAGATTTGCTTCTACCTCCTGACCACTGCTGGCTCTTCTTCAGGTTTCCCCTCTTCTCAGATTTACATAGGAGTGCCCCAGGGCACCGTCCTCTGACCAGTTCGCTACCTTGATCTTCTCTCTCTTCTTGCTGCCCTCAGTATCACCACTGGGAAAACTATTCTGAAGACTATAAGAGTTTCATCTCCAGCTAATCCTTTTACTGAACTCTAGCTTCTGTATCCAGTTGCCTATGGACATCTCCGCTTGTCTGTGTAACAGACATCTTAAACTTAGCATGTGTCAAACTAATGCCTAACATTGATGCCACACAGTCGACAGCGATTCCATTATTCCGGTTCCTCACACCAGTGAAGTAATCTCCTTATTTGTCTGACAGTTTACCACCAATTCATTAGAAAACCTTGCTGCCTCTACCTTCAAAGTATATCTCCTGATGACTTTTCTACTGCTACCAACCCTAGTCCAAGCCACTATCACCCCTCACATGAATTATTGCCAGTATCCTAACTGACCACTGAACCTCATATAGCTCATACTTGAGTCAGTTCTCAACCCAGTCCATCACTCATCTGTTTGAAACCTCCAATATCTCCCTATGTCTAACAAAGTCAAAACCAAGGTACGGACCCCCTTGGACCACGTTAATCTCTTCTCCTGCCACACCTGTGTTCACTCTGCCCTGCCATACTGACCACCTTCCTGTGACTTGAAACCATCAGATACGGCCCTGCCTCGGGAATTCTGTGTTACCTGGTCTGCACGGAACCTTCTTACCCCAGACACGGGCGTGGCTTGCTCCCGTTCTCCCTACAAGTTTGCTCTAATATCACATTTTCAGTGAGATCCTTCCTGCCTTTCCAATTTAAAGTTACACATATATAACTGCCAGCACCTTAGGTGTTCCCCAGTGGCTCAGCATTAAAGACTCTGTCTGCCGATGCAGGAGACTCGAGTTTAATCCCTGGGTTGGGAAGATCTTCTGGAGAAGGAAATGGTAACCCACTCCAGTATTCTTGCCTGGGAAATCCCATAGACAGAGAAGCCCGGTGGACTGTATAGTCCATGGGGTCACAAAGAGTCGGACACAATCTAGTGACTGAACAACAACAACAACCTTGCATCTTTATTACCCTCTTTTATTTTTCTCCATAATGTTGATAATCTTCTAATAACTTTATATTTTTCTTGCACTCCTTCTGGAATATAAACTCCACAAGGGCAAACATCTCTGATTGAGTGTTATCTGAGAGTCTAGAACAGTGCCTGATATATAATTATTTTACATACAATATTCAAAAATACTGGATGAATGAAATAATTCACCAATGTGTGATACTCAAACTACTGTATATTCCATTTCCCCATCCAGGTATCCACTTCCTTAAGAAAAGGGTGACTACTTCACCTCTCTTTGTACCTCTAAGCACAGTGCCATGGAGATCTCAGACCTTACTAAGGGCATACGCTCTTAACAAAATAACAGTGGAAATGATGCTGAAAGACAGTAATAGTGAATCAATATTTTCATGACAAAGAAACAACTTGAAATTGCTATTGATGAACATTTCATTCTTAAATCATATGTGTGTGATAAGAGAGCTGGAGCTATTTAATGAAAGTGGGAAGCCTGTAGAGTTTATCTTAGTGGTTAGAATAGATCATTTTAAACTGGAAGAAAAGTAGGTGAAGGCTTCCTGTCAAAGCAAAGAAAATGTACTTGGTTTCCTAAGTAATAAATAGAAACCAAAAAATCAACTCAATTCAACTGCCAGTTTACAAAAGTGTTTCAAAGAATATTAGGGACTGAGTGTTTGGGTTTCAGTAAGCATCTGGATCACCATTATTTGGCCAATTCTCATAACTCTATTGCTAACATGATCCACTATCATTTCTCACCTGGCTTGTTAACAATAGACAGTTGATATTAGAAGTAGCAATTTAGTTTTCAAGTTAAAAAATATTGTGCATTGAGTATTTGGATCACAGTAAGTATCTAGATCTCCATTATTTGGCCATTTTTCATAGCGCTATTATAGCTAATAGTCTCCACTCTTATTTCTTATCTGGATTTTTACTGTAGGTGGGTAATATTAGAAGTAGTAATTTCGTTTTCAAAACAATGGAAAATCAGACTCTACTATTTATAAAGGTTAAAGACATTATAGCTGAAAAAAAATTACAGAATAATATGCATGCTGCTGCTAAGGCGCTTCAGTTGTGTCTGACTCTGTGCAACCCCGTAGATGGCAGCCCACCAGGCTCCCCCGTCCCTGGGATTCTCCAGGCAAGAACACTGGAGTGGGTTGCCATTTCCTTCTCCAATGCATGAAAGTGAAAAGTGAAAGTGAAGTCGCTCAGTCGTGTCCGACTCTGTGCGACCCCATAGACTGCAGCCCACCAGGCTCCTCCATCCATGGGATTTTCCAGGCAAGAGTACTGGAGTGGGGTGCCATTGCCTTCTCCAAATAATACATATAGTATGAGTTTATTTTGGTTATATGCATTTACCCATACATGTGTGCTGTGCTCAGTTGCTCGGTTGTGTCTGACTCTTTGAGACCCCACAGACTGTATTCCCCCAGGCTCCTCTGTCCATGGGATTTCCCAGGCAAGAACACTGGAGCAAGTTGCCATTTCCTACACCAGGGGATCTTCCCAACCCAGGGATCCAGTCCACATGAAAAGGTGTGAAAAGATAAACTTTAAACTGATGATAATGAGATTAATGTAGTGGTAATGGGGGTAAGAAAAGTAATTTAAAAAGAGGGAATTACGATTTTTCACCTTTTACTCAAATATGTCCAAATTGTTTCAAGTTTTAACACGAAATCTGTGGGTTACTTTTGGAATTAAAATAAAATAATATAAAAATGCCATGGCCATTCATCTAAATAGTGCTCCAGTCATCCAGAGTAAGTCAGGAATGTGGTCGGGCAGGCCGGGGCACCTTGAAGTCTGGTAGCCAAACAAAGGTAAGGAAGCCTGTTCTTGGGTGTAGCATTCTTTCAGTGAACCTTGACCCTGGCAATGAAAATTCAAAACAGCAACATTTTTTGAACCCAGGGTTGTCACAGCCTGGTGTGGTGGGTAACAAACACTGTCTGGCAGTTTCCTGAGCAATTCTGCAACATCTTCAATCTGTTTCCAAAGTTGATGCTTCTGAATCTGAATCTTCACCTTTGTTTACACATGCTCCTCATTAGCTGCTTCTGACAGGAGTGTCTTCTTCAGATTGTATAGTGAGCTGAATGGTGTGCCCCCATATACGTATGGGGGCATATACATATTTTATATATATATATATCACATATATATATCCCAATCCCCAGAACTTCAGAACATTATCTCACATGGTGGTAATTAAGAGGTAAAAAAGAGGTGATTAAGTTAAGGTTCTTGAGGGAAGATGCCTATTCAAAATTATCTTCTTGAGCCCTAAATACAATCACATTTATCCTTATAAGAAAGACAAAAGGGCATTTAGGGGAAAAACACACACAGCAGAGAAGAGAAAGACAGAAGAGGAGGTGATATAAAAACAGAGGCAGAGACTGGAGTGTTGTGCCCACAAGCCAAGGAAGCCAAACCAAAATATTTCCTATGCAAATTAAGATGTTGTCAGAGGTTGGATTATGGCCCCTACCCCAAATATTATATCTACCTGGACCCCTGGAATGTGGCTTTATTTGGAAATCTATTTATGGTAAGAATTCAGATGAAACCATACTGAATTAGGGTGAGCCCTAAATTCAATGAGACTATCCTCATAAGACAGAGAAAAGGACGCAAAGAGACAGAGAAATAGGTCAAGTGAAGGAAGCTGCAGATAAGACAGCGGAGCAATGCAGCTAAATCACAAGCCAGGAGATGCCTGAGCCAACAAAAGCTGGAAGAGGCAAGCAAGGATTCTTTCCCAAAAATCTCTGCAAGGAAGATGGCTCTGCCTATACCTCAGTTTGAGATTATGGCTTCTAGAACTGAGAGAAAAGATTTCTGTACTAAGCTACCATTCTAAGTAATTTGTTACAGTAGCTGTAGGAAACTAATGCTGCAAATGCTGAGAATTATAGACTCAAATACCAAACCTTCACATGCTCAGTCCTAAGCCACAGATTCAGTTCAGTTCAGTTCGGTCACTCAGTCATGTCCGACTCTTTGCGACCCCATGAATCGCAGCATGCCAGGCACCCCTGTCCATCACCACCTCCCAGAGTTCACCCAAACTCATGTCTGTCGAGTCAGTGATACCATCCAGCCATCTCATCCTGTCGTCCCCTTCTCCTCCTGCCCCCAATCTCTCCCAGCATCAGGGTCTCTTCAAATGAGTCAACTTTTCGCATGAGGGGGCCAAAGTACTGGAGTTTCAGCTTTAGCATCAGTCTTTCCAATGAACACGCAAGACTGATCTCCTTTAGGATGGACTGGTTGGATCTCCTTGCAGTCCAAGGAACTCTCAAGAGTCTTCTCCAACACCACAGTTCAAAAGCATCAATCTTTGGCGCTCAGCCTTCATCACAGTCCAACTCTCACATCCATACATGACCACTGGAAAAACCATAGCCTTGACTAGAAGGACATTTATTGCTGAAGTAGTGTCTCTGCTTTTTAATATGCTATCTAGGTTGGTCATAACTTTTCTTCCAAGGAGTAAGCGTCTTTTAATTTCATGGTTGCAATCACCATCTGCAGTGATTTTGGAGCCCCCAAAATGAAGTCTGACACTGTTTCCACTGTTTCCCCATCTATTTGCCATGAAGTGATGGGACCAGATGCCATGATCTTCGTTTTCTGAATGTTGAGCTTTAAGCCAACTTTTTCACTCTCCTCTTTCACTTTCATCAAGAGGCTTTTTAGTTCCTCTTCACTTTTTGCCATAAGGGTGGTATCATCTGCATATCTGAGGTTATTGATATTTCTCCCGGCAATTTTGATTCCAGTTTGTGCTTCTTCCAGCCCAGCATTTCTCATGAAGTACTCTGCATGTAAGTTAAATAAGCAAGCTGACGATATACAGCCTTGACATACTTTTCCTATTTGGAACCAGTCTGTTGTTCCGTGTCCAGGTCTAACTGTTGCTTCCTGACCTGCATATAGGTTTCTCAAGAGGCAGGTCAGGTGGTCTGGTATTCCCATCTCTTTCAGAAGTTTCCACAGTTTCTTGTGATCCATGCAGTCAAAGGCTATGGCATAGTCAATAAAGCAGAAATAGATGTTTTTCAGGAACTCTCTTGCTCTTTCCGTGATCCAGCAGATGTTGGCAATTTGATCTCTGGTTCCTCTGCCTTTTCTAAAACTGCTTGAATATCTAGAAGTTCATGGTTCACATGTTGCTGAAGCCTGGCTTGGAGAATTTTGAGCATTACTTTACTAGCATGTGAGATGAGTGCAATTGTGCAGTAGTTTGAGCATTCTTTGGCATTGCCTTACTTTGGGATTGCAGTGAAAACTGACCTTTTCCAGTCCTGTGGCCACTGCTGAGTTTTCCACATTTGCTGGCATATTGAGTGCAGCACTTTCACAGCATCATCTTTCAGGATTTGAGACAGCTCCACTGGAATTCCATCACCTCCACTAGCTTTGTTCATAGTGATGCTTTCTAAGGCCCACTTGACTTCACATTCCAGGATGTCTGGCTCTACGTGAGTGATCACACCATTGTGATTGTCTTTTTTGTACAGTTCTTCTGTGTAGTCTTGCCACCTTTTCTCAACATCTTCTGCTTCTTTTAGATCTATACCATTTCTGTCCTTTATTGAGCCCATCTTTGCATGAAATGTTCCCTTGGTATCTCTAATTTTCTTGAAGAGATCTCTAGTCTTTCCCATTCTGTTGTTTTCCTCTATTTCTTTGCATTGATCTCTGAGGAAGGCTTTCTCTCTCCTTGCTATTCTTTGGAACTCTGCATTCAAATGGGCATATCTTTCCTTTTCTCCTTTGCTTTTAGCTTCTCTTCCTTTCACAGCTATTTGCAAGGCCTCCGCAGACAGCCATTTTGTTTTTGGCATTTCTTTTCCATGGGGATGGTCTTGATCCCTGTTTCCTGGACAATGTCATGAACCTCCATCCATAGTTCATCAGGCACTCTATCAGATCTAGTCCCTTAAATCTATTTCTCACTTCCACTGTATAATCATAAGGGATTTGATTTAGGTCATACCTGAATGGTCTAAGTGGTTTTCCCTACTTTCTTCAATTTAAGTCTGAATTTGGTAGTAAGGAGTTCATGATCTGAGCCACAGTCAGCTCTTGGTCTTGTTTTTGCTGACTGTATAGAGCTTCTCCATCTTTGGCTACAGAGAATATAATCAATATGATTTCAGTGTTGACCATCTGGTGATGTCCATGTGTAGAGTCTTCTCTTGTGTTGCTGGAAGAGGGTGTTTGCTATGACCAGTGTGTTCTCTTGGCAAAACTCTATTAGCCTTTGCCCTGCTTCATTCCATATGCCAAGGCCAAATTTGCCTGTTACTCCAGGTATTTCTTGACTTCCTACTTTTGCATTCCAGTCCCCTATAATGAAAAGGACATCTTTTTTAGGTGTTAGTTCTAAAGGGTCTTGTAGGTCTTCATAGAACCGTTCAACTTCAGCTTCTTCAGCATTACTGGTTGGGGCATAGGCTTGGATTACCATGATATTGAATGGTTTGCCTTGGAAACGAATGGAGATCATTCTGTCGCTTTTGAGATTGTATCCAAGTACTGCATTTTGGACTCTTTTTTTGATCATGATGGCTACTCCATTTCTTCTAAGGGATTCCTGCCCACAGTAATAGATATAATGGTCACCGGAGTTAAATTCACCCATTCCAGATTAGTTAAGTAAATAAATCACTCACATCTTTCATGCATTGAGCTTAACCAAAGTCCGCAGATATAGGAATAGACAGTTTCTTACATTCTCTCAGCTCCATAATAAGTATTATACATTGATCCCAACCACAATCTTAGGTACTAGCCTTTCTGCATTCTATACATTAGGAAATTGAGACCAAGAATGATTCAGCAATCTGCCCAGAGTCTCCCAGCTCATAAACGATGGAGGCTGATTCAAGTCTACACAATCTGTTTTCAGTAAAATGTTCTAACCCACAAGAATTCAACTAATTTATACTAAAAAAAATCAGAAAATGATACTATTGTCCAACAGAAGTAATCAAACAAAGCAGAAAACCAGTGAAGTACTCTAAAATGTTTATCTCTTTACTTTTATGTGATCAAAGAAAAGGACCATTAGTTAGAAAAAAAATTTTTTAAGTATAAGAAGAAAATATTAAGGGTAATTTTGAAACAGAGTTTAGAATATTTCAGGGGATTTTGGTATTGTTTTGTTTGTGTCTCTTTTCTTTCAGAAACCATTTTTTTTTTTAATAGGGAAGACTGAGAGGGTCATTATTCTTAAAGTTATAGTCTTAGGCAATTGTGGATTCTAGATACTTCAGCTGGAGTTATCTGGGATAATTCCTCTTTAGGCTCCTATAATTACTCTTCTTCCTATTTGGTCTTATTCTTCCATCCCATCTCATTCATATTCCAGCCTCTTATATTTTCTTTTATTTATTTTCACCGAAACAAGGTATCAGCAAATCACTAGATCTTGAGGACATTAAAATTTTTTTGGGGGGGGGGATCTCAAACACGTAGAAATAAAAAAATAGTGTAACAGGCTTAATGTACCTGTCATTCCGTTTCAACATTATCAATAAATTAATACATTGGTGAGGCTTCCCTGATGGATCAACAGGTAAAGAATCCACTTGCAATGTAGGAGACATAGGGTTAGAAAGATCCTCTGGAGGAAGAAATGGCAAACCACTTCAGTCTTGTCTGGAGAATCCCTTGGACAGAGGAGCCTGGTAGGCTACAGTCCAGAGGGTGGAAAAGATGGAACAACTAAGCACAATCGTGCTTCATCCCTACTCACATTCACCACACTCTTTCATTATCTTGAAGCATATCTCAAACATTATATTGGTTATTGTATATTTAACTACTTATCCCCAAGAGATAAAAACTCATTCTCATAAATTATAACCACCAATTGATGACCATACTTTAAAAAAGTGATAATTATTTCACAGTAAAGTTAAACATCCAGTCAACACTCACATTTCCTCAGTAGAAGTTCATTAAATTTATATATTAGGTAAAACTGACATCTTTATGGATGTTGAGACTTTCAATCCAAGGAAATGTAATATCTTTCCGATTGTTCAAATGTACTTTTCAGTTGTATTTTTCAGTTCCACTTTTAACTTTGTTCTGTTATATAATTTCTATTTCCTTTATGAGAATTCCTAGTTTTTCAGTTTGTTTCAAGGATTTTTGTAATTGCTTTACATGTTTTTATAATGGCTGCTTTTAAGTCCTTACCAGATAATCCTAGTATCCAATTCGCCATGTTGGCAACAATTGCTTATCACATTCAACTTGTGAATTCCTGATTCTTGGTCTGATGGGAGATTTTCACTAGAATGCTGGACATTTTGGCTATTAGGTTAGAAGTCTCTGGGACCTATTTAAATCTTTTATTATAAGAGATTGTCATGGTGTTTAGGTTCAGCCAGCAGATCCTGACCTACATTTATAGTTTGTGGTTCCAATGACAATATCATTTCTAGAAGCTTTGAAGTGCTATTTTGGTCTGCTTCATTTATTTAATATTATGAGGATGACACTGGTCTCTGATGGTGCTGCCTGAGAAGATAGGAGGAGCTCCTGAGGGCTGGGCTAGACACTGGTGCCACTAGGTAGGAGAAGGGAGTCTCTAGTCCAGAGATTAAATAGGTTTCACAGTCTGCTTGTTGTGATGGGATCAACTTATGAGGCTGCCCAGCAGCCCCAGGTCTCTTGGTAATGAAGAGGAATCTCAGATCAGGAAAGCAGATAAAAAGTCTTCATGGGCTGAGAACTCGTGGTTCATCCTGGTTGATAGCCCATTGGTCTCCTGGTGTCTCTTAGTGGGATAGGAAGGATGTGTAATAATGTTTTAAATGCTTTCTCAATCAGTGATGTTTTCTTTCAAAAAAAAAAAAAGGTCATTTAGAAGTTAATTTTTTCCAAAAGAAAACTATTGTTTCTCTAGGTCAAGGGGTCCCCCATTTTTTTCTGTAAAGGTTATGATAGTAAATATTTCATTTTTACACACAATAAAGTTTTTGTTACAACTACTCATCTTTACCATTTTAGCAAAAGCAACCATCAGTTCAGTTCAGTTCAGTTTAGTCGCTCAGTTGTGTCCAACTCTTTGCGACCCCATAAATCGCAGCATGCCAGGCCTCCCTGTCCATCATATATAATGTATTAAAAAAGAGATGTGTTTCAATAAGACTTTACTTACAAAAACAGGCAACTGGCCAACTTTGGTTTGATGAAATAAAAATTCACATTTTAAGGCAAGACAAGAAAAATGTACACATAAAACCCATTCTCTCTCCTCTGACCTCCTCCCTCCCCTATAGCGTGCACTATGCATCTGTATTATACGTCAATAAGACCTCCCCAATAGCAGAGGTATCTGTTTTACCACAAAGATCAATTTTCCTCCTTCTGGCACCAGCCAGAAGATAACACCTCACAAGATAACATTCCTTTCTCAATCCTACAAATGGCCACAATGACCTACCACTCATCTTGCACATGCAGACATTCTTGGTGAGCCTTATGTGCAGTGCCAATATATCATTTCCTTTCAGTTTAGTTCAGCTCAGTTGCTCAGTTGTGTCCAACAATTTGTGACCCCATGGACTGTAGCACACCAGGCTTCTCTGTCCATCACTAACTCCTGAAGTTTACTCAAACTCATGTCCATCAAGCCAGTGATGCCATCCAACCATCTCATCCTCTGTTATCCCCTTCTCCTCCTGCCTTCAATCTTTCCAGGATCAGGGTCTTTTCCAATGAGGCAATTCTTCACATCAGGTAGACAAAGCATTGGAATCTCAGCTTCAGCATCAGTTCTTCCAATGAATATTCATGATTGATTTCCTATATGATTTCCTTTGAAGACAGCATTTCCTTTGAAGACAGCAACTGGTGCAGAACAGATGGTTGGACAACTTGGGGGAGATACTGGTTGTATCTAATTGATGCAACCTAACAGAAGTTCTTGGCTTAATAGTCTCTTATGGCCTTATTAATGTTACTAACTATGTTACTTTTTTTTTTTTTTGCCTGTTTTCAAGATTATTGTTTTTTGCAGCAATAAATGTGTGATTGAATCTCAGATGAAATAAATGAAAAGGTAACTTGAAACAATTGACCAAATATATAGTTCTATAACATTGATAAGTGTAATAGCACAACTCTAGATATGGGAAAAAGAGACAAGGTGGAAACTTTATCTGGAAAGTAACAGACTAGTAAGACAGGTGACCTTTGCCAACAAAGGTCCATCTAGTCAAAGCTATGGTTTTTCCACTAGTCATGTATGGATGTGAGAGATAAAGAAAGCTGAGCACCGAAGAATTGATGCTTTTGAACTTGGTGTTGGAGAAGACTCTTGAGAGTCCTTTGGACTCCAAAGAGAGCCAACTGGTCCATCCTAAAGGAAATCAGTCTTGAATATTCATTGGAAGGACTGATGCTGAAGCTGAAACTCCAATACTTTGGCCACCTAATGCAAAGAACTGACTCATTGGAAAAGACCCTGACGCTGGGAAAGATTGAAAGCAGGAGGAGAAGGGGATAACAGAGGATGAGATGGTTGGATGACATCAATGACTCAATGGATATGAGTTGGAGTAAATTCTGGGAGTTGGTGATGGACAGGGAGGCCTGGCATGCTGCTGTGCATGGGGTCACAAAGAGCTGGACATGACTGAGCAACTGAACTGCAGTGAAATGAAGACAGGTGGCCCAGAGGATTTTGGTTATTGTTAACAGGGTCTAGTCCAGTAACTACAAACTGAGTGGTCTATCAACAAAATTCTCCCTGGGAATGAGCATTCCTAGCCCCGTGGGACAAATCAGTCATGAAATGTATCCAAAACCCTGGTCAAAATGAAGACTGAAAGGGAGGGGATTGTAAAACAAAGAATGTTGCCCATCATCCAGTTCTACAAGAATCAAGTCATTAGCCACTGTGGGTGCTGACCTCAATACACCCTGAAAGGAATTCAAGATGAAGATCAGGATGAGGTACACTGTGCGCTGGAAAATCTGGCAAAACTGGTTCTCAGATAGTTGTTTTCAGGAGAAAATGCTCTTAATGAAATTCTCCCCATATTTAGAAAAGCACTAAAGTCATTAACTGTCTGTTGCCTGCATCAAGCAGCAACCTTCCGTGGAGCTGTATGCTTGACTGTATATACCTCTTTTGTTAAAATCATATATATACTGACCTTCCCCCTTATTTATTTGTAACAGTTCTCAGAGCTCTCTGAGAGACTGTCTTCCAGGCTACAATCCTCAGTGTGGCTTGGATAAAATTTTCTATTTCTTTGTTAGATTACTGATCAATATTTTGTCAACAGGCTCACAGCCTACAGTTTACAGAACTTTGCTCAAAGTTTTAAAGCTTATTTCATAAAGTAATACAAGTAGTTTCTCATATCTCATTTTAAATTTCTTTTGTTATGGCTATCATTTTGTAATTTCTCCCTTTTGCTCTTACGTTATACAATAAGTTGCCCATTTTGTTGAGGCTATTTAATAATTCTACTTCTTTCATGACCCCATGGATTGTAGGCCGCCAGGTTCCTCTGTCCATGAAATTCTCCAGGCAAGAATACTGGAGTGGGAAGTCATTCTCTTCTCCAGGGGATCTTCCCAACCCAAGGATCAAACCCAGGTCTCCACCATTGTGGGCAGATTCTTTACTGTCTAAGCCACCAGAGAAGCCCCTTTAATTCACCAACTTTGTTTTTGTCTTCATTAATTCTTTTCATTATAGGGGACTAGAATGCAAAAGTAGGAAGTCAGAAACACCTGGAATAATAGGCAAATTTGGCCTTGGAATACAGAATGAAGCAGGGCAAAGGCTAATAGAGTTTTTCCAAGAGAACACACTGGCCATAGTAAATACCGTCTTCCAACAACACAAGAGAAGACTCTACACATGGACATCACCAGATGGTCAACACTGAAATCATATTGATTATATTCTCTATAGCCAAAGATGGAGAAGCTCTATACAGTCAGCAAAAACAAGACCAAAAGCTGACTGTGGCTCAGATCATGAACTCCTTATTGCCAAATTCAGACTTAAATTGAAGAAAGTAGGGAAAACCACTAGACCATTCAGATATGACCTAAATCAAATCACTTATGATTATACAGTGGAAGTGAGAAATAGATTTAAGGGACTCGATCTGATAGATAGAATGTCTGATGAACTATGGATGGAGGTTCATGACACTGTACAGGAAACAGGGATCAAGACCATCCCCATGGAAAAGAAATGCCAAAAGCAAAATGGCTGTCTGGGGAGGCCTTACAAATAGCTGTGAAAAGAAGAGAAGTGAAAAGCAAAGGAGAAAAGGAAAGATATAAGCATCTGAATGCAGAGTTCCAAAGAATAGCAAGAAGAGATAAGAATGCCTTCCTCAGTGATCAATGCAAAGAAATAGAAGAAAACAACAGAATGGGAAAGACAGGAGACCCCTTCAAGAAAATTAGAGATACCAAGGGAATGTTTCATGCAAAGATGGGCTCGACAAAGGACAGAAATGATATGGATCTAACAGAGGCAGCAGATATTAAGAAGAGGTGGCAAGAATATATGAAAGAACTGTACAAAAAATATCTTCACGACCAAGATAATCATGATGATGTGATCACTCACCTAGAGCCAGACATCTTGGAATGTGAAGTCAAGTGGGTCTTAGAAAGCATCACTACGAACAAAGCTAGTGGAGGTGATGGAATTCCAGTGGAGCTATTTCAAATCCTGAAAGATGATGCTGTGAAAGTATTGCACTCAATATGCCAGCAAATTTGGAAAACTCAGCAGTGGCCACAGGACTGGAAAAAGTCAGTTTTCGTTCCAATCCCAAAGAAAGGTAATGCCAAAGAATGCTCAAACTACCACACAATTGCACTCATCTCACATGCTAGTAAAGTATTGCTCAAAATTCTCCAAGCCACACTTCAGCAATACATGAACCATGAACTTCCAGATGTTCAAGCTGGTTTTAGAAAAGGCAGAGGAACCACAGATCAAATTGCCAACATCTGCTGGATCAAGAAAAAGAAACAGAGTTTGAGAAAAACATCTACATCTGTTTTATTGACTATGCCAAAGCCTTTGACTGTGTGAATCACAATAAACTGTTGAAAATTCTGAAAGAGATGGACATACCAGACCACCTGACCTGCTGCTTAAGAAACCTGCATGCAGGTCAGGAAACAACAGTTAGAACTGGATATGGAACAGCAGACTGGTTCCAAATAGGAAAAGGAGTACGTCAAGGCTGTATATTGTCACCCTGCTTATTTAACTTATATGCAGAGTAATATCAATAAACTCAGATATGCAGATGACACCACCCTTATGGCAGAAAGTGAAGAGGAACTAAAAAGCCTCTTGATGAAAGTGAAAAAGGAGAGTGGAAAAGTTGGCTTAAAGCTCAACATTCAGAAAACGAAGATCATGGCATCTGGCCCCATCACTTCATGGGAAATAGATGGGGAAACAGTGGAAACAGTGTCAGACTCCATTTTTGGAGGCTCCAAAATCACTGTAGATGGTGAATGCAGCCATGAAATTAAAAGATGCTTACTCCTTGGAAGAAAAGTTATGACCAACCTAGATAGCATATTCAAAAACAGAGACATTACTTTGCCAACAAAGGTCCATCTAGTCAAGGCTATGGTTTTTCCAGTGGCCATGTATGGATGTGAGAGTTGGACTGTGAAGAAAGCTGAGCGCCAAAGAGTTGATGCTTTTGAAATGTGGTGTTGGAGAAGATTCTTGAGCGTACCTTGGACTGCAAGGAGGTCCAACCAGTCCATCCTAAAGGAAATCAGTCCTGGGTGTTTATTGGAAGGCCTGATGCTGAAGCTGAAACTCCAATACTTTGGCCACCTCATGTGAACAGCTGACTCATTTGAAAACACCTTGATGCTGGGAAAGATTAAGGGCAGGAGGAGAAGGGGATGACAGAGGATGGGATGGCTGGATGGCATCACTGACTTGATGGATGTGAGTTTGAGTGAACCCCTGGAGTTGGTGATGGACAGGGAGGCCTGGCATGCTGCGATTCATGGGGTCTCAAAGAGTTGGACATGACTGAGTGACTGAACTGAACTGAATTCTTTTCCACTTTGTTTTGTATTTTGTTTATGTGTTTGCTTCCTTTTTCTAAGATTTTGAGGAGGGATGTTTACATTGCTATTTAGGTAATAGTTAATTCTATAAATTTTCTCTAATAATGTCTTTGTTTCCCAAAGATTCAGATATGTCACACTTTAAATCATAAATTTAATGAAATTTTGTAATTTAATTTTTCACTTCTCATTAATTGCTTTATAGGATTTTTAAAATCTAAAGAGAAGCAATTTAGGGTTTTATTATTTTGTTCTTAATTTTTAGTTTTTGTTTACTATAGTCTAAAATATTGTTTATATTATTCCTAGTATTTGGAATTTGTTGAGTTCTTTTTCTATACATCGACAGTCAATTTTCATAAATGTCCCTTGTGTACTTTATAGAAAGTGTTTCTTCCATTTACTTTGTTAAATATACCTCTTTTCTATAGCCTTACCAATATCTTATCCAGTTGGTTTGACTTGGATTTAGAGAAGGGTCTCAAAATTTCCCTATTGGCATAGTTTCTGCTTTATGAAAGTTGGTATATATTATTGGATAAATTGTAGCCGTTAGTTTATGAAACTGTAAAGTTTCATTTTGTATTTCTTAATGCATTGTCGTTAATTCTACTTCCTTGATATCTAGTGTTAATCACAGTGCTCAATTTGTAATTTGTTAATTAGTCTGTATTTTAATAGTTATTTAGCATATTTTAATTTATTGGCATGATTAATACATCAATATGTTTTGCCTTAGTTCCATTACATACATAAATAAATAGGTATATATATACATATATATGCATACATAAACACACTAAACTTGAACCTTATAATATGTATTACTATCTTTTTATACTACCCTTAATTTTATTTTGTCTATTGTTTATTGATTCCCCACCGTGGCCTATATTGAAATTAGCTAGTGACCTTTCCTGCTCCCTTACCTTTTTGCACAATATCCTACACGGAGTAACACATTTTTACTCCCAGTTAATACCCTTAAAGCAATCGCAAGTTTATTCTTCTTTTCATAAATATTCCCTAGTCTCTCCTCATTTTTGATCATTTTCCCATGTCTATATTGGCAGAAAGCAGAAGCATTATATTCAATGTCTTTCTAATCTTTTGGATAGCTGAAGCTCATTCTTTAACAAATTACTCACATAAACCTCATAGGAAAAATATTTTCTGAATTACTACAGGTTCATAACTATTTGTTTTTTTTAATTCCTCTAATTTTTTATTGATTTTTTAAAAATATAAATTTATTTATTTTAATTGAAGGTTGATTACTTTACAATATTGTATTGGTTTTGCCATACATCAACATGAATCTGCCACAGGTATACAAGTGTTCCCCATCCTGAATCCCCCTCCCTCCTCCCTCCCTGTACCATCCCTCTGGGTCATCTCAGTGCACCAGCCCCAAACATCCAGTATCATGCATCAAACCTGGACTGGCGATTCATTTCATATATGATATTATACATGTTTCAATGCCATTCTCCCAAATCATCCCACCCTCTCCCTCTCCCACAGAGTCCAAAAGACTGTTCTATACATCTGTGTCTCTTTTGCTATCTCGCATACATGGTTATCATTACCGTCTTTCTAAATTCCATATATATGCATTAGTATACTGTATTGGTGTTTTTCTTTCTGGCTTACTTCACTCTGTATAATCAGCTCCAGTTTCATCCACCTCATTAGAATTGATTCAAATGTATTCTTTTTCATGGCTGAGTAACACTTCATTGTGTATATGTACCACAGATTTCTTATCCATTCATCTGCTGATGGACTTCTAGGTTGCTTCCATGTCTTGGCTACTATAAACAGTGCTGC
Organism: Ovis canadensis; assembly: GCF_042477335.2. NCBI lineage: Eukaryota > Metazoa > Chordata > Mammalia > Artiodactyla > Bovidae > Ovis > Ovis canadensis. The sequence continues at coordinate 19,372,490 of NC_091261.1, forward strand.
GATGAACACTGGGGTACACATGTCTCCTTCAATTCTGGTTTCCTCAGTGTGTATGCCCAGCAGTGGGATTGCTGGCTCGGAGAAGGCAATGGCACCCCATTCTAGTACTCTTGCCTGGAAAATCCCATGGATGCAGGAGTCTGGAAGGCTGCAGTCCATGGGGTCACTGAGGGTCAGACATGACTGAGCAACTTCACTTTCACTTTTCACTTTCATGCATTGGAGAAGGAAATGGCAACCCACTCTAGTGTTCTTGCCTGGAGAATCCCAGGGATGGGAGAGCCTGGTAGGCTGCCATCTATGGGGTTGCACAGTCGGACATGACTGAAGTGACTTAGCAGCAGCAGCAAGGCAGTTCTATTTCCAGTTTTTTAAGGAATCTCCACACCGTTCTCCATAGTGGCTGTACTAGTTTGCATTCCCACCAACAGTGTAAGAGGGTTCCCTTTTCTCCACACCCTCTCCAGCATTTATTGCTTATAGACTTTTGGATTGCAGCCATTCTGACTGGTGTGAAATGGTACCTCATTGTGGTTTTGATTTGCATTTCTCTGATAATGAGTGATGTTGAGCATCTTTTCATGTGTTTGTTAGCCATCTATATGTCTTCTTTGGAGAAATGTCTATTAAGTTCTTTGGCCCATTTTTTTTTATTAGTTCGTTTATTTTTCTGGAATTGAGCTGCAGGAGTTGCTTGTATATTTTTGAGATTAGTTCTTTGTCAGTTGCTTCATTTGCTATTATTTTCTCCCATTCAGAAGGCTGTCTTTTCACCTTGCTTATAGTTTCCTTTGTTGTGCAGAAGCTATTAAGTTTAATTAGGTTCCATTTGTTTATTTTTGCTTTTATTTCCAATATTCTGGGAAGTGGGTCATAGAGGATCCTGCTGTGATTTATGTTGGAGAGTGTTTTGCCTATGTTCTCCTCTAGGAGTTTTATAGTTTCTGGTCTTACATTTAGATCTTTAATCCATTTTGAGTTTATTTTTGTGTATGGTGTTAGAAACTGTTCTAGTTTCATTCTTTTACAAGTGGTTGACCAGTTTTCCCAGCACCACTTGTTAAAGAGATTGTCTTTTCTCCATTGTAGATTCTTGCCTCCTTTGTCAAAGATAAGGTGTCCATAGGTGTGTGGATTTATCTCTGGACTTTGTTTTATTCCACTGATCTATATTTCTGTCTTTGTGCCAGTACCATACTGTCTTTTTTTTTAATTTTTATTTTATTTTATTTTATTTTTTTCCATTATGATTTTTTTATTTTTTTAATTTTAAAATCTTTAATTCTTACATGCGTTCCCAAACATCATAACTATTTGTTTGCAGTCTTTATGTTGACAGTTTCTCTACATAAGAAATGTGGCTAACATTTTCTTTCTTTAGAGATGGGGGTTTGATCCCTAGATCAGGAAGATCCCCTGGAGGAGGAAATGGGAACCCACTCCAGTAATCTTGCCTGGAGAATCCCATAGGCAGAGGAGTCTGGTGAGCACGGGATCACAAACAAGTCGGACATGACTGAACAACTAAACAGAAACAACAACAAAATGTTACTCTATTTATCTATAAAGTTTTGCTGTTGAAAACTCCTATGATAATACAAGTATATTTTGTTTCCTTGACATATTTTTCATATAAGGACTCCTATGATAAACATGTTGAACCTTCTCTATGAACCTCTATATCACTAGTCAGTGAAAACATGAATGATAAGAAAGCAAAACAGCTTTCTTTCTGATATGGAGAAAGCTTTAGTGGTCTGGATAGAACAAACCAGCCACAACGTTCCCACAAGCCAAAGATTCATACAGAGCAAGACCCTAACTCTTTAATTCTGTGAATGCTGAGAGAGGCAAGGAAGCTGCTGAAGAAAAGTTTGAAGCTTACAGAGGTTGGTTCATGAGGTTCAAGGAAACACACCAAGTCTATAACACAGCAATGCAAGGTGAAGCAGCAAGTGTTGACATAGAAATTGCAGCAAGTTATCTAGAAGTTCTAGTTATGATAATTAATAAGGGTGGATGTACTAAAGAACAGATTCTCACTGTGAACAAAATAGCCTTTATGAGAAGAAGATGCCATCGAGGATATCTTAATGTCAAGAGAGAAGTGGAGCCTGACTTCACAGCTTCAAAGGACAAGCTCTTTAGAGTGGAACAACAAAGCCGGGATGACAATAAACCTATTTACAACACAGTTTACTTAATATTTTAAGCCCACTGTTGAGACAGACTGCTCTGAATAAAAGATTCTTTTCGAAACATTGCTGCTCATTGACCATGCGTCTAGTCACTCAGGAGCTCTGATGGAGATAGACAATGAAATTAACGTAGTGTTCATGCCTCCTAATGTAACACTCATTTTGCAGCCCCTGGATTAAGGGGCAATTTCAATGTGAAAGTCTTATCAGTTAAAAAATATGTTTTGTAAAACTATAGCTGCCATAGATAGTGATTTCTCTGATGGATCTGGGCAAAGTCAGTTGGAAATCCCTGGAAAGGATTCACCATTCTACATGTTATTAAACTCATTCGAGAGTCATAGTAAAAGGCCAAAACATCACCATTAAAAGGAGTATGGAAGAAGTTGGTTTCAGCCCTCATGGATGACTTTGAGGGGTTTAAGCCTTCAGTAGAAGAAGTAACTGAAGACCTGGTGGAAATAGCAAAAGGATTAGAATCAGAAATGGAGCCTGGTGATTTGACTGGCTTGCTGCCTTTTCATGGTATAACTTGAATGAGCAGGAGTTGCTTCTTATGAATGAACAAAGAAAGTGGTTTCTTATGATAGAAACTGTTCCTGGTGAAGATGCTATAAAGATTGTTGAAATGACAATAAAGGATTTATAATATTACATAAACTTATTTGAGAAAGCAATGAGAGGGTTTGAAAGGATTAACTCCAATTTTGAAAGAAATTCTACTGAGAGTAAAATGCTATCAAACAGCATTGCATACTACAGAGAAATTGTTTGTAAAAACAACAGTCAATTGATGTGCTAAATTTCATTGTTGTCTCATTTTAAGAAACTGCCACAGCCCACCCCAACCTTTATTCAGTACCACTACCTTGATTAGTCAGCACCCATCAACACCCAGATAAGACCTTCCACCAGCAAAAAGATTAGCAATTACTAAAGGTTCAGAGGATGGTTATATATTTTTATATCCTTTTAATATATTTTTAATTAAGGTTTGTGTATTTTTATATATTAATATAATCTTATTTACACACCTAATATAGTTACTAAACATAACTTTTACACATACTGGAAAACCAAAATATTTGTGTTACTTGCCTTATTGTGGCGGCCTTAATTTGAGCCAGCATTATCTCCAAGGTATGCTTGTATATGGATCCTTGGTTTCGTTATAGTCATTGCTTTGTTTATTTTATTTTATTTTTAATTTTAAAATCTTTAATTCTTACATGCATTCCCAAACATGAACTCCCCTCCCACCTCCCTCCCCATAACATCTCTCTGGGTCATCCCCATGCACCAGCCACAAGCATGCTGTATCCTGCGTCAGACATAGACTGGCGATTCGATTCTTACATGATAGTATACATGTTAGAATGCCATTCTCCCAAATCATCCCACCCTCTCCCTCTGAGTCCAAAAGTCCGTTATACACATCTGTGTCTTTTTTCCTGTCTTGCATACAGGGTCATCATTGCCATCTTTCTAAATTCCATATATATGTGTTAGTATACTGTATTGGTGTTTTTCTTTCTGGCTTACTTCACTCTATATAATCGGCTCCAGTTTCATCCATCTCATCAGAATTGATTCAAATGAATTCTTTTTAACGGCTGAGTAATACTCCATTGTGTATATGTACCACAGCTTTCTTATCCATTCACCTGCTGATGGACATCTAGGTTGTTTCCATGTCCTGGCTATTATAAACAGTGCTGCAACGAACATTGGGGTACATGTGTCTCTTTCAATTCTGGTTTCCTCGGTGTGTATGCCCAGCACTGGGATTGCTGGGTCATAAGGTAGTTCTATTTGCAATTTTTTAAGGAATCTCCACACTGTTCTCCATAGTGGCTGTACTAGTTTGCATTCCCACCAACAGTGTAGGAGGGTTCCCTTTTCTCCACACCCTCTCCAGCATTTATTGCTTGCAGATTTTTGGATCGCAGCCATTCTGACTGGTGTGAAGTGGTACCTCATTGTGGTTTTGATTTGCATTTCTCTAATAATGAGTGATGTTGAGCATCTTTTCATGTGTTTGTTAGCCATCCGTATGTCTTCTTTGGAGAAATGTCTATTTAGTTCTTTGGCCCATTTTTTTATTGGGTCGTTTATTTTTCTGGAATTGAGCTGTATAAGTTGCTTGTATATTTTTGAGATTAGTTGTTTGTCAGTTGCTTCATTTGCTATTATTTTCTCCCATTCAGAAGGCTGTCTTTTCACCTTGCTTATAGTTTCCTTTGTTGTGCAGAAGCTTTTAATTTTAATTAGATCCCATTTGTTTATTTTTGCTTTTATTTCCAGAATTCTGGGAGGTGGATCATAGAGGATCCTGCTGTGATTTATGTCTGAGAGTGTTTTGCCTATGTTCTCCTCTAGGAGTTTTATAGTTTCTGGTCTTACATTTAGATCTTTAATCCATTTTGAGTTTATTTTTGTGTGCGGTGTTAGAAAGTGATCTAGTTTCATTCTTTTACAAGTGGTTGACCAGTTTTCCCAGCACCACTTGTTAAAGAGATTGTCTTTACTCCATTGTAGATTCTTGCCTCCTTTGTCAAAGATAAGGTGTCCATATGTGTGTGGATTTATCTCTGGGCTTTCTATTTTGTTCCATTGATCTATATGTCTGTCTTTGTGCCAGTACCATACTGTTTTGATGACTGTGGCTTTGTAGTAGAGCCTGAAGTCAGGCAAGTTGATTCCTCCAGTTCCATTCTTCTTTCTCAAGATTGCTTTGGCTATTCGAGGTTTTTTGTATTTCCATACAAATCTTGAAATTATTTGTTCTAGTTCTGTGAAAAATATGGCTGGTAGCTTGATAGGGATTGCATTGAATTTGTAAATTGCTTTGGGTAGTATACTCATTTTCACTATATTGATTCTTCTGATCCATGAACATGGTATATTTCTCCATCTATTAGTGTCCTCTTTGATTTCTTTCATCAGTGTTTTATAGTTTTCTATATATAGGTCTTTAGTTTCTTTAGGTAGATATATTCCTAAGTATTTTATTCTTTTCGTTGCAATGGTGAATGGAATTGTTTCCTTAATTTCTTTTTCTACTTTCTCATTATTCGTGTATAGGAATGCAAGGGATTTCTCTGTGTTGATTTTATATCCTGCAACTTTACTATATTCATTGATGAGCTCTAGTAATTTTCTGGTGGAGTCTTTAGGGTTTTCCATGTAGAGGATCATGTCATTTGAAAACAGTGAGAGTTTTACTTCTTCTTTTCCAATTTGGATTCCTTTTATTTCTTTTTCTGCTCTGATTGCTGTGGCCAAAACTTCCAGAACTATGTTGAATAGTAGCGGTGAAAATGGGCACCCTTGTCTTGTTCCTGACTTTAGGGGAAAAGCTTTCAATTTTTCACCATTGAGGATAATGTTTGCTGTGGGTTTGTCATATATAGCTTTTATTATGTTGAGGTATGTTCCTTCTATTCCTGCTTTCTGGAGAGTTTTTATCATAAACGGATGTTGAATTTTGTCAAAGGCCTTCTCTGCATCTATTGAGATAATCATATGGTTTTTATTTTTCAATTTGTTAATGTGGTGAATTACATTGATTGATTTGCGGATATTGAAGAATCCTTGCATCCCTGGGGTAAAGCCCACTTGGTCATGGTGTATGATCTTTTTAATGTGTTGTTGGATTCTGATTGCTAGAATTTTGTTGAGGATTTTTGCATCTATGTTCATCAGCGATATTGGCCTGTAGTTTTCTTTTTTTGTGACATCTTTGTCAGGTTTTGGTATTAGGGTGATGGTGGCCTCATAGAATGAGTTTGGAAGTTTACCTTCCTCTGCAATTTTCTGGAAGAGTTTGAGGAGGATAGGTGTTAGCTCTTCTAGAAATTTTTGGTAGAATTCAGCTGTGAAGCATTCTGGACCTGGGCTTTAGTTTGCTGGAAGATTTCTGATTACAGCTTCAATTTCTGTGCTTGTGATGGGTCTGTTAAGATTTTCTATTTCTTCCTGGTTCAGTTTTGGAAAATTGTACTTTTCTAAGAATTTGTCCATTTCTTCCACGTTGTCCATTTTATTGGCATACAACTTCTGATAGTAGTCTCTTATGATCCTTTGTATTTCTGTGTTGTCTGTTGTGATCTCTCCATTTTCATTTCTAATTTTGTTGATTTGATTTTTCTCTCTTTGCTTCTTGATGAGTCTGGCTAATGGTTTGTCAATTTTATTTATGCTTTCAAAGAACCAGCTTTTGGCTTTGTTGATTTTTGCTATGGTCTCTTTTGTTTCTTTTGCATTTATTTCTGCCCTAATTTTTAAGATTTCTTTCCTTCTATTAACTCTGGGGTTCTCCAATTCTTCCTTTTCTAGTTGCTTTAGTTGTAGAGTTAGGTTATTTATTTGATTTTTTTCTTGTTTCTTGAGGTATGCCTGTATTGCTATGAACTTTCCTCTTAGCACTGCTTTTATAGTGTCCCACAGGTTTTGGGTTGTTGTGTTTTCATTTTCATTAGTTTCTATGCATATTTTGATTTCTTTCTTGATTTCTTCTGTGATTTGTTGGTTATTCAGAAGTGTGTTGTTCAACCTCCATATGTTGGAATTTTTATAAGTTTTTCTCCTGTAATTGAGAAATCTAATCTTAATGCATTATGGTCAGAAAAGATGCTTGGAATGATTTTGATTTTTTTGAATTTATCAAGTTTAGATTTATGGCCCAGGATGTGATCTATCCTGGAGAAGGTTCCATGAGCACTGGAAAAAAAAGGTGAAATTCATTGTTTTGGGGTGAAATGTCCTATAGATATCAATTAGGTCTAACTGATCTAATGTATCATTTAAAGTTTGCATTTCTTTGTTAATTTTCTGTTTAGTTGATCTGTCCATAGGTGTGAGTGGGGTATTAAAGTCTCCCACTATTATTGTGTTATTGTTGATTTCCCCTTTCATACTTGTTAGCATTTGTCTTACATATTGCGGTGCTCCTATATTGGGTGCATATATATTTATAATTGTTATATCTTCTTCTTGGATTGATCCTTTGATCATTATGTAGTGGCCTTCTTTGTCTCTTTTCACAGCCTTTGTTTTAAAGTCTATTTTATCGGATATGAGTATTGCCACTCCTGCTTTCTTTTGGTCTCTATTTGCGTGGTATATCTTTTTCCAGCCCTTCACTTTCAGTCTGTATGTGTCCCTTGTTTTGAGGTGGGTCTCTTGTAAGCAGCATATAGAGGGGTCTTGTTTTTGTATCCATTCGGCCAGTCTTTGCCTTTTGGTTGGGGCGTTCAACCCATTTACGTTTAAGGTAATTATTGATAAGTATGATCCCATTGCCATTTTCTTTATTGTTTTGGGTTTGGGTTTATACACCCTTTATGTGTTTCCTAAAAATATGGAACGCTTCACGAATTTGCGTGTCATCCTTGCGCAGGGGCCATGCTAATCTTCTCTGTATCATTCCAATTTTAGTATATGTGCTGCCGAAGCGAGCACTGCTTTGTTTATTTTAATGGGTAATAAAAAAGATCCAAAATCTATGCCACCTGCAGTGGCATCTTCCATATTTCCTCTAGCTTTTAAGGATATCAGCAGATCCAAATTCCCTTTAAGCAATGCACAATAGCTCTGTTGTAGATACAGGTTGAGGTGAGGAAGAAGAATATGTGTTGCTGTGGAGCTTCTGTGTCTTCAACCCGGTCTTTTTCCTTTAAGGGAGGCATAGTAAGAGGGGAGGGCAAGACTAGACAACCACGGAGAGATAAAAAGTTCATTCAGAAAGACCACTTATCTGGCACAACCTTCCCTTTTTTCCCGCCAAAGCCATTCTTGACCTAGCTCATAGCTTGTTTCCATTCATCAATTAATTTATTAATTGTTTATTTACTCATATATTTATAATGTAACATTTATAGCATTATAATCTACTGCCCAGCTGCTAGGTTCACTCCAAGAGCTAAAAAGATGGCTGAAACCTAGACCCTATTAAATATCTTGAGTCTGGGATGGAAGCTAAAATGATTCTACAAATAACTGTAACAGAAATGCTAAAATGGCATGTCCTCAGAAAATGGGGCTGAGGAGTCAGAAAAGGGCCAAAGGAAATAACCAAATAGCATTTTCCCTTCTACTTCATTTCCACTGAATAGTGTAGCCTCAGGGATGCACTTTAGGTAAATGGACAAGCCTTGGTTTTCAGCCATCTCAGAAGATGGGCGATGGTGCCCTGCTCATCCATTTTGTTGTGTTCAGTCACTAAGTCGTTTCCAGCTCTTTGCAACCCTATGGACTGCAGCACACCAGGCTTCCCTGTTATTCACTATGTCCTGGAGTTTGCTCAATTCATGTCCACTGAGTCTGTAATGCTATCCTACCATCTCATCCTCTGCCACCGTTCAATATTTCACAGCACCAGGGGCATGGTGAAGGGGCTTGCATAACTCAGTGAAGCAATGAGCCACGCTCTGCAGGGGCACCCAAAACAGATGGGTCATAGTGAAGAGTTCTCACAAAACGTGGTTCACTGGAGGAAGGAATGGCAAACCACTCCAATATTCTTGATCCCATGAACAGTGTGAATAGACTGTTCATTCATAAGAAAGTTCATAAGAGAGATACTGTCCCCAGGGAGTGCCTGGTTAACAGCAATTACCATGTGATTAAGTTCAGCATCCTGGCTAGAAAGGAAACCAGAAATATTCCTCATGAAGTTAGTTTTAGAAAAGGGAACTATGACAAAATGTGGGCTTTTCTTAGGGAAAAAAATCTGAAAGACATAGTTTTGAAAGTAAATAACCATGAAGAAGCCTGGAGACAGTTTAAGCACAGCTTATTGGAAACTCAGGGAAAATGTTTGACTCAGCCCAAAAAGAACAGGAATTTGAAAATAAACACTAAATGCCTAAATGGCAAAGGAAAGAAGGAAAGAAGGCTGTTTTTAAAAAGGAGAAGGTGAGGGCAAAGAATCTTTTTAAGGAGGAAAAGAATTTTCCAGGAAGAAAATTGGGAGTCCTATAAATGTGACAGGTCAAATTTAAACAAAATTAAACAGGTCAAAACTGATTAATTACCAGGGTACCTTGCAAGGGAATCCAAAAGCAAACACTAAAGTCTTCAAAGAAAGGAAAGCAGGTAGGGTATTAGCTAAACTACTTGAAATTCAAGTATAGTCAAGATATGAAGGAAAAAGAAAAAAAAAAAGGAATTATTTGTCATAGTATTTAACTTTAAAAAGATTTTTTTTATCTTATGGATATCCCCCACTTTAAATTGTATTTTAATAGAGAATCTGGATCAATTAGGTTTTTTTTAATAATTGGGATACATTTACATGCTCATTTACAATGTTATACAATGAAGTAAATTAGTTATATGTATACATATGTCCACTCCCTCATGGCCCTCCTTTCCCCCCTCCACATCCCACCCATCTGGGTAGTCACAGAGCACTGAGCTGAGCTTCCCGTGCTATACAGCAGTTTCCCAATAGCTATCTATTTTACACATGGCTGTGTACGTACATTGAGCAGACCCTCTTGGACTGTTGGTGGGAATGTAAATTAGTGCATCCTTTATGGAGGAAAATATGAAGGTTGCTTAAAAAACTACAAATAGATCTACCATATGATCCAGCAATCCCTCTCCTGGGCATATATCCTGAGAAAACTGTAATGCAGTAAAGACACATGCACCCCAGCTTTCACTGCAGCACTGTTTACAATACCTACGACATGGAAGCGACCCCGATGTTCATCAACAGATGAATGGATAGAGAGGACCAATTAGCTTGTGCGACCTAACAGACCACATCAAAACTCAGCTACTTAGAGCAACAGTCACCTGATAGATTATGATCCGGTTGATTGGCTGGGATCAGTTGGGCTGTGAAGCTGGTCTTCTTTGGGTCTCAGTCAAGTGGCTGCCATGAGTAGATGCTCAGCTGGAGCTGGATGTTCAAGATGGCCTCACACATCAGCCTGGAAATCCAAGCTGCTTCTCCCTGGTTCTCCTCCATGTGGCTCTGCAGCAGCTAGCACAGGTCCTTTCATCCTTGTTTGAGGACAATGTGTGCAGCCATAGACAGCACATCTTAAATGTGCAACCATTTATGAACCTGAACTTTTGTCTTATTTCTTCATGTCCCATTGGCCAAAACAATTCACTTGGCTATGCCCACATTCAAAAGAACAAGAACCAGATTCCATCACTGGGGAAGTAATGACCAAGTCACAATACTAAAAAATGTGTAAAGATAGTAGAAATTATTGTGGCCATTTCTGCAAACAAGCCACAGGTTGCCCTCTGGTCCCCAAATAAACTTTCTGCCCACATGCAAAATACATTCCTAAAAGTCATATCTCACTATGATGTCAGCCTTGAAGCACAAGATCTTCATCAGATTCAGATGCAGATAGAGATGAAGATCTTCAGGTGCTGCTCCTCAGGTATGGGTCTTTATTCACAGTGTGAAAGTGTTAGTTGCTCAGTCGTCTGACTCTTTGTGACCCCATGGAATTCACCAGTCTCCTCTGTCCATGGACTTCTCCAGACAAGAACACTAGAGTGGAGAGCAATTCACTTCTCCAGGAGATATTCATGATCCAGGGATCAAACGAGGGTCTCCTGCATTGCAGGCAGATTCATTACCATCTGAGCCACCAGGGAAGCCCTTTTTTCAAAGACTTATCCACTAAAATTCTCCATTTACTTCACATGTACACATACACACAACATCTAATACTTCAAGGGAATTGTTCAGTTGCTCAGTTGTGTCTGATTCTTTATGACCCCATGGACTGAAGCACACCAGGCTTCCCTGTCCTTCACCATCCCCCAGAGTTTGCTCAAACTCATGTCATTGAGTCGGTGGTGCCATCCAACCATCTCATCCTCTATAGTCCACTTCTCTTCCAGTCTTCACTCTTTCCAAGCATCAGGGTATTTTCTAATAAGTTGGCACTACGCATCAGATGGTCAAAGTATTGGAGCTTCAGCTTGAGCATCAATCCTTCTAACAAATTATATTCAGGACTGATTTCCTTTAGGATTGACTGGTTTGATATTCTTACAGTCCAAGGGACTTTTGAGAGTCTTCTCCAACACCACAGTTCAAAAGCATTAATTCTTCAGTGCTCAGCCTTCTTCATGGTCCGACTCTCACATCCATACATGACCACTGGAAAAACCATAGCTTTGACTAGATGGATATTTGTTGGCAAAGTAATGTCTCTGCTTTTTAATGTGCCGTCATTGCTTTTCTTCCAAGGAGCAAGAGTCTTTTAATTTCGTGGCTGCAGAAACCATCCGCAGTGATTTTGGAGCCCCAAAAATAAAGTCTGTCACTTTTTCCATTGTTTTCCCAACTATTTGTCATGAAGTGATGGGACTGGATTCTGTGATCTTGGTTTTTTTGATTGTTGAGTTTTAAGCCTACTTTTTCACTCTCCTCTTTCACTTTCACCAAGAGGCTCTTTAGTTCCTCTTCGATTTCTGCCATAAGGGTGGTGTCATCTGTATATCTGAGGTTATTAATATTTCTCCCAGCAATCTTGATTCTGGCTTATGCTTCATCCAGTCCAGTATTTCTCATGACGTACTCTGCATAGAAGTTAAATAAGCAGGGTGACAATATACAGCCTTGATGTACTCCTTTTCCTATTTGGAACCAGTCTGCTGTTCCATGTCCAGTTCTAACTATTGGTTCTTGACCTGCACACAGATTTCCCAGGAGGCAGGTCAGGTGGTCTGGTATTCCTTTTTCAGTTTTTTCACAGTTTGTTGTGATCCATACAGTCAAAGGCTTTAGTATAGTCAATGAAGCAGAACTTGATGATTTTCTGGAACTCTCTTCCTTTTTCTGTGATCCAATGGATACTGGCAATTTGATCTCTGCTTCCTCTGCCTTTTCTAAATCCAGGTTGGACATCTGGAATTTCACAGTTCACAGACTGTTGAAGCCTGGCTTGGAGAATTTTGAGCATTACTTTGCTAGCATGTGAAATGAGTACAATTGTGCAATCGTTTGGACATTCTTTCGCATTGCTTTTCTTTGGGATTGGAATGAAAACTGACCTTTTCCAGTCCTGTAGCCACTGCTGAGTTTTCCAAATTTGCTGGCATATTGAGTGCAGCACTTTCACAGCATCATCTTTTAGGAGGCCCACTTGACTATGCTTTTCAGAACCTGGCTCTAGCAGAGTGATCAGATCATTGTGGTTATCTGGATCATGAAGATCAGTTTGTATAGTTCTGTGTATTCTTGCCACCTCTTCTTTTTTCTGCTTCTGTTTAGGTCCATACCATTTCCGGTTTTTATTGTGCCCATTGTAGTATGAAATGTTCCTTTAGTATCTCTAAATTCCTTAGAATCCCAAGTCCTATCCATAGAAAATTGCAGCTCAGAGGCCTGCTTTTTGGTTTTGAACTATTTCTGTTTTTTTCTTTTTGTAACGATCTTGCATTGCTTTCTCGAGCTTAATGAGTTCCTCCCAGGAAGCCAAATGATATCCATCCCATGGTCCCAAAGTAGTATCTACAGTTTCTTTGGAAACATACATCTCTGTCTTTGAGCACCATGTCAGATTGACATGGGAAAGTGTTCTTACAATGACTAGAAGTCCTTCTGTCTAGCTGAGAGAGTCTACTGGGCATTACCTTACATCTTCATAGGACTTTCAAATGGATATAATTGCCATATCCTCAATTTACCCTTTACTGAGAAGCCATTTCTTTTTTTGAGAATCTTTTTGCTCTGTGGAGAGACTAGAGATGAAAATCAGGTTTATTTTCCAACCCAGAAAATTTGGCTTCCCTGTACATCGCTAAATTCTGCTTGCCAAATCATTCTTTCTTTAGCTCATCTTTTTCTTGCAATATCATAGCAGGAAAAGCCAATGGACGCTTAAACCATTGGCTATAAAATTATCTTAGGCATAACGATAAGTTTATTGGGTACATTTTTTTTCATCCTGGGACAGTTTTGTCAATTGTTTTATGGCTACAAAGCATAGATTACCATTTTTTCAGCCAGCTTTTGCTGCTTCCTCAACATTTTCCTAGCCTCCTACTAACAGATCGTTTGCCATTTTTTTTCCCCTCACTGCTTTTTCAGCCTCCACTTGCTAGTTCATCCCAAAGGCATTGCTACATTTTTAGAATTTTGTTACAGCAGCCTGTCACTTCTGGTACCCATTTCTTTCAGCAGTTCAATTTTACTGCATAATAAACCATGCCCATAAGAAACCAGTGAGAAGAAAACAAACATTTGCTGATCAGGCTTCTGTGGGTTGACTGGACAGTTCTGGCTGGGACTGCCTCACTGGGGGCTCGAGAGTCTGGGATGAGCTGCCTTGGATTCCTGGGGCTAAGCTGACCTGACAGCTGGGCCTGTCTCCACACTCAAGGAGGAGAATCCAGCTTGCTCACATGGCAACAGCTTTCCCAGCACAGGAAAGAAGGAATGCCACAATGTGCAAACAGTTTCAAACCTCTGTTTGCACAACTTTGGAATTCCTATTAGCCAAAGGAAGTCACAAGCCAAGTCCATGTGCAGAGGTAGGGAGAAGTAATTTCTGTAGCTTAATGGGAGAAGTCTCCAAACCAAGTTGGAATTGCAAAGGGGTGTACTTAAAAGATTGAGAAGAATCCTAACAGCAGAAAGCAAAGAGGAACCAAAGAGCCTCTTGATGAAGGTGAAAGAGGAGAGTGAAAAGGCTGGCTTAAAACTCAACATTCAATAAATGAAGATCATGGCAACTGGTCCCATTACTTCATGGCAAATCGATGAGGGAGAAATGGAAACAGCGACAGATTTTATCTACTTGGGTTCCAAAATCACTGCAGACAGTGACTGCAGCCATGAAATTAAAAGAGACTTAATCCTTGGAAGAAAGCTTATGACAAACCTAGACAGCATATTAGAAAGCAGAGACATCACTTTGCCAAAAAAGGTCTGTAAAAAGTATGGTTTTTCCAGTATTCATGTATGGATGTGAGAGTTGGACCATAAAGAGGGCTAAGTACCAAAAAATTGATGCTTTCTGTGGTGAACTGTGGTGCTGGAGAAGACTCTTGAGAGTCCCTTGGACAGCAAGGAGATCAAATAAGTCAGTCTTAAAGGAAATCAACCCTGAATATTTCAACCCTAAATATTAACTGGAAGGACTGATGCTAAAGCTGAAACTCCAATATTTTGGCCACCTGATGTGAAGAGCTGACTAATTGGAAAAGACTCTGATGCTGAAAGAGATTGAAGGCAGGAGGAGAAGGGGATGACAGAGGATGAGATGGTCGGATGGCATCACTCACTTAATGGATATGAGTTTGAACAAACTCCAGGAGATAGTAAAGGACAGGGAAGTCTGGTGTGCTACAGTCAGTGGAGTTGCAAAGTGTCAGACATGACTTAATGACTGAACAACAACTGCAAACAACCTACCATGGAAGCTAATAATTATAGTTCTAACATTAGAAAACACTCACATGTGTAGCAAACTGAGTGATAAATCAGAGATAAGTCTCAGGTCTTCAGGGAAACTTCAGGTATTGAATTGGTTGCCATATTATACAACTTGGTAGAGATGGCCACAGGGCCTGAAGCTGAGTGGATACCTCACGATCACACTTCCATTGTGTGAACATCACCAGAGAAATCTCTGGGGAGTGCTGAAGATGAGTGTCAACTGTTATAATCTTTAACTGATAGAATCGAACCCACACTTAGCAGCACATAAGTGCAATCAATAGAAAGCAATATTTCACATGTCTCCTCTGTACAAACATGCCCTTAAATGTATTCAACTGAAATAGACCAAAAGCAGTATCAAGGGCATTATAGAGGGAAAAGAAGATTCTTTCCCAAAATGACAATCTGAAACTTAAGGACTGAGGAAAAAATAAAATGTTAACTAAAGGAAGCTGAAGTTCTGCCTTTCCTGGGATCCCTTAACACATTCAAAATCTATCTGCTGAATGTCACCGTAGGAGTGTCTCAGGTAATTTTCACCCCAATTTGGGATTACTTATCTCCTCTTTTCTACCAGTTATTTCCCAAAAGTTTCAGGAATTTGTTCTCCATTGAATTACAGATTTTCCCAGAGTGATGACCCCAATTACTATATAAACCAGAAACAGCTTTGAGTGGGAGCCACAGAGAAAGGTAGAATGTTTAAAAATAACCTACTGGAGGAAAGCCACCATTTACAACTAATCTAAAAAAATGCTATAAGAATGCATATAGAGATGAACATATTTGCAAAGCAGAAATAGATATACAGCAGTAGAGAACAAATGTATGGATACCAAGGAGGAGAGTATGAATTGGGAAATTGGGATTAATATATATATATATATATATATACATACACACACTGCTATGTATAAAATAGATAACTAATGAGAACCTACTGTACACCTCAGGGAACTCTACTCAATACTCTGTGGTGACTAAATCGGAAGGAAATTCAAAAAAGAGGGGGTAGATGTATACATATAGCTGATTTATTTTATGGTACATCAGAAACTAACACACAACTGTAAAGCAACTATACATCAATTAAAAAAGGATACACATAGCTATTTCTTTCATGTCATAGCTATTTGAGATGAATAGAAAGAAATACATTTTAGTAATAACATGGTTTCTCTTTGTAGTTTGGACTTTATGATAATTTAATTTTTCTTTATCTTGCATGTTTTTTATATTATAAACATTATAAAGGCAGATTATACATTAGAAGCAATAACAAATAAGAACTCAATCAGTATTTTCCTAACCAATCTGCTTCAAACACTTTGTAACAAAAGAATATAAAGTATACATATATGCACCCTTCTGGGATTGTTCTTTCTAAAGGTTAAAGTATATGTCACTCCTCTGATTGGATAAATAAACAGTCTTTCACTCAGGAATTTTCCCTAAAAACAATTTTTTTCATCACTTTTATAAATGCTTGGGAATGCAGGAGGACATTTTTCAATTGTGTAGAGGGCTCAGAATAGTTTGCACAACAGAAACACAACAGCAAAGTGATGGGACGGATTTGTAGAATGATCACACAATAACAGCACAGTGGCAGAAGGCATGACCAATGACTTTCAGGGTGGGCAAAGTAAAGGGAAGTTGAGGTGGCATCCACAAGACTGACACAGTCACTGCCACTGAGGAAACATGCAGTCTACAGGCCTGGAGCTCTGATTGAGTCGGGGTGCTGCATTTGATCTTGCTATACAAACGTATTAACAGATCAGGCAATATTTATAGAAGACAGGTATGAGCCTGAACTCATTTAGTATGCTCTAAAAAGATTTATTTTCACTCTGAAGATTATCTTTACTTAAAGCCCCAAATTGGAGTAGGAAACGGCAACCCACTCCAGTACTCTTGCCTAGAGAATTCCATGGATGGAGGAACCTGGTAGGCTACATATAGTCCATGGGGTTTCAAAGAGTTGGACACGACTGAGCGACTTCACTTTCATTCTTTCCGGTTCCTTTCGGAGAGGGAAATGGCAACCCACTCCAGTGTTCTTGCCTGGAGAATCCCATGGAGGGAGGAGCCTGGTGGGCTGCAGTCTATGGGGTTGCAGAGAATCGGACATGACTGAGCAACTAACACACACACACACAAAGCCCCAGATTTAGTATCCTTTGTACTTACTATATTTTGTTTAACCCATGCTTCCAAAAGATAGGGGATGAAGTAGAATACACAGACCAACCACACTCTATGCTGCTGCTGCTGCTGCTGCTAAGTCGCTTCAGTCATGTGCAACTCTGTGCGATCCCATAGACGGCAGCCCACCAGGCTCCCCCATCCCTGGGATTCTCCAGGCAAGAACAATGGAGTGGGTTGCCATTTCCCTCTCCAATGCATGAAAGTGAAAAGTGAAACTGAAGTCACTCAGTCATGTCCGACTCTTTGCGACCCCATGGACTGCAGCCCACCAGGCCCCTCCCTCCATGGGATTTTCCAGGCAAGAGTACTGGAGTGGGGTGCCATTGCCTTCTCCAGTTCAGTTCAGTCACTCAGTTGTGTCTGACTCTTTGCGACCCCATGAACCGCAGCACGCCAGGCCTCCCTGTCCATCACCAACTCCCAGAGTTCACTCAGACTCACGGCCATCGAGTCAGTGATGCCATCCAGCCATCTCATCCTCTGTCATCCCCTTCTCCTGCCCCCAATCCCTCCCAGCATCAGAGTCTTTTCCAATGAGTTAACTCTTCGCATGAGGTGGCCAAAGGATTGGAGTTTCAGCTTCAGCATCATTCCTTCCAAAGAAATCCCAGGGCTGATCTCCTTCAGAATGGACTGGTTGGATCTCCTTGCAGTCCAAGGGACTCTCAAGAGTCTTCTCCAACACCACAGTTCAAAAGCTTCAATTCTTCAGTGCTCAGCTTTCTTCACAGTCCAACTCTCACATCCATACATGACCACAGGAAAAACCATAGCCTTGACTAAATGGCAAAGTAATGTCTCTGCTTTTGAATATGCTATCTAGGTTGGTCATAACTTTCCTTCCAAGCAGTAAGCGTCTTTTAATTCCATGGCTGCGGTGACCATCTGCAGTGATTTTGGAGCCCAAAACAATAAAGTCTGCCACTGTTTCCACTGTTTCCCCATCCATGTCCCATGAAGTGATGGGACCAGATGCCATGATCTTCGTTTTCTGAATGTTGAGCTTTAAGCCAACTTTTTCACTCTCCTCCTTCACTTTAATCAAGAGGCTCTTTAGCTCCTCTTCACTTTTTGCCATAAGGGTGGTGTTATCTGCATATCTGAAGTTATTGATATCTCTCCCGGCAATCTTGATTCCAGCTTGTGCTTCTTCCAGCCCAGCGTTTCTCATGATGTACTCTGCATAGAAGTTAAATAAGCAGGGTGACAATATACAGCCTTGACGTACTCCTTTTCCTAGTTGGAAGCAGTCTGTTGTTCCATGTCCAGTTCTAACTGTTGCTTCCTGACCTGCATATAGGTTTCTCAAGAATCAGGTCAGGTGTTCTGGTTTTCCCATCTCTTTCAGAATTTTCCACAGTTTATTGTGATCCACACAGTCAAAGGAACTGACTGTGGCTCAGATCATGAACTCCTATTGCCAATTCAGACTTAAATTGAAGAAAATAGGGGAAACCACTAGACCATTCAGGTATGACCTAAATCAATAGTTCAGTAGGGCTTTCTAAGTTCAATCCAAATACCTGATTGAAACACTGCTTGAAATCACTGGCATTTTCTATCTTGCACCGAACTCAAACTGATCCACATGGATACAATAACACAGAACATCAAGTGAAGTTACTAAAAAGAGGGCAGTTGCCTGTCTCAGAGGTAAAGACTAGTTGCTGCTGCTGCTAAGTCGCTTCAGTCGTGTCCGACTCTGTGCGACCCCATAGACAGCAGCCCACCAGGCTTCCCCCTCCCTGGGATTCTCCAGGCAAGAATACTGGAGTGGGTTGCCATTTCCTCTCCAATGTATGAAAGTGAAAAGTGAAAGTGAAGTCGCTCAGTCGAGTCCGACTCTTCACGACCCCATGGACTGCAGCCTACCAGGCTCCTCCATCCATGGGATTTTCCAGGCAAGAATACTGGAGTAGGGTGCCATTACCTTCTCCAAAGACTAGTTAGGAAAGCATTAATGGAATGTGAACTGTCTAAGCCAGGCAGATGAGGGCTGGAAGCAGTTAGTGGAACCCTGAGAGCATAGCAGTAACTCAGAGAGCATCTCATTAGGAAACCAAGAGAAAATCATTATAGCCCCTTTACCTTATAACAGAGGAAAACAGCCTCAGAGAGGGAAAAGGGCTTAACTTCACAAACAGAAGGTATAAGTCCAGTGAATAACAGACCTATGGGCAGAATCAGGCCTTCTGATGTTCAATCCACTGATCATCCAATTTGAGTGATTTTGTAATTTTTATCAAATAAAATCACTCAGAAGTATGCAGCCATTTCACTTCTTATCTAAAATAAGCACCACAGGACTTGCCTGGTGGCGCAGTAGATGGGAATTGGTCTGCCAGTGCAAGGGAAACGGGTTCAATCCCTAGTCTGGAAAGGTTCCACCCACTGTGGATCAACTAAGCCTGTGCACTGCAGCTGCTGAGCCTGCGCTCTTGAGCCCACGAGCTGAAACTCTTCAAGCCCACGCACCTAGAGCCTTTGCTCTGCAACAAGTTACTGCTGTTTAGGCCCTAAGCTATGTCTAGCTCTTTGTGACCCCATGGACTATAACAAGAGGAACCACCAAAATGAGAAGCCAGCACAGCTAATGAAGAGTAGCCCCCACTTGCTGCAACTAGAGAAAGCCCAACACAGCCAAAAATCAATAAATTAACAACTTTAAAAAATAAGCCTCACAAATAATATGATGTTACAGTTGAATTTCTTTTTATAGTTTTTAAAGGCTTAACACAATTAAAAATGAGCAGAAAATACTTTGAAAGGTATACCGGAATGGGTAGCCTCAATGATAACAGATGAAAATCAAAGTCTTCTAAACACTAAGTCAGCATTCATTCCCCTGGTGTCTATTTTTAATAAACTCTATTGGTTACTTCTATTCTCAACAAATCTGCTTCCCCTCTGAACATGAAGGACTGTCCAGCATTGCTCCCAGACAGCACAACATTCGTGGTGGCAGCAATTACATCTGTTTGTTCTGTCAAGTTCCTTCAAAGATATTCACTTATGAATCAACCACACCTCTTTAGGCAAACATTCCACAGCTTAATGTTTCCCTTGATACTCCTGAGTCCATGAATAAATAAATTTACCCGAAAATGCTTCTTCTTCCACTCGGGGTATAAAATTTTAACTTTCCTTAGAAAAATCAACAGTCCCTTCTCTTGCAAACACTAAGCTTACTGAATGACTCTGAGATCTTACCATGGTTTATCTTATTTCTTTTTTTTTTAATTTATTTTTTAATCTTTAATTCTTACATGTGTTCCTGTAAGAGATGTCAAAAGATTTCCTGATCCAAGACCCCGATTTCAAATAGTTTAAATGTTAAATTTTGGTAATTTGGCCACTAGATGTGAAGAGCTAACTCATTGGAAAAGACCCTGATGCTGGGAAAGATTGAAGGCAAAAGGAGAAGGGAGGGACAGGATGAGATAGTTAGATAGCATCACCAACTCAATGGACACGAATTTGAGCAAACTCTGGGAGACAGTGAAGGATAGGGGAGCCTGGTGTGCTGCAGTTCATGGGGTCACCAAGAGTAGGACATGACTTCGTGACTGATCAACAATTACCTTCATTTTACTGGGATAAATACAGTTTATGAGATTAAATTTCTCTTATAAGTCATCAAGTTACTCAGAAGCAGAAGCAGTGTCCCCTTGCATTTCCCTGTCTTCCCAGTTTCAAAAACAGAGAAATTCACTCCTCAAGTTTGGCCTCATCCAGATTAACTTAAGCCATCCAGTTAAGCCATCCCTAACTGATGCTGACAGCCCATTGGGACCTCTGTCCAGAATCCAAGTACCATTTGCCTAGCAGAGCAATAAACTTCAGATTTCTCCCAACCTTTGTCATGATTATTAAGTCCTTACAGCTGGCCCCTGCCTTTATCTGCACCTCGTTCCTTCTGGCCTGAGCCTCAGTCTGCCTTTGAGGGTTGAGAGGCCGTACCAAGACCTGGAAAATCACTTGTCAAACCCAACACCTCAGAGGCTACTGCTTGCCACTTGGATCCTCGGTTTTGGATGGAGTGTTGCTCCAAACAAAAGAGACATCTAGAACCATGACACTGCTCCCAAGACTTGCAGTGCAACAGGAATCTGGACAGCATTCTTGCAAAACAGGATGACTCGCATAAAATAACTGATGAGCTCTGAAGGACAATATTAGAACTTTAATCCCTATTTATATTTATTATAGTGATTCTTTTCAAAGTCATATTATGATGCACTGTATAATATACATATGTACTAGTAAAGTAGCTCATGTAATAATGTAATAAATAAATACAGACATTTCCATTAGAAGTGTATGCTGAAAACCCTGTGCATGATGAAGCTAATTGTGAGAGCAATACTTTATAACCACGCACAGAAGAATCCCATCTACCTGAGTGGACCCCCGTGGATGTTTCTAGACTGTAAGCTCCATGAAGGTATGGTTCGTGTTTGTTGGTGGGCAGCATCCTCATTCCTGGCCCTCATCTGCCATAGCCCAGGTTTTCAATAAATCTTTATTACCTAAATGAACCATGGATCAATAAACAACTTCAAATTGGTCTAAATCAAGGGTTACCAAGTATCTTTAAATACTGTGGTTGGTCAAATAGACTCCGCCTAGTTCATACACACCTATAACCCAGAGTTTGGAAATAGAATTTTGTAACACCATTTGGGAATATGGTCTTTGCAGACATACTTAAGAGCCGAGATGATATCATGCTAGATTAAAGTGGGCCTCAAATCCAGTGAGAATGCCTTTATAAGAGATAGAAAGGACACTCAGAGAAAAAGTCCTGTGAAGACAGAGGTACTGATTGGGAGAGCAAGATGGAAGTAACACAGTTCAGCCATGAGCCTGGGGCCATCAGAAACTAGAAATGCAGGCAAGGCCTTCTTGACGCCTGCAGTGGGTCCATGGCCCTGCTGGCAGCTTGATTCCAGACTTCTAACCTCCAGAACTATGTGAGAGTACATTTCTGCTACTTGAACACCAAGTTTGTGGTCATTAGTTACAACAACCCTGTGAAACTAAGAAAGAAAGAAAGAAAGAAAGGAAAGGAAGTCACTCAGTCGTGTCCAACTCTTTGCAACCCCATGGAATGTAGCCCACCAGGGTCTTCCATCCATGGGATTTTCCAGGCAAAAGTACTGGAGTCGGTTGCCATTTCCTATTCCAGGGGATCTTCCCGACCCAGGGATCCAACCAGGGTCTGCTGCCTTGCAGGCAGATGCTTTACCATCTGAGCCACCAGGGAAGCTAAGGCAGAAACTAAGGCAGAAATTATATGTTACCTATCAGGCCTTTGCCCCAGCAAGTTTAGTCCTGTTGGACCCGACTCCTATGCCCTTCTCCACGGGTCTTTCATAATGAATCCAACATACCCGCCAGTGGAAGCCATCTGTGAAATTACTAGAAAAAATGGTATAGATGATTGCATTTGCAAAACAGAAATAAAAATGTAGAGATAAACATATGGACACCAAGGGGAAAAGACGGGTGGTGGGATAATTGGGAGATCGGGATTGACATGTGTACGCTATTGGTACTAAATATAAAATAGATAATTAATGAGAACATACTGGATAGCACAGGGAACTCTACTCAATGCTCTGTGGTGACCTAAATGGGAAGGAAATAAAAAAAGAGGGAATATATGTATACATGTAGGTATGTATACATATACATATGATTCATTTTGCTGTACAGCATTAACTAACACATTGTAAAGCAATTATAACATTGTAAAGCAACTATACTCTATTTTTAAAATTAATTTAAAATCACTAGAATCTATTTTGCCTGACTCTCAGGGTGGCTTTCTGTCCATGCCTCCTTACTATTTATAGCCAGAGAACTTACCTGACAAGAAAAACTTCTCAGAAGGTCTAAGGTACGCATTGTGGGTAAGTACTTAAGAACTGATGATGTAACCTGAGATTCTTTGCTTTTAACACTGCATATAAGGATAGGCTTCTGCCCTCTGATACATGCTGGTTTCAGCCAGTTAACAACAATCACGAGACATGTTATAGTTTTATTTTGGTACATGCTCTTCTGGTCACGGCAAAAACCAGGAAACAAAAAGTTTGTTCTTTCTAACCTTTGGCATCATTTAATATTACTGGGCACTCATCATGTGCATGTATTTATATAAGTAACATTTACTTAAATTTTAAGTCAATCAAATTTATTGAAACATTCAAAAGGAGAGTTCAGTTTCATTTCACTGGTGCCAAATACTTATGATCTACCGTTCATCTCCTTAATTAGCTTGTACAAACAAAGCAATTTGCTTAAAACAATAGATGACCAGAATGTCTTTCACATACTTTAAAGATAACTTATAGGAACATAACTAGGACTGTGTCTGGCAGAGAAGAGATACTCAAGAAGTGTTAGAGCTGGTTTTTTCTGGATTAAAAAAGAAAATTAGCATTCAGAACAGCCCCTTTGAATTTAATCACTCGTTTGCTTTTTGGTATTAGTTAAATGGATGTGGTTGAAACTATCATATCTTGAAGATGTTGAGTTTATTCACAATTGTCCTTGATTTTGAGCATCCAGAAATAATTGGTGATGTGGAAGTGGTGAGAATCTGTGGACATGACGGGGTCACCCTGGGTGTGCAAATCACAGTGAAAAGGAGTATCAAACCAAGTGAAATGAATGCCAATTTGTAAAACACACGATTTTACAAGTGATAAAGAACAAAAGCAAGTGTCTTCCCAAAGGTAGCAATTCTGTAAAGAAAGAAGATGGATATAAGGGTTTAGATGGTAAATTCTAACGAAGATAATCAGAAGTGACCAGAATTCGGTGAGGCTGAGATCCACAGCCTAACTGTGTATTGAGCACCTTTTATGAACAAAACAGTGGGTGAAAGAGCCCTGGGCCACAGTTTAGAAAACTGTTAGAATCTCTTTGAGAAAAAAAGAGAGAGGAATCTGAAGATTCTTTGTGTCTACACATGATACAACTGACTGAACTCAGCTTTAAAAAGAAACCCCAGGGAGCAAGGCTTTGGTGTATTTATAAGTGTGCAGAGTACTGGGCCTGCATTTTTGACTACACGTAGGAAGTCCCCAGTAAATGAGTATTTTTTTGTGCATTTTATGTAACCTATTAATTAATAATGTGTGAATAAATGGGCTGGAAAACCAAAGATGAATATTACACACAAAGAGCCTAAAACAAAGCGTATGTCAGAATGGTGGCATGAAGTCTAACATCCAGATATGAATTTAGAAACAAAACAAAAAAGCTAAGCAAGGACCACAAGAAAAACAAGGCTTAATGGCTTAAATGGTACCTGGAAATGGAGGCAGAGTCCTTGAGGGCAGTCCTCATTTTCTGGGAAGGCTCAAGTGATCAGGGAACCTAAATGAAAGCCAATCAGAGGGGCTGACTTGGATTTGAAAGGCCATGGAGTTAAGTTCTAGAAAGTTGTTTACAGGACCCCTTTTTCAGATAATTTGCTAAGTATTCTCTAGTTTGACATTTGCATCAATTATCTCACTAACAAGACAGAAAAAAAAATTCTATGAAATGTGGTAATGTCAGAAAGCTGTGGGGGACAAGAGAGGATTCAAGCACCAAATGATAGAAGCAAATGAAAAATTACAGTGCTGGGCCAAGTTGGCATGTATAAACTTATACAAAGAACGTAAAATTTTATATAGGGTTCAAAAAGGCAGGATAGTGATTCAGCTCCTAGAAATTTATGTTGCCATTTTTCACTTGATCCTAAACTTATATAATGCAGGCACATGCACACACACACACACACACTGTCATCTGAGTTTACATGTAAAAAAATATAATGCCAAAATTAAGTACTCTTTTCTTCTCTACTGGTTCATATTTTATATGGTCTATTGTGTCCTATAGTGATTTCATTATGAAAGACCCTGAAGCAAGGAATTGGAAAGGTTTTGCCCAGAAGAGACATCAATTCAGGGTGTCAGTAGTGTCTTCAGCCAGTTGAAGGCATAATATGGAGGGAGATTTGACTAACTGTATTATTATAGAATATAGAAGACAATGGGCAAAAACACAGGACATGGTTCAGTTACAATATAATGAATCATATTTTATCAATGGCAATGTTCAGCAATAATCAGCCAACCTCAGGACGTGAGGATCTCTAGCCGCTCCTAAAGCCTGGTTGACTATTGCTAATGAAGGGGCATGGATAATAGATTCTTTATGTTTTTTCCTCCTCTAGAGTAAATAGCAGAGACAGTAGAAAAATCCTGGAATCAGAAAAGCTTGTATTTCACATATATACCATCTCTGTAATGTCAGCTCTTTAAACCTCTGTGAAAACTATTTTCAAATCTGCTTTACTGTTTTCAGGGAAATTAGATTAAATAATCTGTGTAAAGGACCCATCTCAAAGTAGATGCAAAATAAATCTTGGAAAAATATATAATTCTGTGATCGTAATGATACAGTCTCTACAGAGTAAAACTGGCAAATGTCTTAAATATCTTCTACCAGATAGAAGAAAAGAAACACAGGAGAAATCTAGTATATCCTTTTTGCTTTCCGATCTGACCTCTAAAGCAAAACTACAGGTCACCCTCTGAGGACCTTCTGATCAGCTCAGCAAATGAAGCTCCATCTGTAGAAAACATTTACTTGAATTAAAATAATTTCATAGATGAGTCAGCTTGCTGGTGGAGAGAAAATCAAAACCAATCAATTAATTAAAATTCTAAAACCTAGGTTCAGACAAGTACTATAAGTCTACAGACATAAAAATATGCACAATTGCAAGCAGGGGTTGTTTTTGCTTTACTGTTTCGTTTTCCTTGAAGTATTATCTGAAGAAGGACTCCTTTACAGAAAGAAAAATACTATCATTCTATCATTTAAAATACTCTTTGGAGGTTAACCCATGAAAGTTGATGCTTGATCAATAACTTTGGAAATTGCTTTACCTTTCAGCTTTCTCTTTACAAAAAAAAAAAAAAATGGAGAGCCTTTAGGTAGCTTAGCTTACAGACTAATTTTTAAAATTCATTGAAATGTCCTTTAAGTGTTAGTGAATTACGAATTACAATTTAAATTTTGTATCTTTAAATGCAAGAGAAATTGTGCTGGGTCCTCATTATGAATTTACCCAACAAACCACAACTAAAATACTCATTAAAAAGCACTTATTCTACAGAGTAACTTCCTTGAACACAGTGCTAGGGGAAAAAAGAAAAGAACGCTCTGGTGTAGACAGAGTGAAGAATATAGCTTTACTTAGAGAACTTGACAAAACAGCTCAAAATTATGCACAAAAATTATTTTGAAGACACGTCACATAAACTTCTTTTTTTCCTTTCAAGTTTTGAGAGCAGATGAAAGACATTTGCTATTCTAAAAGCAATAGCTTTCACCTGATCTGTGAACTCTGCCAACTTCAAGAATCTGGGAAAAACCAGTGCAATGAGCAGTGGTTCCTGGACAACAGGAGACACGAAGCTTATGCAAAGATCTTAGAAACTTAATCCAAACAATGATCACCACAGACAGGAGAACAGAAAGAAAATATGGAGGGAAGGTAGAGGCGGGAGGGGGGCTTGGGAGGGAGGGGGGAAGAACAGTGACATTTGGTGATGAACCATATGTGCGTGGTTTGAAAGACATGACTGAATTGTTTTTGGTGCAGTATTATTCTGACATTTAGAATGAGGCAATTTTCCATTTCCATTAATGTACTGCCAAATAGAAGGGGAACTGTCGCGAATTAAAGACTAAAGAAAGCTGTTCCTCAAAGTTGTATTAAATCATTGCTGATGAACTCATTAAGATCAAATTAATGAGGTAAATTGTACTAGGATTAACCGGCAAGAAAACCCAAGCAAGATTATACAACTTCACTAACTCTAAGCAGCCCATTGTGAAGCACTGTCAGCACATAATTGGCGCATGAGAACTCTTCCTTACTCTCTGTAAATTTCTCAATCTCCTCCGGAAGGATTCAGGATTACCTGAGATGAGAACAACTGTGAAGCTCCTAACAACCAGAAGACATTAGAGAAAATACCCTCCCTATACTCACCTACCCCAATTTTCAAATAGAAAACAAGCTAAAAGTTGCCTACTTTGAAGTAAGATAAGAAGCAGAGGCAACTTGTCTGTGATCTAGACAGAGGATGAGATATTTGGGTGGCAACACTGATTCAATGGACATGAGTTTGAGCAAGTTCTCGGAGATGGAGAAGGTCAGAAGCCTGGTGTGCTACAGTCCATGGGGTCGCACAGAGCCGAACATGATTTAGCGACCGAATGACAGCAGACTATGCGTTTATCACACCCACCCCAGTCTAATCTCAGCAGAGAAGATCATTATAACTGTACACATGCATCTCCTCATTTTACTGGAAGTAGACATGATTGCCTTCCTCAGTTGAGGGTGAAAGATCCTCTCTGTGATCTTCAGTCCCCTCTAATTAATTTCATGTTTCAGATGGAGGGTCTGAAAAATTATTTTTAAAGTTTCCAAAATCCTCCAAGATTAGAAGCTATTTATAGTAATATAATCAGTTACAGAGCAACTCAGACTTTTCATCTCTATACTATTCTCAGCATTAGAGTTCTAAGGGTTGAAGACAGCTGGAAAAAAACAACCAACCAACCAACTAACAAAAGGCAGTAACAATATACTCCATAATTTTCCAGTGGCCACACTCTACATCTTACCTTGAGTCCACAGTCTAGAACTCACCATTAAAGTCTGGGTAACTTTTTGTATGATGACACTCTGTCCTCTCATGGTATGTTCATTGCTGGTATTTTGATGTCTTCTTGCTGCCATGGAAAGTAGAGACTCAAGTCAGAGCTCCAAATGGCTAGGCCAAGACCATTTCCTTTTTCTTCCCCATGGTATCTCCAGTATCTAGCAGGGTGTTTGGAAAATAGGAGGCACATAATAAGTGCTGTTTTAAAATGGAGGAATGAATAACAATATTATGTACTTAACTGTAGAATTCTTCCCACATATCAACAGTCATTTAAAATTCCTAGAAATACTGGTTCTAACTTGGGATTTAGATATAACAGAACCATGTCTTAGATGAAAATTAATCTGCTGACTTTTCCCTTTTTTTTCACAGTCATTAAAAAGTTCAGCTTCCCCAAAATGTTTCCTTCAGAGTATGTTGTTATATGGTTTTTAAATTTTCAACTGAAATTCAGTTCAATCTGTATATAAAATCCTGTTTTAAAAGTAAAATTTCATTTGGGTTCAATTTAAATGACTGGGTCATTCATATTTATATAGCATTTTTAATCTCATGATCCTAATGTCTATTTACATTTTTGTTCCAACATAGGGCAAGATGGAATTATTGTTCCCATATTACAGACACTGAAATAAATACCTGTAGATATGACTAGCCCACTAGGCTCCTCTGTACATGAGATTTCCCAGACAAGAGTACTGGAGTGGGGTGCCATTCCCTTCTCCAGGGGATCTTCCTGACCCAGAGATTGAACCTGGGTCTCCTGCATTGCAGGCAGATTCTTTACCTACTGAGCCACCTGGGAAGCCCCAAAATATATAATATTCAGTAAATCACCAAGTCAGGTAAATCTGAAACTCAGGATCAAATCCATTATTCTTTTTCCAACTAATCACAACATATCCAACCTCTTTTTTCTTAAAATTTTAATTTTCTATTATAATTTAGTTTCCTTCATAAAGCATCTAACTTCTGCTTGCTGTGCTATGCCTAGTTGTGTCCAACTTTCTGCAACTCCATGGACTGTACCCCACCAGGCTCCTCTGCCCATGGGGATTCTCCAGGCAAGAACACTGGAGTGGGTTGGCATGCCTTCCTCCAGGGAATATTCCCAACCCAGGGATAGAACCCAGGTCTCCTGCATTGCAGGTGGATTCTTTACCATTTGAGCCACCAGGGAAGCCCAAGATTGCTGGAGTGGGTAGCCTGTCCATTCTCCTGGGGAACTTCCCAACCCAGGAACTGAACCAAGGTCTTCTGCATTGCAGACAAATTCTTTACCAGTTGAGCTACCAGGGGAGCCCCTAACTTCTGCTTGCTACACTTTAAATGAAAATGTTCATATAAATTGTTCCACCTATTCCAAGGTCATTCAATACGGCCAGTTGCTGTTAAACCAGTGCTAAAATAAGTTCCGTTCAAGTCAACTAGAACCCAAGAAAGGCATTTGCTGTAAAGTTTGAAGCCAGTATAGGTCTCTGACTCAAAGCTGTAGCCAGTTTAGAACAATTAAAAGGATTACTGAATGCTGGCAAGGGCATGCCCCCTACCCTTTCCATTTGAAAGACTGTAACATGGAAAATGATTTTGTCTAGACATTGTTACCTCAAATTGTTTATAAACACTAAATTCAATCTATTATAAACAAAATGTATGAAATAAAGATGAACCACCTTTGCCTTTTAAATCAGACAATTCCATTTGTTTTTGCAGTCTTTCATGGCTGCAGCTTACTGACCTGATGAGTATACCCACAAAAAAAGTGACCTTAACAAAAGAGATGATTCCAGAGAAGAAACCTAAAAAAAGCTCGTTTGCTTTGTTTTGTTTGTTGGTTGTTATTTTTCAAAGTATTTTTTAATCGTTTGTTTTATAGATGAACCAAAAACTTTGGCTGAAACAAAAACTAAGTCAACTTGCTTGAAAATGGTCTAGTCTAAGGGGGCGTTTTCCCCAGGTTCATTCCTTTTTTTTGCACAAGGTCAGACCTCCTATTGAATGTTGTTTCCTGAAATGAGGATGCTTCATTTGTAACCCAAGTAAAGTCACCAAGGACCATAAATAGCTTCCTGACCTCATTGGGGCTGAGCTCCATGCTCTGTTAGCCGGCTAAGCAGAGCATAGTGAAGGCCCATCTAACCCTGGGTATGTACACTTCCAATGATTGCTACCTGCATTCATGCTTATGAGGCTCACCAAAATACAAAAGGAGTATCCCCTTTCCTGTCCTCTGGCTTTAGAAATGGCTTTTCATCAGTATAATGCTATACTCAGAACCTTTTCCAATGATCCCTTTATGCTTTCTTCCCTGATTTACATTGACATCTACTTACTTTACCATAATACCATTCACAGTTTTAACGAAATTAAGATGTTAGAATCAGATTGTTTTTATTTAAGCATAGATTTTGCTTGTAAATAGCATGAGATGGACAACTTCATTTGCACATGATTCTCTATTTGCCCTATGAATGCAGGAAGACCTTCCTTCTAATTCTGGACTTGTATTTTCTAAATTTAAGAATTCAAAAGAATCACTTTAATCTTTATGGTAGCTTAACAATGACAATTTTCCCAATGGAGTACATTAGTAAAAAATATCCAAGGGGAAGATTGTGTATGCTCAGTAGCTTCAGTCTTGTCCGACTCTTTCTGTAGCCCACCAGGCTCCTCTGTCCCCCACCAGGCTCCTCTGTCCATGGGATTCTCCAGGCAAGAATACTGGAGTGGGTCCTCCTCCCGGGAATTTTCCCAACCCAGGGATCAAGGAGAAGCTTATGTCAACTCAATTTGCCCCTGACAATTTTAGTCTCTCCTAAACCTTTCATGCCAATTTCCATAGCTTGCTTTCCAATATGATAGTATTCTATAGGTCTTTCTACTTATAATAAATCTCACCACATACATCTTCAAAATACTCTTTAAAAATGTATTTGTTTATTTGGCTTCACCAGGTCTTAGTTTTAGCACGTGTGATCTAGTTCCCGACCAGGTATCGAACCTCGGCCCCCTGCATTTGGAGCATGGAGTGCCAGCTACTGGACCACCTGAGAAGTCCCACCAAAATATTCTTGAGTATTCTCACCAGTTATAGGAGACCTTTTTATTCTTCTTCTTATACAGTTTGCTTTGGCAAGTCATAGCTATTTATTCATAACTGATTATCATGTTTGATAGGATCTAAATTTGAACTTCTTTACCAAAAAATATATTTTCTCTAATTTCATGCTTGGGGAATTTTATTTTCTACAGAAGTTGCTATAACCTTAAGGTAACTTCAGCGCAGTTTCTTGTCTGGCACCTCTCCAAGGACAAACATTCCCATTGGGAGGCATCCTTATGAGGGGCACTGCATCTTGACACCTCACCACCTCAGATTGATGAATCTTTTTTCAGACATTTATTCATGTCTTTTGATAACTGCCACTAAATTCTTTTCCTCAGACTTGGCTTGTCTTACAGCAAGACAACTCCACACCGAATTCTCTAGCTGCAACCTCTGTGTCTTCTAAACAGTACATACTATCTCTGCTAAAATAAATCTCTTGGATTTAACATTTAGTTCCTTCCCCAAATCCTTGCATTATCTTTCTAAAGCTTTCCCCGAGTGACACGACAGATACAAGTGAAGTTACATTCTGCCTTGTATTCGCAACCCACTTTCATGCACTCTCTTTCCAAGCGCCATTTGTGTACTTGTGTGTTTCTGTGTCTGCCATATTTGCCCCATAGCCATAGAGACATAAAAGTAAGAACCTTAGAGATAGGAAAACTGACCTCAATTATTGTCATTGCTGCTAAGCATAGTGATATTGAATTACATTGTATCTTCTCCTTTCAGGTCCTCTAAAATCCAAGGCTTTGTCCTTTAAACAACATTCTCCTCCCATCTCTCACTCTAGACATCTTTCCATGAGGAACACAGTTAAAAACCCAGGTTAACTCTCTCAGAACATACTAGTGATGGACCCAGGAAGCTTATTTTGTATCCAGAAGTTATCTTAAAGGAAGGAGATAAGAATGCTGAACGCATAGTTTTTGGTGTCAGAGTAAGTCAAGTTTGAATCTGTTTTGCTGCTTAAGTATTGTGCAAACAACTTAAGCATTCTGCCCTTCAATTTCTCCATCTACAAAGTGAAGATAATAATAAGGCTGAAAGTGAAAGTATTAGTCACTCAGCCATGTGTGACTCTTTGCAAACACATGGACTGTAGCCTGCCAGGCTCCTCTGTCCATGGGATTCTCCAGGCAAGAATACTGGAGTGGGTTGCCGTTTCCTTCTCCAGGGAATCTTCCCAACCCAGGGATCAAACCCAGGTCTCCTGCATTGCAGGAAGACTCTTTACTGTCTGAGCCACAGGGGAAGCCCAATAATAAAGCTATCCTATTGCTATTTACAACAACATGGATAAACCTTAAGGGTATTATGCTAAGTGAAATGTCAGAGAAAGACAAACAACATTATATGATCTCTCATTAAGTGGAATCTTAAAAAAACAAATAAGCTCATAGATACAGAGAACAGATCAAGGGGAAAAATATTTTTTAAATAAAAAAATAAAATAAATAAATCTATCTTACATGTGATATTTTGCATATGAAGCACATTTAGTATAATACTCTCCATAAAATAAGTATAAAAACTACCAATAGAATTTCACATACTGCATTTGAGCACCTACTATGGATCTAAAATCAGATTATATTTTAGAGTTAAATAAAATATTATAACCAAGAATGTTCCAAAAGGAATATTTTTAATATATCTATGTTAATAATCAGAATATCATGGAAAATTTCATAGTTGAAAGCAGCTCAAAGAGACAAATTAGGGTTTCCCAGGTGGCATTTGTGGTAAAGAACCCACCTGCCAATGCCAGAGACCTAAAAAACATGGGTTCGATCCCTGGATTGGGAAGATCCCCTGGAGCAGGGCATGGCAACCCACTCCAGTATTCTTGCCTGGAGAATCCCATGGAAAGAGGAGCCTGGTGGGCTGTAGTCCATGGGGTCGCAGAGTTGGACACGACTGAGCAACTGAGCACAGAACACAGGCAGGGAGATGAATCAGCTGTTTGAGGCCTCAGAATAGGTTTGATACAGTCTTGGACAGGAACTCAGAGTGCCTGACTCCTAGTTAAGTGCTCTTTTCTTATACAGAATGAGAGGTGATCAACTCTTCTCTGAAAATTAGTCCTACTCTTCATTTAGGGGAAACACACACACACACACACACACACACACAGTTTTTTTTTTTTTTTTTGGAAATACAAGTAATTCTGTATGCTTAACTCAGAAAGTCAACTGAGCTGCTTTAAGAAGAAAAATGGTCACATTTGAAGGTAAATCGCCCATCAGCTGCCAAGACAACTTCAGCTGTAACCAATGTCTATGGTCTGGAAAATGCTCTACTGCACCTCCTCTTCTCAGCACAGACCTCTGTCTCCTAATACTCATTTCTTCTCATTGAACTTGTCCTTTGTTGTTGTTATTGAGCACTGTAATTAAACCTTCTTCCTGAATCTGCCTGGCAGCTGCCACTGTGTTCTAAGGAACCATTCATAGCCCTGGGCATTATTATCCTAATCCTCTATTATAAAGAAAACTACTTAATGCCAAAAATCAGATACAAATACTGAAAAGACTTAACATTTTGTTTTATTAGATTGAGTATTAATTGACATTTTGGGGTTGGGGATGGGTCCAATTCTTTAAGACACTAGGACCTCTGTTAGATTAAAATAAGCTCACAATTTTGAGTTCTACTTGAGATATATTCAGCTTATGTGTTAACTTCAACATAGCTTGGGAAGCATTCACTGAACTGAATATTCATATGGTGTGCATGATACAGACACTGAACCCAATTTAGTAAATGAATACTTGTAATTTCACCAAATCCCCGCTGAGAGATTATTATGCAGATTTATGAAGGAATATCACTGAAGCAATTCTTGGCTATGTCTTCAGTCACCAAGGACTCAGAGTATGTAAACCTCACAAAATTTCCAGTGTATTCACTGCTACCAGTATCATCTTCTGAACTTTTCTGACATTACCTCTCACTCTCTGTCTCATTTCTAATTTTCCCTTCGATATTCTTGCCCTTGAGCAAAGAGCCAGCATCATAACACCTACAAGCACTGCCAAGTTCCTCCTGACAATATCCTGGCTGCCATAATGCCAGCAATCTGTTCCAATCCTGTCACTGCAAAATCTCATTAAAGGCAAAAGGATGCCCGAGCACAAGCTATAGGTACACAGTAAGAGCAGGCTCATGTTTCATGTTTCCAGGAGTGGCTGTGCCCAGTACTGAGGTCCCCTAATGTCTCTCAAGAAGTCACACATTGGCAAAGACTTGGCCTCAGAGAGCAAAAGTTGCACAGACTGCAGAGTAGAGATGCATTCCCTTGAAGGATGTTTAACAGGTCATAGTGGCCAGGTTCTGAACCAGCACATTTTCCCGAAAGCATGTGCAAAGGGACATATTCCACAGGCTGGTTGAATAATACCAGAAGGAGACTAGGAGACCTGGATTGTGAGTTAAGCGCCATGATTATTTGTCTCTTGGTCACCCTAGAAGAGTCACTTAAATTCCCTGCACCTCACATTCCCAGGCTATCAGGATATCTGGTCTTCAATTTGATGAGGATTTTATACAATTTACAAGTGAGGAAAAAGACCTCATAATTTCATAAATGACAAACCCCTACTCATACTACAAATTAGCAGGAGATCCAGAAATGCGTAGTTCCAACACCAGCTCCTGAAATGACAAACACTTAAGTCCGTGCAGTAGTTCAGATCTTAAAAAATGATCGTTGTGTCTCTGTGAATGTCATTGCAAGTTTATACAAAACTCCAAATAACCAGGGCAAATCTCTTCATTATAACTGGCAGAATTATCTTACTAATATCCACTTCTTTAGCCTTACTTCTTTCTGTATCCCACTGGAATTCTCTTTTTCTGGGATTAAAATCTAAAAAATATTTCTGTAGCAATATATACCATGACACACAGTTACAGTTAAAAGTTTGGGCTTTGGACTGAAGCAGCTTCTAGTTTTAATCTCAGCTTCCTTACTGTCTTAAGTCTAAATCATACTAGTAGCAACCTCTTTGGGTAGATGTGAAAATTAACAAGATATTGAAAGTAGAGTCCTCAGCACTGGGCTTGGTACTTAGAAACACTTAAAACCTTCAGTTCATCTTCTCCTTTTACTTCTTATTACCTCAAAGAAACTCTATGCCAATCTTTGGGAAAATTGTGAGGTACTATTGGTCTAAGAATAACCCTTGGGGAAAAGGGTTGAAGAGAGATGAGACAGAAGATTTTTGTTTGTTTGTTTGTTTTTACTGGCTTTATATATTGGGCTGGCCAAAAAGTTCAAGTGGGTTTTTCTATAAGACGTTATAGAAAACCCTGAATTAACTTTTTGGCCAATGTGGTACAGAGCTGTGTAAGATTGAATGAGCCATTTAACTTCTCATAGTTTGTTTCTTCAATTGCAAAACAGAGATAATAACACTGATGTTTATGTGAAGATGAACTGAAGTAGCACTAACACCTATGGAAGAACACACCCAGAAAAACTTCTAGGTCAACTGAAGTGGACAATGGGGCCCCCATCCAAGGACCAGAACTTAGAACCATATTCACAGGGGTGCAGTCAGGGCTACAAAGTCCTCCAGGGCCTACCAAAAAGGAGCAAAAACACTCTGACTACAATCAATCATAATAACTAAGCCTTTGTTAATCAACATGTGGTTCAGAAACCAGTAGCATTAGCCTCACCGGGAAACCTGTTCGAAATGCAGAATCTCAGGTCACACCCCAGACCTATGGAGTTCAAAACTGTCATTTTAATAAGTTCCCTGGGTGACTCGTCTCATGTGCATATTAAAGTTTGAGAAATCTGAAAAAATTGGTATAGATGATCTTATTTACAAAGCAGAAATAAAGACACAGATGTAGAAAACAAACATGGATACTGAGGGCAGAAGGGGGGATGAGATTAACTGGGAAATTGGGATTGACATAGATACACTACTGACATTTTGCATAAAATAGATAACTAATGAGGATCTACTGTATAGCTCAAGGAATCCTACTCAGTGCTCTGTGGTGACCCAAATGGAAAGGAAATTCAAAAAAGAAGGGATACGTTTATACACATAGCTGATCCACTTTGCTGGAGAGTAGAAATTAACACAACATTGTAAAGCAACTACACTCCAGTAAAAATTAAAAGAGGAAAAAGTTTTGAGAAACACTTGCCTAGACCATCTATAAACTATAGTATATACAAGCAAAAGACAGGTAGGGAAAAAAGAGAAGGGAATCTTTCAGTAGAGAGTTGTCAGCTCATTGCAGGGAGGGGGTGTGGCATGACATTGGGTTTTGTTTCTCCCACCAAGGGGTTTGGGGCTTCCCAGGTGGCTGGGAGATAAGGAATCTACCTGCCAACATGGGAGACACAGGAGCTGCGAGTTCAGTCCTTGGGTCAGGAACATTCTCTGGATGAGGAAATAGCAATCCACTGTAGTATTCTTGCCTGGAGAACCCCATGGACAGAGGAGCCTGGCAGGCTACAGTCCACAGGGTCGCAAAGAGCTGGACAGGAGTTTTAACTAAGCTGGGTCAGGGTTAGGTAGATGGGGCACTGCTCTGAATGTTGTGTTCCCCCAACACTTGTATGTTGAAACCTAATCTCTAGTGCTATGTTATTTGGAAGTGGAGCTCTCGGGAGGTGAACAAGTCACAAATGGGATTAGTGCCCTTATAAAAAAGATCCAGAGAGTTACTTCACCCATTCTAGCACAGGAGGACTCAGTGAAAAGACAGAGTCTATGACCCTTACCAGACACCAAATTTGCAGGTGCCTTGATCTTGGTCTTTTCAGCCCCGAGAACAGTGACAAAATTCTGCCACCTGTAAGCCACGCAGTCTGTGGGGTTTTGTTACAGCAGCCCAAACAGACTAAATGAGCATCAGATGAAGCATTTGAGACGATGAGGGGTTTCTTCAAGAAGGGGGAGTTGGCATTTGTATAGCTAACTTTTTGGCCAATTTGTGATTGCCTGACACAAGAAAGAAGAAATTGGAGGTAGCAGAGTAGACAGAGAAGCAGCAGCCAAGAGGGCAAGCTGCATATCTTACATCCTAAGGGCCGGGCGCCTGAGTGTCCGGACGCCAGGCAGCACTGCTGGAGACAAGTCAGGTTGGCACTGCCTGATTTGCCTTAGATTTCCTAGTTCTAGAAACACCAAACTGATGACTTGACCCCCCCATGTCCTGTTTCATCAGTAAAACCTCCTCACCTCTCTTCTTTTTATGCAGACGCAAAGACGGGCTGCGAGTGTAGAGTGTTCCAGGAGAAGCAGGACTTGGGAAGACCTGGGAGCATTTTCTACCGGGACTTTGCCTCTGAACGTGAGGAAGTCATGCTGACTTCCTCTGAGTTTTCTTACTATGTTATGTTCGCTCATTTCCAAGATCTCTAGCTTGCTCTCCCCATACTGAAAGAGGACACTCTTAGAGCTGAGGCCATGCTCTGGTTTTTATTGGCAGTCTCATCCCACCTGGCCCAGTGTCTTAGGCATGGGTATGTGCACGCTCAGCCGTGTCTGACTCTTTGCGACCCCATGGACTATAGCCCGCCAGGCTCCTCTGTCCATAGAAGTCTCCAGGCAAGAATACTGGAGTGGGTTGCCATATCCTCCTCCAGGGGATCTTCCTGCCCCAGGGATCTAACCCATGTCCCCTACGTCTCCTGCATTGACAGGTGGATTCTTTACCAATGAGCCACCTGGGAAGCCCGTCTTAGGCATACTAGAGGCTAAGTCAGTGTGAATTGAATTGAATTCTTAAGTATGTGAAAACATTAAAACTTTGAATGTTCATATGACCCTGCCCTAAAAGTGATAAAGATCAGGATAAACATATGGAGGGTGGAGAATAAAAAGAGAAAGAGGTTATTATAGAGTAAGAGCACAAACAACATTTTTATAAGGTTTTTTATATGGACCGTTTTTACATTTTTTATTGAATTTTTTACAACATTGCTTTTGTATCATGCTTTAGTTTTTTTGGCCATGAGGCATGTGGGATCCTAGCTCCCCAAGCAAGGATGGAAGCCACTCCCTGTGCATTGGAAGGCAAAGTCTTAACCACTGGCCTCCAGGCAAGTCCCCAGCAAATAACACAACATTTTTATTCATATAAAATATTTTTAGTTTCTTCTTTTTGCAACCACAATTTGGTTCTATGTCTTGGGCCTTGAAATACTGAATACTTTAACATCATCGAGTTATGTCTTTGCTCTCTGGCTTATGTGCAGGCAAACACATCTAGTAGGAAGAACTCAGGTACATAAATGAAGGGATTCTGGATTTTTGCAGGGTCTCCATCACCCACTTCTTGTGTTTCCTTCCAAATCACAAAGCCTAAATTTTGAATTAAAAATACAAAGTAAGTAGTGAAACTTGGGCTCTATAGAAATAGTTATGATAACCTTTAGATAACAGCCCTTTAATCAACCTAAGTCATGTTGACCTGCCTTCTGATACATCATCTCCAGGACTATGTACCCAGGAGGACTGGCATGAATCAGAGACAAGCCACAAAATTCCCTCCGCATGACACCACTTGGAAGCATTTCCAAGTCTGTGGGGGCATAGGAAATACACACTTCATTTTTAACTACTGTATTTTTTCCACAGTTCCCTTTCTTTCTACAGCAAATCGTCACTTCCACAACCTCACTCTCTTTTGGAACTGTCCCTGACCAGCATCCCACAATAAAATAGTAAGAACAGAATGGATATATTTGTATTCTATTTTTTCCTACTCTCCAGACGGGAGTTGCTCTTTCTCCAGTAATTTCAGAACATGTTCCCGATACTTCCTCTCCCTCCTTTGTATTAACTCTGCTGTGCAATGGGGTGAGTATGATGAGCTGGTAGAGGGGAAGGAGACATGGAAAGCACCCAGGAAGTTGCTCCCAGTTCCGCTCTAGCCACCTTCAACTCAGCACTAAAAAGAAACAGAAAGCACTTCACTTCAAAATGAAGACAGCCTACTTGTTTCACACTGCGTCTTCTGTCCAGCCCACCCTGCCCGGCCTCTGCTAATGACTCTCAGACTTTCAGAGCTTGTTTTCAAGAGATCTTGTCATGCTTACACACTTTGCTAAATACCAAATGGATTTCTGCCCTGAGGATCACTTCACTAACCAAATGAGAAGCAATCATCAGAAACAAAAATAGTGTTTTAAGCATGGGACAAAAGGGACTTAGGGATGTCCTTAATAAAAGGTATATGGTTTGTACATCTAGGGACACCAGACACACATACGACTTCTTGGGAATGTGTAAGAAACCAATGAAAAGGAGACAAAGGAGCAAACACATTATACTTCAAAAAAGGAGAGAATGGTGAGAAATTTTTAAAAGAGCTTATAAACAGAATATTTAAAAATTATTCAAATGAGCATTTACAAATCAGAAAAGTACAAATGGGAGACGGGGGAAAGGGATAGTTAGGGAGTTTGGGTGGACATGTAAATACTGCTATACTTAAAACAGATAACCAACAAGGATATACTGTACAGTACATGGAACTCTGCTCAATATTATGTAACAACTCAAATGGGAAAAGATCTTAAAAAAGAACAGATACATGTATACGTAAATAAATAAATTAAATTAAGTACAATAAAAAAGTCATCATACCTACCACAAAAACAGCAATGAAGTGGGATTAATAAAATGTTAAATCAGTTAAAAAATTAGCACTTAAATATAGTGTCCTTGGTCTAAAGAAAATTGGTACTAAGTGATGGAAAACAGTAGAATGGGAGGAAAAAAGAGAAAAGAACCATTTTAACCCGGGATATTTATTTGTGCTTTTATTATTGACATTTTTTTTCTTCACTTCTAGAATCCAACCAGAATGAA
Organism: Ovis canadensis; assembly: GCF_042477335.2. NCBI lineage: Eukaryota > Metazoa > Chordata > Mammalia > Artiodactyla > Bovidae > Ovis > Ovis canadensis. The sequence goes on from NC_091261.1 coordinate 19,412,035, forward strand.
ACAGCAGACAAGCCTGAACTGAAAGACAGTCTACAAAATAATGGACTTGTCATCTTCAAAAGTGTCAAGCCCATCAGAGTGAAAGAAAGACTGAGAAACATCCAGATCAGAGACAGCTAGAGAGATGACTCTTGAATGCAAAGCACAGTCTAATAGTTTATTTTGTATGCATGATAATACTGGGACAACTAGCCAAAGTTAAGAAGGTCTAAGAAAGATAAGAAGGTTCAGTTCAGTTCAGTTCAGTCGCTCAGTCGTGTCTGACTCTTTGCAACCCCATCACCAACTCCTGGAGTTCACTCAAACTCATGTCCATCGAGTCGGTGACAGTCGGTAATGCATTGCAATAGATAGATATATTAATAGATATAGCTATATCTGTATATGCATAGAAAAAAAGAAAAAGAAGGAAAATAAAATGTTAGTAATTGGGTGAACTATATATTCAGTTCAGTTCAGTTCAGTCGCTCAGTCGTGTCTGACTCTCTGCAACCCCATGAATTGCAGCACACCAGGCCTCCCTGTCCATCACCAGCTCCCGGAGTTCACTCAAACTCACGTCCATTGAGTCAGTGATGCCATCAAGCCATCTCATCCTCTGTCGTCCCTTTCTACTCCTGCCTCCAATCCCTCCCAGCATCAGAGTCTTTTTCCAGTGAGTCAACTCTTCACATGAGGTGGCCAAAGTACTGGAGCTTCAGCTTTAGCATCATTCCTTCCAAAGAAATCCCAGGGCTGATCTACTTCAGAATGGACTGGTTGGATCTCCTTGCAGTCCAAGGGACTCTCAAGAGTCTTCACCAACACCACAGTTCAAAAGCATCAATTCTTCAGTGCTCAGCCTTCTTCACAGTCCAACTCTCACATCCATGTAGGTAGCTTTTCTGAATGTCTGAAGTTATGTAAAAAGTTGAGAGTAAAAATAGGAGAGAAATGAACACCTTACTCTCCCCTTTTCAGTTTTCTAGCAGCTGCTGTTGAAGTTTCAGGAAGCACAGAGAAACTCAAAGTTCCAGTCTTACCTCCTGCCCAGGACCTAAACTGCACAACCACAGCAAGGGTTGAAAGTTGATTGGCAACACATGCCAGAAATTTGCAAAAATTGCAACAACAACAACAACAAAAATCCAGTCATCTCTCTACTCCAGAAGGTGGCATGGGGGATGGTGGGGAGAAGCAGAGGGCTGGGGTAGGGGGGAGATGGTGGGGGGCAGATGGGGGAAGCCGAAAGGATGTTCCCTATTCCGATCAGACTCATCAGACTCATCCTGGCTGCTGCTACAGCTTTTCCGGAGCTAATCTCTCCAGCAAAGAGGGAAAATTCGCCTCATTTTGTACTAGGCTATTTCCATTTTAAAAGTTCCCCAAAGATCTACAGGTTTCACGGTGATGCACTCACTTAGCACTCGCTCTCCAAAAGGGAGGCAGTTATGTAAAAGGAATCGGAGTGCCAGGCTTTTTGTCAGAAATCTCAAGTTTGTGCCTTTTTGTCCCAGCTCTCTGTTAATGAGTTGTCTTGCTTTGTGCAAATCACTTGACCTTTTTAAACTCATTTTCCGTATCTGTAGACTAGAGGCACCCATGCTTGTTATCGCCAAGATAAAATCTCAAAGTGAATGGGAAGCACTTTGTAAACGGTAGTATGCTCTATGTTATCATGTGTTTCTGTGAGTGTATTAAAGAAAGATAACCATTCTCTGACTACTCTTGCTGGCTAGTTAAGGGAAGGTACCAGAGACCAGGTATCCTCGACAAGTGATCCCCAACTCTTTGGCTGTAGAGATCCGTTTCGTGGAAGACCATTTTTTCCATGGATGGGGGAGGGTAGTTTGAGGATGATTCAAGCCCATTACATTTACTGGGCACTTTATCTCTGTTATTACATCAGCTACACCTCAGATAATCAGGCAATAGATTCTGCAGGTTGGGGTCCCCTGTCTTAAACTGCTAGTTCTGAGTAATTACCCTGAAGCTTCAGTTGGTCTTTTTTATGGCAGGAGAAAAAGAATCAAATCACACGATTTATGTAAGTTATAAGCAGTGTGCTCCCTGTGGGCCAACTTCCTCTCCTCTCTTCCCCTAAGAGTGGAACAAGTCTTAAAGCACAGCTACTGCTCAGCAATATGGTCCCCGGAGCTCACCACTGTCTGAGGGGCTATCAGGTAGGCACCGGTGTGTGATGGCTCACCAGCCGCCCTTGTGAGGGTCCTCAAAATGGCCTCTGCTCTCTGAGACAACAAAAGCTAGTCCAAGCACAAATCCACCAAGGACTAAAGGCAACCAGGAAGGCTATCTTCAACCTGGGGCTCAGTGGGCAATGGTAAGCCATTATAATATTATTCTCTGGTCTCCTGTCAGTTCTGTACCCACTGGGCCTTTGGGGAAAATGCCCCCCCTCAATGATTTTATTGCTCTGCCTAAGAGTTTTCATACAAAAGCTTCAGTTTCCAGGCAAACAAATAAATAACATCAAGACAGAAAACTTAGTGAGCTGGAATTGGCAGTCTTGTTGACCTCTAAGAGCTCAGGTTCTGCTTGGTAGCTTGTAATGTCCCATGCTTTTTTCTGAGTTTATTTGCATTATCATAATGGTTATTTGGTGAGAGTAGGGGTGGGGCCAAATCTGCTGGGCACACTCAGGTCTCTGGACCCCTGCCAGCCTGTGCTTAGCCGGCAGCATCCAGGTCCTGGGACAAGGAGTTGTGCTGGGGGTTTCAGCCCTATGCAAAGTCGCCTAAGATGACTCAGCTCTTCTCTGCTGCATTTCTCAAAGCTTTTTACTTAAACACATGCCTCTGACAACCTTCTTCCTACCAATGGTTTGTGCAAGCAGAACGGCAAGCACCCCTCCCCTTCCTGCCCCATGGTACAGGCATACACATTTTCCCATCCTGTCCAAGCTCCTTGGCCCCTGGGTTCCCACCCCAGCAAATCCTCCCAGCAGACTGTTTAAATGAACTGTCATCCTTGTCACATTGCTCAGACAGGGAACCTCTACCCGCTGGACTGGAGACACACGGGTGTTCCAAAGTTTGGCACAAAACCTTGTAAAATGAGGCCAAGTTTGCATCTCCTTGACTTTATATATTCTATTTGGATATCTTCCTCTCTCCCCCACTGACCCCCCAAATGGAATACTGCTGAAGAGACCATCTGCCACAAAGGCCCATACCCAGTGATCAAAATATTTTAGCTTCTTTCCCAGCTTGGTGTCAGTGACAAAAATGTGTGAGGCTTGCAAACTGGCCTTTCAGAATTGAAGCTTCTTTAAAAGTCAGGTGATATTCCCATCCTATTTGGCTCAGCCAGTCATACCCAGAAGACATTGTGCTTTATGGTAAATTTCTCTTCATCTCTTCAACCTAAGTCTAAATAGGAAAGGATTTGAGGAAGGGCACAGCTGTGGTCTTACGCATTGCCATATTATCTCAAAAAGATGTAGACTGAACAAATGACAAATAATAGCTCTGGTAAGCCCACAGAGCCTGGGAGGAATTTGGATGTTAAGGAGAGCCACTAGCTTTACAAAGCCCACACCTGCTCCTAGGTGGCCAGTGACTGACATACATGCCTACGTAATGTTGTGCTCGGAGACCCAATGGCTAACGCTCCTCTCATACCCAACAAGTTCCGGACACACATCAGAGACTTCCTGCCCTCCTCAGTGGTTGGTGAGGGCCGAGCTATGGAGTCAAGACAATCTCTAGCTGGGCTCCACTTTATGTCACTGTCTTTTGTTTAAGATATGTGGTTCTAGAACAAGACAGTCATTTAGAATTTTGACACCAGGAACTGGTCATTCAGGGTCATGACACAGCTCTGACAAGCCCTAGTTACAGTCTGTAGCATCTCACTCAATAACATTTGAAGCTTCTCCAGAGTCTCCTCATTTAATCACAGGACAGGGTTTCAGAGATTGGTCTCAAAGAGATTAATTTTTGACAGGGATAGCAACAATGCAAACTATATTTACCTCAAAACATCTGCACCAAACCCCAAGAGGTATGATGTTCAATGTTCTCTGCCTGTTCTACAGAGAGGCTTCTGATGTTTAAGCCATTATTCATGCTGTGTCTGATTCTTTTCCAGTGACCTCTTTTAGAGTACATGTGTGTGTGCTGTCCCTAAATCATGTCTGACTCTTTGCAGCTCCAGGAACTATAGCTCACCAGGCTCCTCTGTCCATGGGATTCTCCCGGGAAGAATATTGGAGTGGGTTGCCATGCCCTCCTCCGGGGAATCTTCCCAACCTAGGGGTCAAACCCACGTTTCCTGCGCCTCCTGCATTGGCAGGCAGATTCTTTATCATGGAGCTGCCTGGTAGTGGCCTTCTCAGTCTCTTACTACAGCGTTCAAGGACATCAGCATGCAAGGACAGGACTCATAAAGTCAGCCTTACTCAGTCACCTTACTATGAGAGTGAATCAAAGCCGTTAAGCCCAGGTTTCTTGGGACTTGAAGGTCAGATGTGGAAGGGAGGATAATGTTATCCCAACAGAAAGTTCTGTATAAAAAATTCCTTCCCAATCTTTCCCCCATGTCCACTAGCTTTAACTGCGTCGTGTTTCTGCGTTTTAGCCGTGTGTTTCAGATTTCCAGGGTCACTTGTCATCTGGCATGGAAGAAGAATTGAGGTGCTACATATGTCAGGCTTAGACCAGAAAATATGATCAGCATATGGGTTGCCTGTATGTGCCAAATTTTCAGAAAAATGTACGTGAAGCATTCCATACTCACAATAATCCCTGGGAATTCAGTTTCAAAGGTCCTCCCAAGGTCCATGACATATAACAAATGATCATTTTGCTGAAGTTCAAATTCAAATCCCACGATGGAAAGAAGTTTCTCAGGAACAAGTCACTTAGCTAGTGAGTGAGCCCAGGGGTTGCTCCACGTCTCGGCTCCAAGAGGTTTCATACTGGAAGGCAGCTGAGAGCAGTGGTTAAGGGCATCAGGACTGGAGGTAGGGTATACTGAAATCCAGTGCTGGCACAAAGTAACTGTGACCTTGGATAAGTCAGTGAAGGCCCTGTGTCTCAGTCTCATCATCTTTGAAATGGGGAAGAATGGTATCTACCTAGCAGAGTTCCAGTGAGGACTAAATAAGTTGATGTATAGATCTGAGCTGGGGTCCCCTGCAAAGATCCAGAGGCAAACATCATGGTAAGGATAGTTCAAGTGGTTGCGACAAGCCTACGGCGGCAACTATGAGGGTGAAGGGAAAATGAGACAAGAGATTTGACACAATGCAGCACGACTCCGGCTATGCTGGCTCTTCCACAAAAAGTGAGAAGACCCAGCAAGTGGCCCCCAGTCTCTGAACACAGGGGACTTTAATGGGGTTTCTACGGGAGGGTTGCCAAAGAAGTGCTGTGCTGTGTGGACTTCACAGCCGTCCCCAGTGAGACCATGGAGGGGGATTCACCTTTCCGGCCTTTTCCACCACCTGAATGCCACTGGTTCAGCCTTATACTACCAATAGCCTTATCCTTTGGAGACACCCTGAAAGCCACACCCATGCCTCAACCAGGTCTCAGAATGAAGGAGTGCCCGGTGTGAGGTGCATGTTGCAAGTGAAAGATGAAGTTGAGGGACAGGAGAAGACACATAAGCTCTGTACCCCAAGAGCAGTGTGGACGTCCTTAGCACACAGCCCAGCACGTGGCAGGCTCTGCGAAGTGCTTCCTGTTCTCGTTTGCTGCTGCTGGTCCCCCAGAGTAAACCACTGAGAAAACAAGCTCTAAACAGACAGTCAACAAAATGCGCTGGTAATCAAAGAAAAGAAAATTTAAGATATTGGAAAATGACTCATATTTGGTGAGTAAAAATGAAATCCTGGATAAACTAAAGAGGACAAAGACAACAGCCACTGCCCATCCTATGAGAGGAACAAGTCCATTAAATGTTTTACATGGAAAAAAGAAACTACTCACAAGATTCTATTAGGGCCTGCCCCTCCACACAGTGATGTGCGGTGGTGGTGTGCAGAGAAGTTTGCATATGGGAGGAAGGTTAGGAGGAAGGAAAGGGAAAAGATGGCAAAAATGAAGCAGGAAGCAGGCTATAAATTAGGAAGAAATTGGTATTCTTTCCAACAACCACATGAGAAAAGATTTGAAGATTAAAAAGTTGAAAGAAAAAACCCTCCTCAATTTTTATGTTTTATTATATAACTACTAGAAAATATTTTCAGCTGAGTGTGCAGAATTCTTGTTTGGAGAAATGAAGAAAGTAGTGGAGAAAATATTCACCCACTGATCAACATAAAGCTCTTAGACATGCCTGGCACATATTAATGTCATGGAAATATATTTGCTGCTGCTGCTGCTGCTGCTGCTAAGTCACTTCAGTTGTGTCCGACCCTGTGCGACCCCATAGATGGCAGCCCACCAGGCTCCCCCGTCCCTGGGATTCTCCAGTCAAGAACACTGGAGTGGGTTGCCTTCTCCAATGCATGAAAGTGAAAAGTGAAAGTGAAGTCACTCAGTCACGTCCGACTCTTCACGATCCCATGGACTGCAGCCCACCAGGCTCCTCCATCCATGGGATTTTCCAGGCAAGAGGACTGGAGTGGGGTGCCATTGCCTTCTCTGATATTTGCTACTGGCATTACTCAATAGTAATAGCTTCCTGGAAGCTCAGATTGGTTGGAAGATCCCTTGAAGAAGGAAATGGCTACCCATGCCAGTATTCTTGCCTGGAGGATTCCACAGTCAGAGGAGCCTGGCGGGCTACATCCTTGCTTCCCAAAGAGATGACACAACTGAGTGACTAAGCACACGTGCTTTACTCTATTTCTCTCCTTTTACTTTATAAACAGTTCGCTTCCTAACCCCAAACAACAAAGCACATATATTTAGACTCACAGGGTCATAAGAAAACAGGAAGATTCTATATAGTTCTAACATTCCTATGCAGGGAAATTTGGCAGTGTTCATCAAAATAAATGTATTTTATGCCATGACCCAGAAATTCCACTGCTTGAAATTTATCCAATTCAAATGTACTGTCACAGGTTAATAAAATAATCAATGTACAGCATTATTTCAACTTTTTCTGCAATAACAAGCATAGACAAGAATATCTTAGTGTTTATTAGTAGAAGGCTGGTTAAACAAATTATGCTATATCCACACAATGGAATACTCTGCAGCAATACAAAGAATAAAGAACTATTTTATATACTTACCCAGAAAAAGTTCCAGGCTATACTATAAAGTGAAAAACTCAAAGCACAAAATGTCATGTATAGAATGAAATCATTTTTGAAAAGGTGAATAAATATAAGAACACATCTATGAACAGACACAACTATACACTTGTATATGTATAAAATAACTCTGGAAGAATGTACCCAAAACCTAATCTGCCTAAAAGGAGGACTAGTTGACAAGGATAAAGATACAAGGAAAATTTTTCCCTATATACTTTCTCTTATTTATTTTTGAACGTCTTTGACTCACACAAAAGTATTATTATTAAAATGAACTAAAACAAAGTAAAAAGGAAGTGACTTAAATCGCTTATGTTTAAAGAATTCAGATAGAATGTCCCTGCAGCTGCCTCTTCTCACAAGGAATTCTAAGTTTCTGGGCGTTCTGAAGGCCATGGGGGAAAGGAAGTCCATGAGTGCTTTGCTCATGAAGTTGGCAGGATGGATGAGGCATCCAAGACGTGCCAGGAATGGGGAGCATATATATTTTATAAGATGGATAAAAATCTTATTGGCTCAGAAATGATTTCAGGTCAATGTTCAAGTTGGGTGTATGTCACTCCCGAGCTTCATATCATGTAAGACATCTGACCATGTTATCTGAGGTGAACATAGTCATATCTATGGCAGAGGTCTATTTAACCCATAAAACATAGTGACAACTAGTATACTGCAAAATGAGAACGTAGATAGGTCACACTTTTCTTAGTGTCTTCATCCTGAGGCTGCCTTCTACAAACAGTGTAAGAAGCAAAACTGGACACTCAGGACCCAGCTCCGGTCCTAAGTGACTGGACTAGCGTCTTAGCATCCCTCAGCCCAACTTTCCTCTTCTGCTGAGTTGAGCTGCTGGGAACAAGTGAGAACACACTTTATCTGAGAATCAACTACAAAAGCAGGAGTATGCTCTTCCCATTAAACACAAAGGAAAACCAAGCTTCTTCACCTATTTGTCCAATGCTTGGTTAGAGACAAGTGGATAAGGGATTTTGTTGTTGTTTGGGCTTTATACTTTCTTTTTTGTGGGGGGAGCATAGTTGATTTACGTTGTGTTAGTTTCACGTGTACACCAAAGTGAATCAGTTATACATATACACAAATCCACTGTTTTTTTAGATTCTTTTCCCATTTAGGTCATTATAGCATATTTGGCAGAGTTTCCTGTGGTATACTGTGGGTTATTAGTTATCTCTTTTACATATAGAATTGTATATATGTCAATTCCAATATCCCAATTTATGCCCCCCATTTCCCCTTCAGGAATCATAAGTTTATTTTCTACATCCATTTATTTATGTTTTATAAATAGGTTCTTTATATAAGTGATACCGTATTTGTCTTCCTCCGTCTGACTTACTTCACTCAGTACGGTAAGCTCTAGGCCCATCCATGTGGCTGCAAATGGCATTACTTTGTTCTTTTTTATGGCTGAGTAATATTACATTGTAGGCTTCCCAGGTGGCACAAGTGGTAAAGAATCCACCTGCTAACTCCGGAGCAACAGAAGATATAAATTCAATCCCTGTGTCGGGGAGATCCCCTGGAGGAGAAAGTGGCAACCCACTCCAGTATTCGTGCCTGAAAACCTCCATGGACAGAGGAGCCTGGTGGGCTACAGTCCATGGGGTCACAAAGACCTGGACACCACTGAGCAAGCCCAGACACAATACTCCATCGTATATATGTACCCCGCCTTCTTTATCCATTCCCTCTGTCGATGGACATGTCCTGGCTATTGCAAATGTTGCTGCAGTGAACCCTGAAGTCCATGAATCTTTTTAAAGTATGGTTTTGTCTGGACATATGCCCAGGAGTGGGTATATTTTATTAAGTACTGAATTAACTAAGGGTGTTAGGTAGGGTGTCCTAAAGCAGAGTATCTATCCCAACCCTGCCCAAACTCACTGGCTGAACCCAGCAAGTCACCCACTCTCCCTGACCTCATTCTTCACTTGAAAATGAGGTAACCAGACTGCATAAAGTTTCCTTGCATTTCTAAAGTTCTACTTTCTGAGATTCCTCTAGTCATTCCTTCAACCAGTATTTACTATGCACAGCACTGTTGCTTTATAAATCTCAACTCAAAGTGAGTCAGGATTCTGAAGACAATTCAGTTAGTAGCAATCTTAAATGTCAATATTCGAGTTTACCTTTTTTTTTAAGTTCTTTTGAGAACAGAACATCATATAAGTGAAATTAAATTATCAGTGAAAAAATATGAACTACTTTATTATATAGAGAAACTAAACTTATCTTTGTGCTGTGCTGTGATAAGTCACTTCAGTCATGTCTGACTCTTTGCGACCCTGTGGACTGTAGCCGTCCAGGCTCCTCTGTCCACGGGATTCTTCAGGCAAAAATACTGGAGTGGGTTCCAGTTCTTCTCCAGGGGATCTTCCTGACCAGGGATCAAACCCAGGTCTCTTATGCCTCCAGCACTGGTAGGTGGTTCTTTACCACTAGTGCCACCTGGGAAGTCTAAGTTTATCTTTAGGATATATCATATTTATGTTCCTTAACTACTCATTGTAAATATCCTAAAAGATATGCTCTCCCCTCATTTTGGTTAACAGTCACTCTCTTATTTCCAGTCTGTCTGTAGGGCTGGAAAGGCTATTCTTTTGCTTGTGTCTTGCTTCCTGATTTAGTAAAATAAGGCCCACAGGTGATATGAGAGGCCTTGCTCTGGAGTCTGGAGAAGGCAATGGCACCCCACTCCAGTACTCTTGCCTGCAGAATCCCATGGATGGAGGAGCCTGGTGGGCTGCAGTCCATGGGGTCGCTAAGAGTCAGACACGACTGAGTGACTTCACTTTCACTTTTCAGTTTTATGCATTGGAGAAGGAAATGTCAACCCACTCCAGTATTCTTGACTGGAGAATCCCAGGGACGGGGGAGCCTGGTGGGAGGCTGTCTATGGTCACACAGAGTCGGACACGACTGGAGCGACTTGGCGGCAGCAGCAGCTCTAGAGTCATTAAACTATCCTGGAGACACAGTAATAGACACATTGAACGTAATTAGAGATGAGGCAGCAACATGATTACTGGATACACCAAGATTTCTGGAGTGGCTTACAGATTTTATCAGCTTTGTACTCATCCTGTACCAAAAGCTCTCTTGTGGGCTTCAATATATGGCATAAACAATATCAAGAGACAAACAAGAAATGGAAAACAATTCAGATAGTGGGAAAATTATAACAGCCCAGTATACAAACAGTTCCTATCAATTGATAAAGAAAATTCTAATTATGAGACATCTTTATTTATTCATTCAACTAATATTTCTTAAGACCCTCTTGTTTTGTTAAAGGAATAAGAACAATCAGCGAAGTAGGAGGGAAAGGACGGATAAACGTGTGAAACCTTTCTGAATTACAGAGAAATACCATCTTAACAAAGACTTAGATAGCATTTTTGATGTTACACATTGGCGAACTGATTGAGTGGTTAAATTCAGCGCTTTAAAAAAAAATCATTACTGGAGAACAGTTGATTTACAAGGATGTGTTACCTTCTGTTGCATGTGAAGTGAAAGTGAAAGTGAAATGAAGTCACTCAGTCGTGTCTGACTCTTTGCAACCCGTGGACTGTAGCCCACCAAGCTCCTCCAATGGAGATTCTCCATGGGACTCTCCAGGCAAGAATACTGGAGTGGGTTGCCATTTCCTTCTCCAAGGAATGGTTGCATAGTGGATTGCATAGTGAAGTATATACATGTATCCACTCTTTAGATTCCTTTCCCATATAGGCCATTACAGAGTACTGAGTAGAGTTCTCAGTGCTATATAGTGGGTTCTTATTAGTGATCTATTTCATATATAGTAGTGTGTATATGTCAGTCCGAGACTCACAATAGATCCCTCCCTACCTCGTTTTCCCCTTGATGACGGTTGTTTGTTTTCTACATCTTTGATTCTATTTCTGTTTTGCAAATCAGTTCATTTGAGGCACTCTCATTTTGATGGGAATGTGAATTGCTATAAACCATTTTGGAAACTTTTTCTGGTAAAAGGCATTAAAAGTAAAAACTGCACATAAAATACGTGAAAAGCAGAAATACACATTCTTGAACCTACATCATTTTTTCTAATGTAACATGTATAAACATGCAATATTTATATAAATAAGAATATATAATAAATAAACAATAATATATCTATTTAAGTAATAAGTATATATGAACAAGTTTGTTAAATATAGCATAATTTTCTGGTGGTTTAAACAAACAAACAAAAATATGGCCTGAAAGTGTTGAATAAAAAGTGATGTATCATGATGGGATAATATAGAGTCATTAAAAGAATGCATTATTGGCCAGGAAAACTGTCCAAAATGATTTTTTGAAGCTTTACTGATATGTAATTGATGTAGAATAACTTGCACATGTTTAAAGTGTACAATTTGAAAAGTTTGATATACACAGACAATTGTGAATCCATCAACACAATCAAGTTAATGAACATATTTTTCACACACCCCAATTTTTCTCATGCTTTTCGTAATCTCTCCCTTGGGTAACTCCCCACGAACTCTTTTCCACCTCCCTTCTCCCTGTCTGCAGGCAGCCACCATCTGCTTTCTGTCACTGCAAATTTGCTTGCATTTTCAAGAGGCTTATACAAATGGAATCGTTAGAGTCTGAGTGAACTCTGGGAGTTGGTGATGCACAGGGAGGCCTGGCGTGCTGCGATTCATGGGGTCGCAATGAGTCGGACACGACTGAGTGACTGAACGGAACTGAACTGATGCATTTTTTAGTTTCTGCTTTCTCTCTCGGCATAATTACTCTGAGAACTCATGCATGTTGTCTCATGCGTCAGTGGGCCATTCCCTTTTCACTGATGAGTAGTATTCCACTGTGCAGATACACCAAAGTTGTTTATCTGTTCACCTAGTGATGAATATTTGCATTGTTTCTAGCTTTTGGCCATTACAAATAGACATGAAAAAATGTGTGTACCAGTGCTGTGGGGTCATATGCTGTCTTTTCTCTTGAGTAAATCCTGCAGTGGAATGACTGGATCATATTATAAGTGTATGTTTCACATGCTAAGAAACTGCCAAACTGTCTTCCAAAGTAGTTGTCGAATATTACATTCCCACTAGCTGTATGCAAGAGTTTTAGTTCTTTCAAATCCTTTCAAAGACTTTGTAAGTTTTTAAAGTATTAGCCATTCTGCTAAATAAAAATGATAAATGAAAGTGTTAGTTGCTCAGCTGTGTCTGACTCCTTGAGACCCCTTGTACTCTAGCCCACCAGGTTCCTCTTTCCATGGGATTCTCCAGGCAAATACTGGAGTAGGTTGCCATTCCCTTCTGCAGGGGATATTCCCACCCTAGAGATCATATTCGGGCCTCCTGCTTTGCAGGCAGATTCTTTACTGTTGAACCATCAGGGAAGCTCAATAGATATGTTCAGTTCAGTTCAGTCGCTCAGTTGTGTCCGACTTTTTGCGACCCCATAAATCACAGCACACCAGGCCTCCCTGTCCATCACCAACTCCCAGAGTTCACTCAAACTCATGTCCACCAATTCGGTGATGCCATCCAGCCATCTCATCCTCTGTCATCCCCTTCTCCTGCCTGTAATCCCTCCCAGTATCAGGGTCTTTTCCAAAGAGTCAACTCTTCACAAAAGGTGGTCAAAGTATTGGAGTTTCAGCTTCAGCATCAGTCCTTCTAATGAACACCCAGGACTGATCTCCTTTAGGATGGACTGGTTGGATCTCCTTGCAGTCCAAGGGACTCTCAAGAGTCTTCTCCAACACCACACTTCAAAAGCATCAATTCTTCAGCGCTCAGCTTCCTTCACAGTCCAAGTCTCACATCCATACATGACCACTGGAAAAACCATAGCCTTGACTAGATGGAACTCTGTTGGCAAAGTAACATCTCTGCTTTTCAATATGCTATCTAGGTTGGTCATAACTTTTCTTCCAAGGAGTAAGTGTCTTTTAATTTCATGGCTGCAATCACCATCTGCAGTGATTTTGGAGCCCCCAAAATAAAGCCTGACATTGTGTCCACTGTTTCCCTATCTATATTCAAAAGCGAAGGGACCAGATGCCATGATCTTAGTTTTCTGAATGTTGAACTTTAAGCCAGCTTTTTCACTCTCCTCTTTGACTTTCATCAAGAGGTTTTTTAGTTCCTCTTCACTTTCTGCCATAAGGGTGGTGTCATCTGCATATCTGAGGTTATTGATATTTCTCCCGGCAATCTTGATTCCACCTTGTGCTTCTTCCAGCCCAGCGTTTCTCATGGTGTATTCTGCATAGAAGTTAAATAAGCAGGGTGACAGTATACAGCCTTGACGTACTCCTTGTCCTATTTGGAACCAGTCTGTTGTTCCATGTCTAGTTCTAACTAACTGTTGCTTCCTGACCTGCATATAGGTTTCTCAAGAAGCAGGTCAGGTGGTCTGGTATTCCCATTTCTTTCAGGATTTTCCACAGTTTATTGTGATCCACACAGTCAAAGGCTTTGGCATAGTCAATAAAGCAGAAATAGATGTTTTTCTGGAGCTCTCTTGCTTTTTCAATGATCCAGTGGATGCTAGCAATTTGATCTCTGATTCCTCTGCCTTTTCTAAAACCAGCTTGAACATCTGGAAGTTCATGGTTCACGTATTGCTGAAGCCTGGCTTGGAGAATTTTGAGCATTACTTTACTAGCGTGTGAGACAAGTACAATTGTGCGGTAGTTTGAGCATTCTTTGGCATTGCGTTTCTTTGGGACTAGAATGAAAACTGACCTTTTCCAGTCCTGTGGCCACTGCTGAGTTTTCCAAATTTGCTGGCATATTGAGTGCAGCACTTTCACAGCATCATCTTTTATGTTTTGAATCAACTCAACTGGAAGTCCATCATCTCCACTAGCTTTGTTTGTAGTGATGCTTCCTAAGGCCCACTTGACTTCACATTCCAAGATGTCTGGCTCTAGGTGAGTGATTACACCATCATGATTATTTAGGTCATGAAGCTCTTTTTTGTACAATTCTTCTGTGTATTCTTGCCACCTCTTCTTAACATCTTCTGCTTCTGTTAGGTCCATACCATTTCTGTCCTTTATCCAGCCCATCTTTGCATGAAATGTTCCCTTGGTATCTCTAATGTTCTTGAAGAGATCTCTAGTCTTTCCCATTCTGTTGTTTTCCTCTATTTCTTTCCATTGATAGGTAGTTATATCTAATTGAGATCTTTATTTTCAATTTTATAATTAAAATTTTACACAAAAGACTATATTCAAAATCCTATGATAAACTATAATGGAAAATAACATAAAAAAGAATGCGTGTATATATATATATAACTGAATCACTTTGCTATTATAGTAGAAATCAGCACATTATAAATCAACTACACTTCAATAAAACTACTCATAAATGTATGTTGTTTATCTTTCATGTGTTTATTTGATATTCATCTATCTTCCTTGGTGAACTATACATTTCTCAGTTGCTAAGTCATGTCCAACTCTTTGCAACCCCATGGACTGCAGATGCCAGGCTCCTGTGTCCTCCAATATCTCCCAGATACTCATGTCCATTGAGTCGGTGATGCTGTCTAAACATCGCATCCTCTGGCACCCTCTTCTCCTTTTGCCTTCAATATTTCCCAGCATCAGGTTCTTTTCCAGAGCTCTTCACATCAAGTGGCCAAAGTATTTTGGCACTTTAGCTTCAGCTTCATTCCTCCCAGTGTGGGGTTGATTTCCTTTAGGACTGACTGGTTTGATCTCCTTGCAGTCCAAGGGACTCTCAAGAATCTTCTCTAGCATCACAATGTTCAAAAGCATCAGTTCCTCAGCACTCAGCCTTCTTTATGGTTCAGCTGTCACAACTATACATGACTACTGGAGAAACCACAGCTTTGACTATATGGACCTTTGTCTGATGAACAGGTGTTGTATATTTAAGTTTTTCGCTCATTTTTTTAAAGTTGTTTTTTTTTGTTTTCTTGCTATTTATTTTTATAGGACTTTATATATTTAAGTTATCAGATATATACTTTGCAAAAATTTCTTCCAGTCTATGTCTTGTCTTTCCATTGTCTTAACAATGATTTTTGAAGACTAAAAATGTTTAATTTTAGTAATATCTAATTTGTAATTGTTTCATGGAGCATATTTCAGTGTCATATCTAAGTCATTTTTGCCTAACTCAAGGTCACGAAGATTTCTATGTCCTCTTTTAGAATTCTTAGTTTTAGGGTTCATATTTAAGATCCATTTTATTTAATCTTATGTTTGGTACAAGGTATGGATCAGAGCCTATTTCCTTTGCTTATGCAATAATTGCTTATGCAATTATTTGTTGCACTATTTGTTGGAAAGGTTATACATTCTCCAGTGAATTTCCTTTATAGCTTTTAGAGCAATCCTGAAAGAGTCAAGGGGCAGATGGCATTTGAACTGCACTTTGAAGGATAGTGTAGGTAAAGGCAGTCTCTTGCCAGTAGTTTTCAACTCCCATATAACCACTGAAGAACAGGCCTTGGGCCTATTAAATCACTAAAGAATGCACACAGCATGCACTGTTTTTATGACCTTCTGTGGGCTACCCACTCCAGTATTCTGGCATGGAGAATTCCATGGACTGTATAGCCCATGGGATTGCAAAGAGTCTGACACAGCTGAGCAACTTTCACTTTATGTGTCCTTTGTGAGGTCCCACAGTGGCACAGAGGGGTGCACACAGGCAAATTGCCCTGATCTGGTTGAGAGAGACCCGTTTTCTAAGGGGGACTAATGTCCATGATTGAGGCAGACCTTGCCCTGTCTCTAAGTAAGGAAGGCATTTCTCCACCCATTGCTTGACTAAGTTGTGTTTTCCTTGCTGACTCAAATTAAAGAATGCAATAGGTAGAAATATTTAGAGTCCTCTCCTGGGATTGCTAACCAGTGTACAGTACTCTGCTTGACAACTGGGAGTATAACATTGAGTGAAAGGATAAATCAGAGGCCAGGAGCTTTGACAATGTAGGACTCAAAGGACGACAGCAAAGCTCTGTGCATGAGACCCTTAAAATCAAACCTGGCACTAAAGACGTTTCTACAATACACCCTCTCTGATAACACTCTGGTTTAGAACCCTTCATTGCCTTCCCATCCCCTAAGGAGCATGTACCAGCACCTTCATGATCTGGCCTCTCTTGTATTATTCTGATTCATTTCTTGCCAGATCCCTCAACCCTACTGTTCCAACTCAAGATTCAGATAAAACAAACATTTTCTAGTTTTCTACAGGAGTCATGCTCTCTCTAGATTATTGGCCTTAGCGCATCTTATTCCCTGTGCCTGGAACATCTTCCTCCATTTCCCTCAACTCACTGTTCCAAGCTTGTTCCCAACGGTCTCCTAAGATTCAGCTTTGAGCCTTCCTCAGTCTCCAACTCTATGTACTCATAAGGTATGTTGCCAATTAGGACTGATTATATAATTTGCAGAGTCTAGTGTAAACCAAAAATGTGGGGCTCCTTGTTCAAAAAGCAAGGGGGAAAGCGTTATTAAAGATACCACCAATGTAAAGCTATTGCTTTGTTTCCACAGTCTCCTGACTTATTTGCTTGCTATTTGCCATTATTTACTATTTATTGTAATTCTAACTAAAAAATTGTAAAAGTTAATTAACATGAATTTTACTATTTATCTCTATATTATGCAATGCCAGTTCTTTCCCCTTTTAAAAATCGAGGTAAATTTTATATACTACATAATACTAATTTCAAGTATATAACATAATAATTTGATATTTGTATACACTAAAAACAACCACCATAATAAGCCTAGTTACTATCCATCACCATACAACTGACCTACACTCATTTTATCCCCTGCCAAGATGCTTTTTTCTGGTAACTGTCGGTCTTTTCTTTGTATCTATGGATTTACCTTTGTCTTGTTTTGTTTCTTCCTCAGTTTTTTCCCTCATATAAGTGAAATAAAACAGTATTTGTCTTTTTCTGACTTATCCACTTAGTATAATACCTTCAAGGTCCAAACTTGTCACAGATGATGAGATTCCCTTCTTTTACATGGCTGAGTAGTATGCCACTGGGGGGTGTGTGTGTATGTGTGTGCGTGCACGCCATATCTTTATCCATTCATCCATCAGTGGATATTCAGGTTGTTTTCATATCTTTGCTATTTTAACTAATGCTGAGGGTGCATATATCTATTTGCATTAGTGTTTTCATATCCTTGGGATAAATATCCAAAAATGGGATCATATGACTGTTCTTTTTTTTTTTTTTTTTGAGGAACCACCATTTTGTTTTCCTGAGTGGCTATACCAATTTACATTCCCACCAACAGTGAATGAAGGTTTCCATATCTTTGCCAACACTTATTATTTTTGTCTTTTGGATAATAGTCATTCTAGCAGGTGATATCTCGGTGAGGGTTTTGATTTGCATTTCTCTCACAACTAATGGTTTTGAACATATTCACAAGTCCCTACTGGCCATCTGCATGGCTTCTTTAAAAAATTATCTACTTATTAACGGCTGAGTAATACTCCATTGTGTATATGTACCACAGCTTTCTTATCCATTCATCTGCTGATGGACATCTAGGTTGTTTCCATGTCCTGGCTATTATAAACAGTGCTACGATGAACATTGGGGTACATGTGTCTCTTTCAATTCTGGTTTCCTCGGTGTGTATGCCCAGCACTGGGATTGCTGGGTCATAAGGTAGTTCTATTTGCAATTTTTTAAGGAATCTCCACACTGTTCTCCATAGTGGCTGTACTAGTTTGCATTCCCACCAACAGTGTAGGAGGGTTCCCTTTTCTCCACACCCTCTCCAGCATTTATTGCTTGCAGATTTTTGGATCGCAGCCATTCTGACTGGTGTGAAGTGGTACCTCATTGTGGTTTTGATTTGCATTTCTCTAATAATGAGTGATGTTGAGCATCTTTTCATGTGTTTGTGAATCAGTTCTGATGAGATGGATGAAACTGGAGCCAATTATACAGAGTGAAGTAAGCCAGAAAGAAAAACACCAATACAGTATACTAACACATATATATGGAATTTAGGAAGATGGCAATGACGACCCTGTATGCAAGACAGGAAAAAAGACACAGATGTGTATAACGGACTTTTGGACTCAGAGGGAGAGGGAGAGGGTGGGATGATTTGGGAGAATGGGAATTCTAACATGTATACTATCATGTAAGAATTGAATCGCCAGTCCATGTCTGACGTAGGGTGCAGCATGCTTGGGGCTGGTGCATGGGGATGACCCAGAGAGATGTTGTGGGGAGGGAGGTGGGAGGGGGGGGTCATGTTTGGGAACGCATGTAAGAATTAAAGATTTTAAAATTAAAAAAATTTAAAAAAAATACAAATAAACAATAAAAAAAAGAAAAAAAATTATCTACTTAAGATAATCTGGCCATTTTTTAATAGCACTTTTTTTTTAACTATTGACTTATTTCAGTTCTTTATATGTTTTGATATATTTGCAAATAGCTTCTCCTATTTAGGAAGTTGCATTTTCATTTAGATGGTTTCCTTTATTGTTCAGAAGCCTCTCAGTCTGATACAGTCTTACTTGTATATTTTCAATTTTGCTGTCTTTGCTTTTAGAGTTAGATCCAAAAACTCAGTGCCAAGACTAACATAAAAGAGCTTACTTTCTATGTTTTCTTCTAGGAGTTTTGTGGTTTCAGGTCTTAAATTCAAGTCTTTAATTCATTTTGTGTAAAATTTTTCATATGGTGTCCACTGAGTATGATATTAGTTGTGGTTTTATAACATGTGGACTTTGTTGTATTGAGGTGCATTCTGTCTATACTCACATTATTGAGAGTTTTTATCATAAACAGAGGTTGAATTTTATCAAATACTTTTTCTACATCTATTGAAATGATCATAGGATACTGATTATTTTTTAATTGTAGTGTATCATGTTAATTATTTTGCAATGTTAAATTGTCCTTGTAACCCTGGAATAAATCCCACTTGACCATGGTGTATGATTCTTTTAATGTATTATTGAATTCAGTTTGCTAAAATTTTGTTGAGAATTTTTGCACCTATGTTTGTCAAGGATATTGGCCTGTAATTTTCTCTTTTGTTGTGGTATCTTTGTCTAGTTTTGGTGTCAGGATAATGCTGACCTCCTAAAATGAGTTTCGAAGTGTTCCTCCCTTTTCATTTTTTTGCAAGGGTTTGAGAAGGATAGATATACTTGACTTTCCTTATTCCTGGGTGTCACATTCACAGGCTCAACCAACCATGAATATTTCAAAACACAGTTGTTTTAATCTGTGAATATGGAACTCACGAACATGGACAACTATATGCACGACATCCATTTTATATAAGGGATTTGAGTGTGAGTGGATTTTGGTATATCCAAAGAGAGTTCTGGAAGCAATGCCCTGCAGATACTGAGGGATGATTGTAGAAAATTTTCTTTGAATCTTTGGTAAAATTCACTAGTAAAACTGTCTGGTTCTGGGCTTTTGTTGGTAGCTTTTTTGTTTTTTTTTGTTTTTTTGTTTTTTGAATCGTTGACATGTTCTTTTTACTAGTAACTGGTCTATTCACATTTTCTATACCTTCATGATTCAGTGTTGGAAAATTGCATGCTTCTAGGAATTTATCCATTTCTTTAGGTTGTCCAATTTGTTGGTATATAGTTTTTCATAGCAATCTCTTTGATACTTTGAACTTGTGTGATATTAATTGTAATTTCTCCTCTTTCAATTCTGATTTTATATACTTGAGCCCTCTCTTTTTTCTTTTGGTGAGTCCAGCAAACATTTGTCAGCTTTGCTTATTTTTTCAAAAAACAGCTATTAATTTCATTAATACTTTCTGTTGCGTTTTTACACTCTATTTCATTTATTTCCTCTCTGACCTTCATTAGTTCCTTCCTTCAAATATGGGTTTTGTTTGAGATTTTTCCTGTTTCTTAAGTAGGACTGTATCACTAAAAACTTCCCTCTTAGGATTAGAACTACTTGTGCTGCATAGTATAGATTCTGGAATGTTGTAGTTGCATTTTCATTTGTTTCAAGGTTGTTCAGTAGCATATTGTTTGATTTCCATATATTTGTGAATTTTACAGTGTTTTTCTTGTGATTTATTTCTAGTTTCCTGCCATTATGGTAAAAAGATATATATATATATATATACTTGTTTTCATTTAGTCATGTCTGATTCTGCAACTCCATGGACTACAGCTTGCCAGGTTTCCCTGCCCCTCACCATCTCCCGTAGTTTGCCCATGTTCATGTCCATTGCATTGGTGATGCCATCCAGCCACTTCATTCTCTGATGCTCTCTTTTCCTTCTGCCCTCACTCTTTCCCAGCATCAGGGACTTTTCTAGCGAGTCAGCTGTTCGCATCAGATGACCAAAATACTGGAGTTTCAACTGCAGCATCAGTCATTCCAATCAATATTCAGGGTTGACTTCCTTTAAGATTGACTTGTTTGATCTCCTTGCTGTTCAACGGACTCTCAAGAGTCTTCTCCAGCACCACATTTTCAAGGCATCACTTCTTCGGCACTCCATCTTCTTTCTGGCCCAGCTCTTATGATTGTACATGACCACTGGGAAGACCATAGTCTTGACTATATGGGCCATTGTTGGCAGAGTAATGTCTCTGCTTTTCATCACACTGTCTTAGGTTCATCATAGCTTTCCTGCCAAGAAGCAAACATCTGATTTCATGGCTGCAGTCACCATCTGCAGTGATTTTAGAGCCCAAGAAGAGGAAATCTGTCACTATGTCCACATTTCCCCCATCTATTTGGCATGAAGTAATGGGGCTGATGCTGTGATCTTAGTTTTGGTGGGTTTTTTTGGGTTTTTCTTTAATATTTAGTTTTAAGCCAGCTCTTTCACTCTCCTCCTTCACCCTCGTCAAGCGGCTTTTTAGTTCTTCTTCCATAGGGTGGTATCATCCGTATATCTGAGGTTGTTGATGCTTCTCCCACCTATCTTATTCCAGCTTGTAACTTATCCAGCCCAACATTTCTCATGAGGTGCTCAGTGTATAGATTAAACAGAGTGACAGTTGACAGCCCTGTCACACTCCTTTCTCAATCTTGAACCAATTAGTTGTTCCATAAAGGGTTCTAACTGTTGTTTTTTGACTTGCATACAGGTTTCTCAGGAGATAGGTAAGATGGTCTGGCATTCCCACACCTTTTAAGAGCTTTCCACAGTTTACTATGATCCACACAATCAAAAGCTTTGGCATCATCAATGAAGCAGAGGTAGATGCTTTTTGGAATTCCCTAGCTTTCTCTATTATCCAGTGAATGTTGGCAATTTGATCTCTTGTACCTCTTCCTTTTCTAAACCCAGCTTGGACGTTTAAAAGTTCTTGTTTCACATTATGCTAAAGCCTAGCATACAAGATTTTAAGCATGACCTTACTAGCATGGAAAATGAGTGCAATAGTCCGATGGTTAGCAGATTCTTTAGTATTACCCTTCTAGGGAATTGAGATGAGGATTGACCTTTTCCAGTCCTGCGGCCACTATTGGGTCTTCCTGATTTGCTGACGTACTGAATGCTCAAACTCATGTCTATTGAGTCAATGATACCATGTAATCATCTAATCTTCTGTTGCTTCCTGCCCTCAGTCTTTCCCAGCATCATGGTCTTTGCCAATAGGCTGGCTCTTCACATCAGGTGGCCAGACTATTGGAACTTCAGCTTCAGCATCAGTCTTTCCAATGAATATTCAGACTTGATTCCCACTGCTTTGATTTCCTTGCTGTCTAAGGGAGTCTCAAGAGTCTTCTCCAGCACCACTGTTCAAAAGCATCAATTCTTTGGTGTTCAGCCTTCTTTGGAGTCCAACTCTCACAGCCATACATGACTACTGGTAAAACCATAGCTTTGACTAGAAGGACCTTTGTTAGCAAAGTGATGTCTCTGCATTTTAATAAGATGTCAGGTTTGTCATAGCTTTTCTTTCAAGGAACAATTGTCTTTTAATTTCATGGTTGTAGTCATCACCTGCAATGATTATGAAGTCCAAGAAAATAAAGTTCACGACTGTTTTCATTTTTCCCCATCTATTTGCCTCAGATATGCAGATGACACCACCCTTATGGCAGAAAGTGAAGAGGAACTAAAAAGCCTCTTGATGAAAGTGAAAGAGGAGAGTGAAAAAGCTGGCTTAAATCTCAACATTCAGAAAACAAAGATCATGGCATCTGGTCCCATCACTTCATGGGAAATAGATGGGGAAACAGTGGAAACAGTGTCAGACTTTATTTTGGGGGGCTCCAAAATCACTGCAGATGGTGACTGCAGCCATGAAATTAAAAGATGCTTACTCCTTGGAAGAAAAGTTATGACCAACCTAGATAGCATATTCAAAAGTAGAGACATTACTTTGCCGACTAAGGTCTGTCTAGTCAAGGCTATGGTTTTTCCTGTGGTCATGTATGGATGTGAGAGTTGGACTGTGAAGAAGGCTGAGTGCTGAAGAACTGATGCTTTTGAACTGTGGTGTTGGTGAAGACTCTTGAGAGCCCCTTGGACTGCAAGGAGATCCAACCAGTCCATTCTGAAGGAGATCAGCCCTGGGACTTCTTTGGAAGGAATGACGCTAAAGCTGAAACTCCAGTACTTTGGCCACCTCATGCAAAGAGTTGATTCATTGGAAAAGACTCTGATGCTGGGAGGGATTGGGGGCAGTAGAAGGGGACGACCGAGGATGAGATGGCTGGATGGCATCACCGACTCGATGGACTTGAGTCTGAGTGAACTCCGGGAGTTGGTGATGGACAGGGCGGCCTGGCGTGCTGCGATTCATGGGGTCACAAAGAGTCAGACACGACTGAGTGACTGAACTGAACTGACTATTTCTTCAACACAGGTCGCAAATGTTAGTGCACTCAATGTAGGGCACAAATCCCTCATTTCTAAAGGAGCAGCTCTATCTTGAGAATTTCTTCCCTACTGTGGGTCAATCCTATAGCACCATGGCTGAGGTTTTTGGCAAGATGTCTCTGCCTTACCAAACTATCTTCATGTGTCCCGTTTACTCCTTGTTGTAGAGGATATGTCCAGTCAGTTATCAGTTCGTTTCCAGTGATAATTGTTCCATACATAGCTATATCTCTGGTGTATGCCATGTACTTCAGCATCATCAGTCTCTTCAGTCATGTTTGATTCTTCGTGACCCTATGGCCTGCAGCCCGCTAGGCTCCTCTGTCCATGGGATTCTCCAGGCAAGAATACTGGAGTGGGTTGCCATTTTCTCCTCCAGGCCATCTTCCCAAACCAGGGATCAAGCCCAATTCTGTTATGTCTCCTGCATTAGCAGGTGGGTTTTTTACCACTAGCACCACTTGGGAAGTTGGTATATTCCTTGAAGAAGGTTAATTGAGGAACTTTCTATGGTTTCATCTTGACTGCCCTCTGAATCCATAATGAATTTTAAAGTAACAGAAGTAGATTGAAGCATGATATGTTTAGTATAATCCAAGTTTCATAGGAATAAAAACATCTGAAAATGTACATGTGCATATACATTTTTCTATACATATAGATGTGTAGTATAAGAGAAAAATGTAAAGATCACACAAGTTATTAACATCGCCACTTACTGGAAGTTGACATCGGATATGGTCATGAAGAAAAGGGGTGCAGAGTGAGCAGGTAGGAGAAGATTCTTAATTATCTTTCTTTATATGTATTTACATTATTTAATTAATTTTAGGAAAAATGAGTTACTCTTATAATTTTTGGGGGGAAATTTGCTAAAGAAAAAACCAAAACAACAAAAAATTACACTAAAAGTCAGCAAAAGGGGCAGCAAAATAGGCAAAGACAAGAAGCTGGGGTTAAAAGAATCTGAAGGAAAAAAGGAAGCAGACATGTCTCCCATGTGTGTTGCCTTCTCCTGCAAGATCAGCCAAAACTCATGTACTGAACATGAATGAATACTGAACAGAGATCCTTGCCTTACTGTACATGTATATAGAAAATTTATAACATGTGAAAACGACCTCCAAACTGTCAGTATTTGATTAATGAAAGACAGGATTCATTTCCAGCTGAAAATTTCATATACATCTAGAGCTCTTTAGTTATCCCTTATCATCATTCTTGCTCCATCTGAAAATATATGCAACAGCATTTTATCTGCAGTGGAAGCTCAGAGTCATAACTAGTGGACCACCAGGGAGCTGCATTACATATGTAAAGTTACAAACTGCTTTCATCATAGTCCTGTTCTTATGTGGGGCTAGACACTGTGCTCCCAACTTAAAATAAACTTAAGCTCTTATTTAATATCCTATAAATAATAGTTGAGTTATAGTGAAAGCATTGCCATTTATTTTCTTCTTTCTCCTTATGGACCAGGAAACACAGCTCTGGATTTCAAGCACCCAAGTATACTATTATTTTGACTACACAGAAAACATGGCAGGATAAATTTAAATATAATTTGGGTAAAATCCATCAGGAAAGTCTCCTGGTTGATCAGATTCAGATTAAAATTAATCACAGATTTTTTTATTAATAATTAACTGTAATTTCACCCCCCCCCAATATTACCCAGGTAATTGTCTCAAATCTCTACTTCATTTTGTGTATACAGACATGGCCTTAAAAAATACTCTAACAAAGATGGGAAGCAAGTCTTGCAAGTTAATATATTATTTCTGTGCAGTTTCCACCATGAACAGAGCATATTAGTGCATTTATTTACCATCTGTGTCTATTGGTACCATGGCCAGTTACCCTGGAGGACTAAGACACCCTGCTTTGTAACAGACACTTGGACAATCACGGGGCCTCCCAAATGAACAATGTGAGGTCTACATTATGTGCAGATGGAAGACAGATAAACAGCCAAACACGGCAGGTTCAGCAATTTGCTTGGAATCCTCAGTCCTGGAGGATTAAGATAGGCACACAGAAATATGTCTAAGCCAGTCTCCATTTTCATGAAACAGTAATAGTGACACTTAGGGGATATTTTTACACTAGTTTCTCACTTATATCACCAAATAAAATTGTCAGTTCATTTAAGAAGTACCCTTTCTTGGCGAAAGCCCTGTTATCTGCCTATTCACAATGTCCTTTAAAAAATCTTTTTTTGTTTTCTCTGTGGGCAGCTTCAGGTTGGAAAAGAAACAAAAATAAGCAAAAAAAAAACAAAAAACAAAAAAACCCAAACATGGATCTGAGGCATGAATGACAGATTAGAAAACAAAATGGTTGGGCAATTCTTCTTTTTTGGCATTCAGGAAACACAAGAGTATCTACTTTCAAAACCAAATTATATTTAAATTTAAATAATTACTTTTTGGCATATTCATCACTTAAAAAATACGATAATCATCACATTTGTATAGTACTTTTTGCTGTTGTTTTGAAATGGTTAAATTCTCTGCTCAGGAAACCAAATATCGTCCTCTTAATCATTCATCATTTTCACTGGCTTCCTAGACAATTAGGTACAGATCATTGAGACTTAAGGAGCTTTAAACATTTTTTCACAGACTTCACTATCCTTTACTCGGTATATATAATTCACTATTATATTATTTGGTGCATAGCTCCAAGATCTCTGTGTTATTTCTTTGCTTTTTAAGAATTTCACACAAAGTAAACTATTATTTAGTAATATTTAAATATGTATTTCATATAAAAATGCTAAATAAACTCCTTGAGAGTTTTCAAGTATCTAGATAGAGAGAATGTTATGGAGTTCATCTGCTGAATCCTCAGTCTAGAACAATGACCCCCTTCTGCCCCAACCATGTATCTATTCCAAATAGCTTAGCTACTCATTTATTCATTAAGCATTTATTGAGTACCCATTACATTCCAAGCACTGTAAAATATACTGGGACAAGTTGATAAATGACTCACTACTTGCTGTGGAGTATCTCATAGTCCACAGGAGAACAAAGAGAGCATATAAGATAAATTACAACTCAATGTGATAGGAACCAAATAGAGTTATACATAAAGTACTGTGAGAGCACCGAGGCAATGTGACCAATCCCTATTCAGGGAGTTTAGGAAGCCTTCATAGGAATGATAGAAATTCACCTGGGTCTTCAAGAATGTATAGAGGTTGGTCAAGTAATGAAAGAATAAATGGATGAATGAAGAATTTTGACAGGATGACTGAAGAGACAATTATCAACGCCAGCTGTGTTCTAGGCAGCCTTGCGAAGGGTTTTCTAGATGAGAAGAATAGCATTTGGAAATGGGAAGACAGGACAAAACATGGCAAGCGTAAGGAATGCCAAGATACTCAGGTTACCTGAACAAAAGGCATGCACAGAGGAAGATGCAAGGAAAGGAGGTGGAAGATCAGGTTGAGACCAGCATCGAAATCTCTCAAGTCCAGTGTAATGTGTTTATACTACATTCTGGAGGAAACAGAAGGGCAAGACAGATTTTTAAGCAGAAGATTTAAAACACTCAAATGCACTTATTGAGCACCTAGAATCTGCCAGTTCTGTTCTAGACCCAGCATTTATAGCCATAAAGAAACCGAAAAGAGCTCCTGATTTCAAGCGGAATGGAAGATTTGAAGCAAAATAAATAAGTATATGTGGTAAATTTAAAGGTGATAAGTGCTAGGGAGAAGAATAAAACAGGAAAGAGTGCAGGGATTCAGTTCAGCTGCTCAGTCATGTCCAGCTCTTTGCAACCCCATGGACTGCAGCACGCCAGGCTTTCCTGTCCAACACCAACTCCTAAAGCTTGCTCAAACTCATGTCCATCTTGTTGGTGATGCCATCCAACCATCTCATCCTCTGTCGTCCCCTTCTCCTCCTGCCCTCAATCTTTCCCAGCATCAGTCTTTTCAAACAAGTCAGCTCTTCACATTAGGTGGCCAAAGTATTGGAGCTTCAGCTTCAGCATCAGTCCTTCCAATGAGTATTCAGGACTGATTTCCTTTAGGATGGACTGGCTTTTATCTCCTTGCAGTTGAAGGGACTCTCAAGAGTCTTCTCCAAAACTACGGTTCAAAAGCATCAATTCTTCAGTGCTCAGCTTTATTTGTGGTACAACTCTCACATCCATGGTGATCAGATTTGTTTTAAAAAAAATAAAATTTCTGGATTATTTGAAGAGATCAGAGACAGACTGTAGATAAGGTTACAAGTTAAGATTTCATAACAGCATTCATGGCAGGTATGATGAGATGAAGAACTGAGATTGTACAATGGGAATAAAGAGAAAGATAGACCCTAAAGGATCAAGAGGACTCACTCACTGGGGTGAATAGTGTATGAGATGGATGAAACTGGAGCCAATTATACAGAGTGAAGTAAGCCAGAAAGAAAAACACCAATACAGTATACTAACACATATATATGGAATTTAGGAAGATGGCAATGACGACCCTGTATGCAAGACAGGGAAAGAGACACAGATGTGTATAATGGACTTTTGGACTCAGAGGGAGAGGGAGAGGGTGGGATGATTTGGGAGAATGACATTCTAACATGTATACTATCATGTAAGAATTGAATTGCCAGTCTATGTCTGACGCAGGATACAGCATGCTTGGGGCTGGTGCATGGGGATGACCCAGAGAGATGTTATGGGGAGGGAGGTGGGAGGGGGATTCATGTTTGGGAACGCATGTAAGAATTAAAGATTTTAAAATTTAAAAAATAAAAAACTAAAAAAAAAAGAAAAAAAAAAGAAGAAGCAAATGAAGGATAAGGATTATGCTGAGTATTCTCATCAGAGTTTGACTCAGTATTAGAAAGGAAAGATAATGAATCAAGTTGTATAAATGTTATATACTTTCCTTACAGTCATATATCTCTTAAGCTCTCTTAGATCATTAGATATTACCTCTCTTCATTCTTTTAAACAAGAAATAATAAACAGACTCAACTACCTGAGATAGTTTAGTATAGCCAACAATATCATCGCCTCTGGGAAATGGTTTGTTAGCATCTGAATAGTCATCCAACAGGTCATCTTGGGAGAAAACAGTTGGAAAATTTCTGTACCTTTTTTCTGATTATACTGTGAACCATACAGTTAGAGACATTCACCACCAGAAAACACATTCTTCATCCTATCCTAGCTCCACAGATCAAAGGAAGCATTGAAGTCTGGTGGTTTACACTGAAGTCTTATGGTAAATTTTTAGTGAATGATGACTGATATGATTTGTTTGTTACCCTCTCTGAATGTAATGGACATGTTTGGGGAGCCAGTGTCAACCACTTGGTTCAGCTTTTTCAGATCAGGACAGTGCCACCGTGCCTCTCGTTGCATCCCATCCCAATAATGAGAGTGCCAGTCTTTTCTGAGCCTCTCTCGTGACTCTCAGTGCTCCCAACCACCTGTGTCGTCTGGCATCAGTGTCTCTTGCTGCATTCCTGGCTGCCCCGTCAATGACAGCTCCATCCTTGTGGGGGCGAACTGAGGAGACAGATGGTGTCTCAGTACAGGGTGGGAACTGTCAGTCATGGAGGAGAGGGCTAAACGTGAGGCTGGAGTGTGGATCAATATCACGCCTCACATGGATCCAAGTTTCTGTTGTGCAGTTGCTCAGTTGTGTCTGACTCTTTGCAACCCCATGGACTGCAGACACCAGCCTTCCCTGTCCTTCACCTTCTCCTGGAGCTTGCTCAAACTCATGTCCATTGAGTCAGCGATGCCATCCAACCTCTCATCCTCTGTTGCCCCCATCTCGACCTGCCCTCAATCTGTCCCAGCATCAGGGTCTCTTCTAAGTCAGCTCTTCACATTAGGTGGCCAAAGTATTGGAGCTTCAGTTTCAGTATAATTCCTTCCAATGAATATTCAGGTCCAGGATCAAATATCAGGAGCTAAAATGTAGCAACTTCATGTCTATTCATTCCTAGGGAGTTCCTGGATCCATCTGAAAGACTTGAATTTTCTTTGCCTAAAACTGGAGGGAAATGAACAACCAGATAGGGACTACCCTGTTCATTGTGCCTCTTTTTAGCCAATATCCAGTTTGGATAAGTCATTGATCAATCACTGAAGAAGTGCTGTTCCTAATATAAAAATAAACTCTGGATGGGAACCAAGACCAACTGCATTTCTTCTCAAGTAGAAGGGATGGTCCCTCCCCTGAAGTGAGATCAGAGTCCGGAAGGGAATCACAGATTTGCAGAGGAGAGGGTTCCCATGGAGTCACAACAGTTTTCAGAGCAAATTCTGGAAGTGAAGAGCTGACTCCAGTAGTAGTAATTTATTCTTGAGAGCCAACAGTAGTTTGCAGTGGTAGAGGAAGCAAGAGCTTTTGTTCCTTTTCCTTAGGAAGAGTGCTTTATACAAATTCCCTTTTATTTTGAGCATATATATATATATTCTTTTTACTTTCTTGCTTTTCTGAAAGTTAGTTCCAGGGATAAAGGGAAGAAAAAGATTCAGGGATATCTAAGGACATCTTAAGTGGGAATAGAGACTATATCTGAGTAACTTCATGCTTGCTGCTAGGTCTTTTTGCAGCAGAATATATAAACAAAACTCATCTTCAGTTCATGGGAGATGAAAGAAAATTTCATCCAAATATCTTTTTGTTCAGGGAGGGTCTCTGTCACCTACTGGTTATCTAATTGTTGGCCTAAAGGAAAGCTTGTACAACATAAGGTGGTATTCCAGAGAGAAATGAGGAACACAGGGAGAACCCAATTATCAAAGTATCACAGTGTTGTTCTGTGGTGGGGCTTCTGTTTTATCCTTGTTTGAGTTTATAAAATTCCTATTTTTGATCCTTTAAAACAAATATCCTTCTCTCTCATACAGAAGCCATCCACCGTGCATCTATTTCGCTTGCATATGTGTTTACAAATCCTTGCTTGTACATACATGCAAACAGAAAGGGGAACAGGCACCCAGAAAGAAATATCCTAGGTTGGCATACATCCATGTGAACAAATGTATACTGAAGCCTCTGCCAAGACCAGGAAAACCACAGCCAAGTCTGTCCAAACGAAGCCTAAAGCCCTATACTTTCTACTATGTTGCAGGTAAAGGTGGGCCTGGAGACAATCATATGAGTTTGGGGACTTCTTTCCTCCAGCTTGAAATGCATTGCTGGTAAAATGTAATCATTCAAGATTTAGGATTGTTTCCTCTGAGAGATGAAGAGAGAGATTGGATGTATATGGCACTGATCCCCAAAAGCAAAGGGAAAAAAGGACAAGGGAAAATTTGGGGCAAGAAAAACTGGCAAGGAATAGGTGAAAGATAGGCATTCCCAGCAGCATTCTCCAAACTGACAGAACAAACTGAGGCCTCCACAACCCCCTTTTCTGTGTTTACAGATGTGCAGACCCCAGGGCAAGATTTTTGGGGGTACTTGTCAGTCTAGATTCAACAGAAGGGACAAAATAAAATATGACCCATTAAAATGCTGGAAAAAGGACCAATAAGAAGCCTCCATGAGATTCACAGATAAACTCATCCAAGACCTCTGATCCTGGCTGCTCCATCTCCTTCTCCCCTACCCTGAAAATGACCAGGTAAATGATCAGGTAGGTACAAACTCCCAGGATAGAGGAAGCTCCCAGGGACTCTTGAGTTCTAACCCTGGAAAATATTCAGATTTCAATTGCTTCAAGGGAACAGAAAACAGTACTGATGGGCACATACTTGGCTGGTGCATCCCTTCTGAAGAACTAAGTCCAAATTCTGTACCAACTATATTAACATATTAATAATTTCAGAAAATTGTAGCCAGGTGCCCCATTGTCTGTCTGGACTACCTGGTCTCCTGGGGTTTCAAGACT
Organism: Ovis canadensis; assembly: GCF_042477335.2. Lineage (NCBI taxonomy): Eukaryota > Metazoa > Chordata > Mammalia > Artiodactyla > Bovidae > Ovis > Ovis canadensis. The sequence continues at coordinate 19,442,996 of NC_091261.1, forward strand.
TTTTAAAAGACAGGGAGCGACACATCATTTGATCCTGAGATAACCTTTACAAGTCAATCTCTCAGACAAGCCTCTCCCTCCCTGGTAGACAGATGCATCGTGGAGAATTTGGCAAGGTTCAATCGATAACTGAAGTAATGCAAGTAATGACACCAGTGTGAATGCTGCTGGCTTAGATATTTCCTGTTTTTCAGAAGGAACAAGTACCCACTATTCCTGTCATTTTAAGGGAAAGAAACAAGGACCATTATTTCCTTGGCTTAATATTAATATTAAATGGATGCCCACAGAATGTTGTCAATGAGAATCTGTGTTTAAGTGATAATATATTCTAAAATGCTTGGCCCAGAGTTTTCTTAAGAAACAGCTCTTAAGATAATGAAGTTTATGACATTTCTGAATATTCTCATGGTTTAGGATCAGGGGCAGGAGGGGAGATACGGAGAAAGCACAACAGCTACCTGATAGACCTTTAATGTGGCTACTGAGGAATGAATAAATCCATGAAGAGCCACGGCATCTGAATCATTCTCATTGATTGAGGGCTTACAGACAGCTCACTGTCTAATGCAAGTTAGGAAGAAAGTGTGTTATTACAAATGCCTGCCCTACAGGGGGCTGGCCATAGTCACACACTGATATTATTTTAATAATATTAAAAGTCATAAGAATGGGCTTTTTCCATGAGATGAGAAATGTTTACTTTCTTTTTAGTTAGAAAATCAACCTACAAGATCGTCAAAAATGATTAAATTTTCAAAGAAGGCAGTTATATAAAGTGAGGTCAGCATTTGAAATTGACAAAAAGTTGTGGGCTTGTTTTTGTTTGCTTTTTTTTTCTTTTAGAAGATAACTTTTTGGAAAAAAAAAACAGCTAAAATTTCAAAGTTGGCAATAAGGTTTTCTTGGATCTGCTGGTATTTCAAACATGGTCAGGATGGAATATGTAAATAAACAAAAATAAACACAAAATCAAAGATGCTTATTCTAACCGGCTGGGCAGAAGAGACGGTGGAAGGGCCACAGGGATGACTGACAATGTGACCTGGGACGGACCTGGAGCCTTGCTACCCAAGCTGAGGATTGCAGATCAGCTGCATGAACATCAGGGAACTCGTGAGAAACACAAAAGCTCAGGCCCTACCCTAGACCTACTGAATCAGACTCTGCATTTTTAGCAAGATCCCCAAGTGTCTCGTCTCCACATTAAATTTGTGAGAGTGTAAGTCGAGAGTTAGTGCTTTTGGCACAGAAGAGCCTGAATTTTCATATGGTGTATAAACTGGAGTCATAACTACCTAAAAAATATCTAACGAGAGAGAGGGAGATGGTACCTTTCTAGGTAAACTTGTGACAATAGCAGGTACTTTGCAGAGCACATTTTGAAAGAAAGCTGATTTCTTATGCTAACTGCATGAATCTGTAGCATTAGCAGCCGAGAGGCTGGCAGGCATGCACTTAATGTGGACATTTATTCTTTGTGGTGCGTAAACATTTAACAACTAACAACACAGAATCTGAGCATCTCTGTAAGTTAGCATAAAAATCAGCTCGAGACATATACACTATCACGTGTGAAACGGACAGCCAGTGCGAAGCTGTTGTATAGCACGGGGAGCTCAGCTTAGTGCTCTGTGATGACCCAGAGGGGAGGGAGGCTCAAGAAGGAAGGGATATATGCATCATTATGGCTGATTTGCATTGTTGTGTGGCAGAAACCAACACAATACGGCAAAAGCAATTATATTCCAATTTAAAAAAAATCAGCTCAAGATTCTGGCAATGACTAGTAACTGACACAGGAGTAGAGAGAGAAAAGAGTGAAGTAAGATAAGGAACCAAGCTGTGCCGGCGCAGCACTTCAGCCAAAGGGCTTAGGGCTACCCTGGTGGCTCAGGTGGTAAAGAATCTGCCAGCAATACAGAACACCTGGGTTCGACCCCTAAGTCTGGAAGAGCCCCTGATGAAGGGAAATGGCAACACACTCCAGTATTCTTGCCTGGAGAATTCCATGGACTGAGGATCCTGGCAGGCTACAGTCCATGGGGTCACAAAGAGTCGGACACGACTGAGTGATTAACACCAACGGCATCTTCTATGAGTTTGGTCCAATGCTGGGCTCCAGAATAGATTTTTGTCTTTTCAATCAAACAGCAACCCAAATAAGGAATGAACTCTTATTTCACTAATGAGGAAATCATGGCCTAGCAAGGATAAAATAATTGCTCAAGGTCACAAAACTAATAAGTGAAAGAACCAGGATTTGAAATTAGTTTTGTCTGAGTCTGATGGCTCTCACAACGATGCCATGCTGCTACGTATAGATATCATTTCAGTAAATTAAATATTTATTAAAATATATACAGTTATTATGACACTCTGATTTATGCTAAACTGCATGCTTCCTTTGTATTTACATAGCCTTGAATTAAAAGAAACTTTTCATATATTGTTAAAAATAGATATCTGAACAGGGTGGACCCCAAATGGTAATTTTAGTAACAATTCCAGCACCCACAGTCAGTGGCACAGATAGATGACATCCGTTATTGAATTCTGCCCGAGTCAGGCTTGTCTGCGCTCGGGGGTGCTCTCTTTATTTACAAAAGGATGACCTCCAACACAGTTTCAAAGGATTGTGATCATTCACCACATCAGCATTAACCTCCTTGAATCATAAACTGGCAGAAGAATTACCATAGGGGAAAAGAAGGTGGAACTCTAGAGACCCCTGTCCTGTGTAATTCACATGGAGTGTGTATTGACCAAGAAACAGTTAACGATTTAAGGCACTGAACAGATTTGTAATTGTGTGCTTGCGCACATGTATATGTGCTCATGTTCCTGTACACATGCATCGATCAAAAGCTCAGATAAACATCAAACCTTCGGCAAAATAAACACAGAAGACCAGGAAAGATAGTTTTAGGCTTTCTACTTTTACGTCAATCAGAACAGTTTAGCTTTATCTGTTTAATGCACTGCGACGCCATGTAAAATTTGCAGTTATTCAAAAGCTTTTATACAGCTTCATAAAAAAGAAAACCTTGAAAATAATTGCTGTTGTTTTTCTTCAGTCACTCAGCTATATCTGACTCTTTTCAACCCCATGGACCGCAGTACACCAGGCTGTCCTGTCCTTCACCATCTCCCGGAGTTTGCTCAAACTCACGTCCATTGAATTGGTGATGCCATCCAACCATCTCATCCTCTGTCATCCCCTTCTCCTCCTGCCTTCATCCTTTCCCAGCATCAGGGTCTTTTCCAATGAGTCTGCTCTTAACATCAGGTGGCCAAAATATTGGAGCTTCAGCTTCAACATCGGTCCTTCTAATGAATATTCAGGACTGATTTCCTTTAGGATTGACTCATTTAATCTCCTTGCAGTCCAAGGAACTCTCAAGAGTTTTCTCCAACACCACAGTTCAAAAGCATCAATTTTTCGGTGCTCAGCTTTCTTTATGGTCCAACTCACATCTCTACATGACTACTGGAAAAACTATAACTTTGACTATATGGACTTTTGTTGGCAAAGTGATATCTATGCTTTTTAATATGCTGCCTAGGTTTGTCATAGCTTTTCTTTCAAGGAGCAAGCATCTTTTAATTTAATGATTATGCTATAGATCAAACCCCTCACTTCATGGATGAAAAAATCGAGAAAGATTCAGAACAAATGACTACTTTGTGTGTGCCTGCTGGCTGCCAGACACCCTGCCAGAGATTTCCAAGGATGTTTTCATTCTCTGTCCACAGGCTAAGAGAGTAAAGTTGACAGAGATGAGTTAACTTGTCTAGATTTGTCCTGACTATTTGGTCAAGACAGACTGAAGGTTAGAGTCAAGGATTATTAACTATTAAGTGACTTTCACTTCACTTCACTTCACTATGCTTTTCCCAGGAGATCTTTTCATTGGCATAAAAACACTTCATTCTTCCAAACCTATTTCCAGGTTAGATTATTGAACTTTGCTTTCATAATCTGTTCTTTCTACACAGATAATACATTAAGCAACAAACCATGGGAAACACACACACACACACACACACACATATAAGTGTGACTCTAAACACCACCTACTGAATAGTTTAGTGTATGTATATGTGTATGTATATACATCATTCTAAGTTGCTTTAGTCGTGTCCAACTCTATGATTCCATAGAACATAGCCTAACTGGCTCCTCGGTCCATGGAATTGTCCCAGCAAGAATACTGGGGTGGACTGCCATCTATCTATCTATCTATCTATCTATCTATCTATCTATCTATCTATATGTATGTATGCATACACACACACACACACACACACACACACACACACACACACTAAACTATCCAGTAGCTGCTGTTTAGAGTCACACTTGTCTATTTTTTTCCCTTTGTTTCTGGCCAAGAACACCAACTAAGTATTACTTGGTGTTCAAGCTGCCATCTTGACTTAGGAACATTTTTCTTTCACCCATTATAAGATATACAATGAGTAGGAAATTATTATTTCAGTAGACCTCAACCCATAATAAATGGGCAATAAAATGTATCTTATCCCTTTGTTTTACATTTCAGCAGAAACAATGATTCTCCTCCATATGGTTGCAACACTAATGCTCACAAAGCTACTTTGCTCATTTAACTCACATATGGGAAATAAATCCAAATATCATGTGAATGGATTTCACAGTTTTAAACTTGACCTGTGAACTTGATGTCGCAGTGAATCAAACTTTTCACACTATAGTGTTATTCCATAATTTTTCCCCACCTAAATAGCAGTCTAGTCAGGGCAAGATGTAGTAGAGAAAGTGTCCTAGTTAACCGCTACTGAAGGAAGATTCAGAATCATCAGTAGGTTCTGAGACACAATTTAATGAAGAAGTGTGGTCTGCTACATATTTTAGTGTGAATTCCGGGCACACTGTGGGGGTCTTTCAGTTTAAAGATGTAGGCTGTTGGGACAAAGAAACAGAAAGAGGAGGAAGAGAGAGTTCTATAGCAGATAAAATATGGACTTGATATTCAGGGTTCTTTTCCTTTCAAGTTTCAGAAGACCGAACACTTGTGGTACCCCAAAATGTCTGGGTGGTTGACTAAATTCTAACTGTTCAATCTGTATGATTTCACCAGGGTTAGAAGTATATTTGTAAGCTAATAGTCTTTCTATTCTGACCAGGGGAAAAAAGAGGAAAACAGTTATGAGGGGAAGGATAATCACAATCAGTCGGTGAGATGTGGAAAAATAAGCAATGACCAGCTCTTCCCTTCCTGAAAAATATCCCATGCTCAGCACTGAAAACTTTAATGTGACCCTTTCTCTATGATGGCGATGACAAGGCATGTTCCAACTCATAAAACTTCCAGTAGCAGCAGTAATTGCTATTTCAAAAAAGAAGATAGAGAATGATAAAAAGAAAACATTTTTTTTTCTTATTCACATTTTCAATAGCAAAAAAAAAATCTATGTAAAACGTTAGAAGAGAAAGAACTATTTAAGTTAATGTAGTAGATATCAAAGCTATAATATCATTGAAATTTTATAAATTTGCCAACATTTGTTTGTGGGTTCCTTTGCCCCAAGGATCTAGTGTTTCCCAAATGAAAAACAGGTTCTAGGAGGACTTTCATTTATTTTTCAGCCACTAGGAAAATAAAGAATCAAGGAATGCTCTGAGAGGAAAGAACCCATAACATCATCTAATTCAATTTTCTTATTTTCTGAGTTAAGGTAACAGAAACCCAGAGAATTTAAGTAACCTGCCTGAAGCCAGACAGTATCAATCTTCAAACTCCTCCTCCTAGGTTTTTTTTTTCTTTTCTGCCTTTCTCCTACATCTTCGCTATTATCACGTGAGTAATTTATGAAAGGTTAGAGTTGGAAGAAATATTAAAGATTTTTTTTACCATTTTCTCCTTCCCAGTGCTTAGCTGTCAAGCATTTGCTTGAATATCTCCAGTGACAATAAATTTACTATTACAAAATTTCAAGGCAGTTTTTACTAACACATTGAATAATGTCTAAGAGATTCTGAATTTTCTCTAAATATAAAGGCATTAGAAAAAGTAATTAATTGACCAATCACTAAACTACTTTTAACCCTGTAATTAATGTAAGAACAGAAGATGTCAACATTAACACTATAATAAATAATATTGAAGAATCCGGTGAAACTGATTATTTAGTGATGCATTAAAAGGACCCTTATCCATTTCAAAAGTTCATTTTCTCTCCCAAAGTATGACTTGGGCTCTAGGGAAAAGAGGGCTAAGCTAATAGGATTATTTCAATTCCCAAATTTTTCTTATTCCTATTCAACATTGCCAGTTTCTGCTTCTCTCCTAACTGAGCTATGGAGGGAGCAACTGCCTTGGTTATAGATCAATATCTAATTTTTGGAAGTTAATTTTTTAAAAGAATCATGGGTTCTTTTAGGGGAAAAGGGCATAATGATACATAATGAAAAATACTATAACTATCCTGGCAAATTTTCTATGCTAAATTTCAACAGAATCCATCAATTATACTAAATGACCAATAAAAATGTTCAATCAAAAACTCATTTTAAGATACATTGTTAATGAACTGTGTATAATGATGTTTAATCAAAACGCGACATGATCGCATGGGAGAAAAGTTCCACGGGACCTCAAGAGCACTATTGTTCTGAATAAAAGATTGCAATAAAGCTGTATAATTAATAGCCTACAGTCATGTGGCACTCTCTGGGGAAGCTCATTTTTGTAACAAACTCTATTGTTTTTCAAAACACAGGAATTGTGTTCTATAATAGCACTAATGCCATAAGCAGGAAGCATCATTTTTAAGGCTGTTTTTATTTGACATGGAAATTTTTATGGTTGTTTCACACTAAAGTATAACTAAGATGCAAAATCAGTAAATGAAGCTGCTGACCACAAAGATGGAAAAAACTCAGTTTTGCCTCCGTTTTATATCTTCACACTTTAGAAAGTGAAAGTGAAGTCACTCAGTCATGTCTGACTCTTTGCAGCCCCATGGACTGTAGCCTATCATGCTCCTCCATCCATGGAATTTTCCAGGCAAGAGTACTGGAGTGGGTTGCCATTCCACACTCTAGAAATGATGCACTATTATCTTTAAATTCTTTTTCCCAATAAGAGACTTCCAATAAGTGGTTAAGACTTCGCCTTCCAGTGCAGGGCACGCAGGTTCCATCCCTGGTCAGGGAACGTAGGTCCCACATGCTTCCCAGTCTTAAAAAAAAAAAAAAAAATGCAAACTAGAACCAGGATTGTAACAAATTCAGTAAAGCCTTTAAAATTGGTAAGAAAACTTTTCTTTAAATCTTCCAATATCAGTATCAAATAATTCTATATGGAACATTTGTCTTTTCCTGGTGTGACAGTGTAATAGTGACAGAACACAGGCTTCTCTAAGATCCTGAGATGCAGGCCTCAAGGTCCAAATGAAACTGCTCATGGAAGAAATAAAGTAGATCGCAAAAGCCACTTTGTTAAAAACAAATATTTACTTGAGCACTTATGTTAAGGTCAGTGTATGAGATTAGATAATTGCCAATCCTCCCACCTCAGTGAATACATTAATAAGTAACGATATTTCGCATTTAATATACATGCAGCCAATATATAGTTTCCCCCAAAATGTAATTCTACACCAATTTTATTGACAGGAAAATAAAATGAGAACATATTGGAAGGCGTGTGGTCCACTTATGAAGGTTATCAATCAGAAGTCAGTATTACAGTATTTTACTGCTATAAATCTGGGATGAGGCCATTGGCCCAAATGCTGATTATAGCTTATTTTTCATAAATATGCATATTAAACATAAGACCTATTTCTAAGCATGTAAACTAAGGTATATCAGCATCTCCTTTAGCTGCATCCAAACTCAGAATTAAGGACATGGTAAAGACAATGCATATTTCAAACCAATCACTTTAATCAGAGTCCTATGAAAGTATTCAAAAACTCTTTCTATAAATTAGACGGCCCCTTGACCCAATGAGCAAGAAAATCATAACTGAAAAATGAGAAAATGTTATATTTCCCCATTAAATCTCAGAAGTAATATGAGAATAGTTGGTCAGTTATTCTCAGAATGGTTACTCATGAAAAGATTATTACTGGATACACACAAGACTTATTCAGAAAGACTCTCCATTAAGAGCAGAAAACCATGGACAATGGCAATTCCAGTGACTCTGTATTGTCAAAAGGAAAATAAACAAAAATTAGATATTAGGAAAATAAACAAAAATTAGATTATATTAGGAAAATAAACAAAAATTAGATTCTATGATTTCCTCTAGGGAAACCCTAATTTTTCTAGGAAGACCTTGATTTTGTATGTGTGTGTGTGTGTGTGTGTGTGTATGTGTCTGTGTGTGTGTGCGCACGCACACTCAGTCACTTAGTCATCCAATTATTTGCAACCCCATGGACAGTAGCCTGCCAAGCTCCTCTGTCCTTGGGATTTCCTAGGCAAGAATACCAGAGTGGGATGACCGTTCCTTCTCCAGGGGATCTTCTCAACCCAGGGATTTAACCCAAGTGTCTTGTGTCTCCTGTATTGGCAGGTGTATTCTTTACCACTGTGCCACCTGGAGAGCCATATATATAATTTAGCCTTGTATATTATTTACATATATATAATTTAGCCATATATATATATATATGTGGCTATATTATATATATATATATATATATATATATACACACACACACATGTATATATATATGTATCTTATATACAGGCTTCCCAGTTGGCACTAGTGGTAAAGAACCTGCCTGCTAATACAGGAGATGCAAGGGACTTGGGTTTGATCACTGGGTTGGGAAGATCCCCTGGAGAAGGGCATAGCAAACCACTCCAATGTTCTTGCCTGGAGAATCCCATGGACAGAGGAGCCTGGCGGGCTACAGTACATAGGGTTGCACAGTTAGATATGACAAAAGTGAATTAGCATGGCATGACATCCATCTATCTATCTATCTATCTAATATATATATTATTAATATACATATAATTTAGGCTTTCCATGACCTATCCATCTCTATGTACATATAAATATATATATTATAATATATGGGCTTCCCAGGTAGCTCAGCTGGTAAAGAATCTACCTGCAATGCAGGAGATCCCAGTTCGAATCCTGGGTTGGAAAGACCCCTGGAGAAGGGATAGGCTACCCACTTTAGTATTCTTGGGCTTTCTCTGGCGGCTCAGATGAAAAAGAATCTGCCTGAAATATAGGAGACCTGGGTTTGATCCCTCTGTTGGGAAGATCCCCTGGAGGAGTGCATGGCAACCCATTCCAGTATTCTTACCTGGAGAATTCTATGGACAGGTGAGCCTGGTGGGCTACAGTCCATGGGATCAGAAAGAGGTGGACATAACTGAGCAACTAAGCATATTATAATATATACATACAAATATATAGATATTTATTTACATATTTCCCTGAGGTAGGTAGATAGATAATTTCAGGTAAAGCCCAAGGCTTAATCAAATGTCTGCAGATAGAATCCACACAAACAGTACAGTTAACTAGAGATGGGGAGAAGGCAAATAAGGACGGACCTAGAAAGATAAGCTGAAGTAGCAAAAACTTACTGGTAAACACCACCTTTAATAAACCCCTCATTACTCCCAAGCAGTTCCACTCAGTACTGCCATTTCTAATCTATCTGCAAGGAAATGGATGAGGATCCTTTTTCGAGTCCTGCCTCTCTTGCAGGTGCCCTCTGAAAGCAGCCTAGGTTCAGGTTTTGGAAATCCTCTATTTTGGACTGGTGGGTGAGTCCAATCAGGAGAAACCACATCCACCAAACTGAACAGAATACTTTAACATACAGAATTATTAAATAGACAAAAGAATCATAATACTAGAAGAGGTAATGAGAATCCTAAAGATTACTGAAAGAGCAGGTGAAGGGACCAGCTGCTACTTCTAGGAAGGAGAGACAATTCACAAGAAAGAAATAAACTAAGAAGTCCCTATCCCTCTCCCCTTAAGGCTGAGATTTAGGCGGGTGGAGAGGAGGTGGCTGCAACCCACTGGATAACACGGAAGTGCATGGAGGTAGTACCGGCTGAGACTGTCAAGAGGAAAACAACCAGCTGGAGTGCCCGAGAAACTCGCTAGGGGTGGGCCTGACTGGGTAAACACGTGTGGGTCTCCCAGGCTGCCCGGCCAAGGAAGTTGCCCACTGGAGTGCTGGTGCTCACTGAAAAGCCACTTGCTGGGGTGTCTGCAAAACTCACTGAGGAGATGCTGGCAAAAGTGCCAGAAAAACTTGCTGGAGAATGTGTATCACTTGATTTCTTACATGAAGGTGCCTGCTGGCCACTGCACTGGAGAAGCAAGAAGAAAAGCAAGAGCACCAGGTTGTACATAGAGTTCCTCTAGCATGCTCTACTGAAAAAGCTTAACATGAAGCAAGTTGGAAAAAGAGAAATTTGTACAGGATCCAGATTCAGTATCAAAAAACACCGCAGGGCTTCCCTGGTGGGTCGGTGGTAAAGAAGCCAGCTGCCAATGCAGGAGGCGTGGGTTTGATCCCTGATCCAGGAAGATCCCACGTGCCATGGAGCATCTAAGCCCGTGTGCCACAACTACTGACGTGAGCTGCAACTACTGAACTCACATGCCACAGCTACTGACCTGAGCTGCAACTACTGAACTCACATGCCACAGCTAGAGAAAGCCACGGGCAGCAATGAAGAGGCAGCACAGCCAAAAATAAGTAAATGAAACAAATGAAACGATAAAAAGGAAACAGCTTTACATACTAGCTACCTATCAGAAAAAATATTATTTATTAAAAAATAAAATAAAACAGTACACAGAAGAGTGGGTTTGGATTGAGAAAGCAACAAATTGATGATTAACATACGGGGATAATGAACCTGGGAAACGAAATTCTAAGGCTGGCCTTCTGAATCATATTTTCCCTAATCTTCAAGTTACTAGAGTTATCTTCATTGGAGATAGGAAATCAGGATGGCCCAAATTCATGAAATTAAAAGGCTAGGGGTTGAGACTAAGAAAACACTGTGGGGGGAAAATAGAAAAAATCTTGAAACAGTAGGGACACTAGTTGTTGTCCATGACTTTGATGACATAGAAATTACACTGGAAGAAAACAAGATACTCACAGAATGGAGATACCAGGCCTCAAGGTGAGAACCAGAGTCAGCACTTGCAGGAACCTGGGAGGCAGTATTTGTGCCCTAAAGAAGTTTATTGCTTTACATTACACACAACCTTGTCAAATCTAAAATTAGATGGCTCCCAACGTTCACACTGTCTCCCGGCAACTAACACATATGTACACGTATGTATGTGTGTGTATGTGTATGTGCATTTTATTAATTGCCTTAATTGCTAAAAAATGACCTATGAATTGAAATCCAAAGAGTATAAATACTTGAAAGTATGTATGTCCCAGATCTAAATTTCAATAAAATTAAAATAATAACAAAACAACAATTTTAAAAGAAACTGGATATTAGGTGTCAAAATAAGAAAAGCCTATTAGCCCTGTTAGTACAGTATTCAAATATTAAACTAACTTATTGGGAAGGAGTGTTAAACAATGATATTGTACTCTTAAGGACTGCTGAAAATGAGGAGAGTCATTGGTAAAAGGGCTGATAGACTTGCAATGTTTCCTATCGCCAATTCATAGATTCTGAATTTCATGGATTACCAAGTGTATTATAAGTGGATGATGGATAACAGCCTTATCTACAGAATCAGTCTAGGCTTAATTTCAAATCCCACAAGCAAGGAAACTTCAAAGCGGACAGACATGGAATGTCAATACCCATCTGAGCTATCCTTACAGGCTTATTGACCCAAATTCTCCAGCCCAGGCTTGGCTTCTGGAATATTATGCTAGAGCTAGAGCCTCTGGGGCATTGTTATAGCATTAATAACTCAGAGCTGAGGGGAAGAACTGCTGGAAGGAAGTGGGCCAGCCATGGCTCTTGAGTTAGCACAAATGCCTGTGAACAGCTTGAAGAATTTCCCAAAAGGTGGAAATGTATCCAGGAACTATTAGGAGATCTGAGAAAAAGATGGATCTGACCATGGAACAGAAATAGGAGACATTCTCCAGGGCAGAGCTTCAAAATGGTTAAGGTCAAAAGAAGGAAATCATGTCAGGATGCAGCCTCTGATAAAGCGTGCCTGGGGCAAGACAGAGTCTGCATTTCTAACAAAGTCCCAGGTGATGACCCTGCTACTCCTTTATAGACCACATTTTGAAGAGCAAGTCTGTTGAGAGCACTGGTTCTCAACCAGAGATGATACTGACTCCCCAGGGACATTTGGTAAGGTCTGGAGACATTTTTGTCATTAATGACCAAAAGTGCTATCAATAGAAAAGTGCTATTGGCATCCAGTGGATAGAATCAAAGATGCTGCTAACCATCCTACAATGCACAGGACAAGCCCACAACAAAAGACTGATGCAAAATGTCAATGGTGCCAACACTGAGGAAGCCCACTGGAAAGAAATTTCTCTGAAGAGTTTAACTTTTGAGTACTTTTCCCCTAGAAGATGGGTAGGGATGTGGTAAAGGTTGGGCTTCCCTGGTTGTGCAGCTGGTAAAGAATCCACCTGCAATGCAGGAGACCCTGGTTCAATTCCTGGGTCGGGAAGATCCCCTGAAGAAGGCAATGGCAACTCAGTCCAGAATTCTTGCCTGGAAAGTCTCGCAGACAGAGGAGCCTGTGACCCCACGGAGTTTCAAAGAGTCAGAAATGACTAAGCAACTAAGCATGTGTATGAGTGGTAAACATTGGGTTTAAAGAATTGCACGCACACTTGCGGAGTCACTGCCGTGTTATTTCACTTCCCTAGCTTTTCAGTGAACATATATTCCCACACAACTTCATTTGGTGATATACTAGAGCTTGGGCTTCCCTGGTGGCTCAGATAGCAAAGAACCTTCCTGCAATGTGGGAGACATGGGTTCAATCCCTGAGTCGGGAGGATCCCCTGGAGAAGGGAAGGGCAACACACTCCAGTATTCATGCCTGGGAAATCCCATGGACAGAGGAGCCTGGCGGGCCACAGTATATGGGGTTGCAAAGAGTCAGACATGACAGAGTGACTAATACACACACATGCACGCACACACACATGCACGCACACACACACAAATACACACAAGCAGACACACACAAACACACATACACATACACACACAGGCACACATATACACACAGAGACATAGAGACACACAGACACACACACATATACACACACACAGCACACAGACACACATACTCATATACACACGCACACACACATACATATACACACACATGCACACATATTCATGCATGCACACACACACATTCACACACGCACACACACACAGACACATACACACATGCACTCACATACATACACACATACACACACAGACACGCACACACACACACACACACAGACACATGCACACAGACACATGCACACAGACACACACAGGCACACACATGCACACGCACACATACACACACAGGCATACACATGCACACGCACACACAGACACACACATGCACGCGCGCACACACACATGCACACACAGATACACACATGCACACACATGTGTGCACATGTATACGCACACGCACATACACACCACCCACAGACACACACGTGCACACACATACACACACATGTGCACAATGCACTCATATGCGTGCACACACGTGCACACGTGAGCACACACACATGGAGGCACACACATATACACACATACAAAGATACATACACACACACATACACACATGCACAAACACACAGACACACATGCATACATGTACACACACATGTGCACACACATACACATGGATGGACACACACACACGGAGGCGCACACATACATACACACATACACACACACACACACACACATACTAGAGTTCTGCAGAAAAAGGGACAATAAAGGAGGCAAGGACACTTCACTGGTAAAGACACCAGCTCAGAGAGACTAACAGGATAAAACTGCTGGCAGGAACAGCGAGCAGTGGAGACAGGAGAGCAGAGTGCGAAGTGCCGCCAGCAGAAGGGAAGTGTCAGGTCAGAGCATGTGATTCAAAGGACAGTCTAGGAATTCTGACTGAAAACCTCCCATTTCTACCAACACGGTGTACTAAGAAATAGCTCCCTTTACCTAGATATGTATGATCTGGAATGCCAATGTGAAATACTAATGAGCCAGACTACTTGTCAGTCAATACCAAGTGGTCTGTTAAGGCCAGTACCCATGTTTCATGGTGTACCAGGTTCAGTAATTTAAAGATGTGCACACACGTATGTGTGGATATTTGGTAGTTTAATGAGACTGGTGAGAGGCTTCTTAGAAACGGAAAGGGAAGTTGATAATAGTGGAGCTCTCTGGTGTTAAAAATCATGAAAGTCATTCATGTCTAAGGACATTTAATCTTAGGGTTCTAGGTAGGGAAGACATGACTTGAGATGGGTCAAGGATGTATGAGCAAAAATTGTGCTGCAAACTTCACTGGGAAGTCAGAGGAGAGCAAAAAGCTTGTAACAAGAGCATTCTTAGCAAGGAAATTCCCATCACATTCCACAAGAGAGGGGTTCTCACTCTGCAAATAGTCCAGTTAATAAATTATAGGGACTTCCCTGGTGGTCCACTGGTTAAGAATCTGCCTGCCAATGCAGCAGACATGGGTTTGATTCCAGAAGATTCCACGTTCTGTGGCGCTCCTAAGCCCATGTACCACAACGACTGAGCGTGTGTGTTACAACTACTGAAGCTATGAGACAAAACTCCTGAAGCCCACTCCGCTAGAGCCTATGCTGCTCCACAAGAGACGCTACCACAGTGAGAAGCCTGCCCACCACAGCTAGAGAGTGGTCCCCGCTCGCCACGACTAGAGAAAGCCGAAGAGCGGCGGTGCAAATCCAGCACAGCCAAACTAAACAAACAAGTTATGAGCACCTTAAACATCTCCTTCAGAAACAGGCCGTGCAGCATTAAGTGCAACTTATTTTCTGGGGACCCCAAACTAAATGATCAATCGATAACCTTTGGTTTCCTTCAAGACAAGCAAGAGTGGATTGCTTTTCAAATTTCATCTTGGAGAACCAAACAGAAAGCCAAATACATGTGAAATATTTTCATATGATATATGAAAATGTGCCTCGCTTCACAGAGGCTATAAATTGGAAAAGCAATTTTTAAGAAGCAGTTTAAGTCATAATTAATGAGGAGTGAAATTCTATGTAACGGAAGAGCCACCAGCTCTTGAACTTGGTGGCTATAAGGTCCACCCTTATTGAGCTTAAAAGACTTAGGCCAAAGCTGGGATAGCCCCAGTCCTTCGAAAGTTGCATCTGGGCTGAGAAAATCCATCCTAGGAAATTAGTCACTGCCCATCCAGTCTGTACTCCCTGACAATACCAGATCCAGATAACTGACAATATCTTATCCATTTAAATGTTCTTATTTACTTGGTCCTCCCTTGTCTCAAATTTGCCCATTTGACCTTGGCTGCCTCTTGTTCCTGCTTTACAGATAATCTACCTCTTGTCGCATTTCCTTGACCTCTATCAGTTTGGAGCTTCAGTCACTTCTGGATGATTCCAACCTGCCCCCAACAGTGGAATCACATACATAGGACTGAGAAGAAGCAGCTTCTGAAAGAAAGTAGTTGTGTGGGAACTTGAAGTAAACCATACTTCTCTTACTCCTTTCTTATGTCACAAATGATGTCTATTTTGTCTAACATCTTTATACTTATCCAATTCACAGTATTCACAAAAGTGAGAGGGGAAACAATATATATGAAATAAAGTGTTAGGATTATCCCCTAAACTTCAGCAACTGCCAATTTATCTGTCTAAAATACCTTCTATTCAACTCCACTTCCCTCCATATGATACTTTAGACTTTGATGTCAAAGACTGGATATGGTGTTCAGCAGGTAGCTCACCTTTCTAGCCTCATCTATAAACTGAGACTAATAGTTCCTGCCTCATAGAGTTAGAGTTGCTTGCCTGGAGAATCCCAGGGACGGCGGAGCCTTGTGGGCTGCCATCTATGGGGTTGCTAAGAGTCGGACACGTATGAGTGACTTCACTTTCACTTTTCACTTTCATGCATTGGAGAAGGAAATGGCAACCCACTCCAGTGTTCTTGCCTGGAGAATCCCAGGGACGGCGGAGCCTTGTGGGCTGCCATCTATGGGGTTGCACAGACTCGGACATGACTGAAGCGACTTAGCAGCAGCAGCAGCATAGAGTTGCTAAGAAGATAACAATAGCGGTTAGTTTAGTCACTAAGTCATGTTCGACTCTGTGCAACCCCATGGACTACAGCCCACCAGGCTCTTCTGTCCGTGGGATTTCTCAGGCAAGAATACTAGAGTGGGTTGCCATTTCCTCCTCCAGGGGATCTTCCCAACCCAGGGATCAAAACCGAGTTTCCTGCATTGCAGGTTGTCTCCTTCACTGCAGGCGGATTCTTTACTGTCTGAGCCACCAGTAATGAATGCCAAATGCTTGGCATTGTTCAGAAAATTTATGCAGCATTACAGAAGTGAATGAGTGAAAGAATGGACAAGTAAATTGGCTGTGCTTGACAGAAACTGCCACTGAGCCGTTAGTCATAATGTTACCAATAAAAACGATGGCCAGCTATGTGTCAAGCACCGTTCTAGATCCTTTCATTCTCACAGAGATACCCAGAAGTACACATCTTCAACATCTTTTTACAGGCAGTGATACATTTACGCCTGTGCTAGGCGTCAGGGATGCCTCTTCTCTCCTGGGGCTTATGATCAGCCTGTTGGCTAGAGCACAGATGCTCTGCTGTATCTCCAGGCCCTTTAATGCAGAGCTGTTTAAACAGTAAGCCATAACCAATTTAATATGTAAAAGAAAGAAAAAGAGGAAGGGAGGAAACAGAATAGAGTGGCAAAATTAGAGAGCAATGCCCATTGCTAGGGTCATTATTGTTTCATAAAATCTTGTGTGTGTCTGCATGTGCGTATAATGCATTTTCAATGTAAAGTGTGTTAAGAGTTGGTCACAGTCAGAAAAGCTGAAAGTCTTTTCCTTGACAAGTTGCACATGATCCACATTAGCCTGCCTGAGCTACCTGTGGCCATGCTGTTCAGACAAACAGTGCTCAGATTGTCTAACAAGTAGCCTTTGGTGCTTAAAACATGCTTCAGTGGAGGAAACTTGTACCATTTCCTCACATACTGCCTAAGTTCCAACATCCAAGTAGTCACTTTTTAAAAGCTGTGTTGCTGACCCAGATCAAAAAGGCACATGGTCACCCTCTAGAAAGTCTGTTAATAGCTCAGTCATGTCTGAATCTTTGCAACCCCATGGTTGCAAAGCCCACCAGGCTCCTCTGTCCATGGAATCCTCCAGACAAGAATACTGGAGTGGGGAGCCATTCCCTCCTCCAGGGACCCTCTAGAAGCCCACCGATGGCCATGAAGTGTTTGGAGGCTAGCAGATTGCCATAGCAGAAAAGCAGTGGGCCCTCTTCTTGGCCTGTGTTTCCCATCCCAAGCCGGCTGGGCTGACTCTTGATTTATTCTATGCATGAACATGCATACGTCTTCCACAGATTATGTGTTCCATATCAAGAGATGCAGGGAGGGAAAAAGCCATGAATTTTCACATGCTGTAGCTTTCACACGAGGCACATTTGTCAGAGACACAGGTTCCGTCCATAACTCACTGTGAGACCAGAGCATGTCTCTTGTCATTGCGGCTACTGTGACATTCTGCGGCAAATTCCCCCAAATGGTACCCCTGTTCTATTTCCTGGCATCAGTGTCTGGGAAGAGAAAGTCGGGTCATCTCTCTCTCGTCCTGATCGGTTTTCATAGACCTGTTTAGATCTATGTTGGGGCTGCTATTTTCAGGCATTGCCTTTTCCCTCCCAAGGTTTTTACAGTATATTATTTACCCACAGTAACCAAGGGTGATGATTATTTTCAATTCCAGGACTCATCACTCCTGTTCCTCCATGTTTTAACCATTACTTTTGATTCTTTCTATACCCTGCAGCATCTTATAAAAAATAAAATATAATGAAACATTCAAACTGTTGATATTCCCCTTATGGGTTTTCAGAGAAGCAGCGGTGTGTTCTGCCTTTAGCTTTCATTTCATTGGTTACCCTGGCATTTGTACGACATTCTGGGAACAGCTAAGCTGATCCACCTGAAACCTATTTTCATCCTTGTTGTCATCAGCACCACCATCAGCATCACTCCCCTCCCACTTCCACGGTGGCTTAGACAAAAGCCAGAGTAGCTGCACTAACAGCCATTCATTCCGAAGCCTGTCTCCACTCCTGAAATGATCCGATTGCAGGTCAGCCTTAGAGGGAGAGGGAGAAACAGAGACAGAACATGAAAAGCCAGAAGGTGCGCAGTAGCCCAGGGAGGGGACTTCACTCCAGGGACACGTTATGTGTTTATGAGTCTCTGAATTCCCCACTATGACTTATATTAATAGACTTTGCCCACAAATGAATAATTTCATAGCAAAATGAGTGTGCAGGCACATGATAGTCAGCAAATTAAAAACAACTAGTACAAAAATTAAAATGGAAAGTTCTTCAGTTAGTGTCCTTTCTATGACCGCATAAGCTGGGGCTTGGGGACATTTGTCCCTCCCTCTGGGAGCCAAGCCCAGTCCTGCTCAAACCATAGATGCCTAGGAAGTCAGGCAGGTCTTTTGTAAAGGTCATTTCTCAGAGGCAGGATGGTGTATACAGCAGGGGTCCCTAACCTCCAGGATCTAGTGCCTGATGACGTGAGGTGGAGCTGATGTAATAATAATAAACATAATGTGCTCAATAAATGTAATGCACTGGAATCATCCCCAAACCATCCCCTCTCCAGGCCGGTCTGTGGAAAAGACATCTTCCATGAAATTAGTACCAAAACCTTTGGGGACTGCTGATCTAGAGAAGAGACAAAATATCAGGAGTCAGATAATTCCTAAGTTCAAGATTATTTCTGCCACTGAATTGGTGTTTCAGTTCTCCTGCATGACAAGGAAGAACGGACATTTCCACTAAAATGCTTGGATCGTGGCTACCTCCTCTGGTCCCCTGGTCCCAGGCCTCACCCTTGGCTTTCAGCCACCAAGCAAATGTTTGCAGAGCCTGAGCCGGGTGTGCACCACCTCCCTTGTCCCATGGCTCCCCGCTACTTTCTTAGAAAAGAAAGCCTTACTTGACTTGCTGCATTCCTGGCTGCTCTGTGGGTGGCAGGGATTTCCTAGCAGCCCCCAAGTATGTTTCAACATTTCATGTGGCCCATCCAGGTGACCTCCCAGCAGCTTCTCCTCCAGGGTGGCTTGAGGTCACCATGAAGGACTCTGCAAACTGTGTGATTTTCCTTCAGGGCTGGCCGTTGATGTCATTTAAGACCAGACAGGGTCTTAATGCTCACCCTTGTCCTCTGAATCATTTGAACTTTCATCATGGAGTGCCTTATTACCTGAGAGAGTTCACAGCTTGACAGTTCAAGCCAGTTTGTTCATCTTCACTTTTCCCTCCCCTCCTTGGCCAGAGTTGACTGGTCACACAGTCTTTCTCTAGGAGTTTTCAACCAAACATCTTAAGATTCACAAACAGTCAGCAGCCTTTTTCTCTAACCAGGCTGCTGCCAAATCAATGAGAAAGATTGAGGCCAGAGCTAGAGAGAGAGTGTGGAAAAGAGTGAGCAAGAGAACAGAGCAAGTCAGAGATGGGGACAGATGGGAGGGAGGGAAAAAGAGAGAGAGACAAGAGTAGTCTGCCCTACTTGAGTTTCAGTGTTCATCCATGCCACTGCTCATACACAACAGTTCAAGCATTCTTTCAAGAATTTTATCTTTTACCTAAGAAGGTACTATTTGGGTCTGTTTCTTGCAACTATGGGTTGGTCAAAAATTTTGTTCCGGTTTTTCCACATGCTGTTACAGAAAACCCAAATCAAATTTTTGGCCAGGCCAATAAAACAATCCTAAACAAAATATAGTCCAGAAGAGATCCAAAAGTCATTTCATCCCCAAAACTGCTCAAAGCTTGGGTTTCCTCTGCCAAGTATTACAATGAATGCCACTTGTGACAGGGAGCAAACTACTTCCTAAGGCAACACTTTCAATCAACTCCAGCCATTCTGATTAAATTATTAGTCTGAAATGAAGCTTTTCCCATGGCACTTTCCTTTTGTTAGCCTTGGAACTACCCCTTAGATAAATATACTTTCCAAATGGGAGTTCTTTAAATATTCCAAGGCAGTTAAAATGACATCTCTTATTTAAGGTGTCAATGTTTGTTTTTTTCACAAGCCCCAAATATTCAGTTTCTTCCTGTCTTTCTCAGATGATGTCTTTTTAAAACCCCCTCATCTTCCAGACAGCAGTTTCATGACTCCCTAATGGTACAGAGCCCAGAACCAGACACAATATTCCCAATAGGGTCTGAGCAGTGCAGCAAACAGACTTCTCTCTTCCCTGAGTCCAGGACTCTACTTCTGCCTATCTCTGCACTTACTTTTTTTCCACAAACTTACTGAACTTGTAGACTAAAATCTCCTCTATTATATTCATGCTACACCTATGTTCCTACCTCCTCAGCCTCGTGCTTATGAAGCTGGCTTTTAGATCCAAGCGTTATTTGCACTGTTCCTACAAAATCTCAAATCCACTTCAGTGAGTCAAAAATTGAGGTGATGCTGCTGATGAAAAAGTTCTAGAGATGGATGGAAGGGATGGTTGTATAATAATGTGACTGTACTTAACACCCCTGAACTGGTCACTTAATGATCAAAAAGGTTATGTTACTTATGTTACAAATATTTTACCAGAATAAAAAAATCAAAGAAATCTGAATATAGACTGGATATTATGATCTTGGGGAATTGCTATTTTTTTTAGATATTAGAATTAGATATAGAAGGATGTATTTTTAGAAGACAGAGAAGTATTTAGCAGTCAAGTTTTATGAGGTCTGCAACTTTCTTTCAAATTGCTAGAAGAATAAATATTTAGAAAGAGAGGTAAAGAAATTGATAAAATATTAACCATGGTTTAACATAAGTACTCAGTACCTGAGTGTCCATTAGTGGTATTCCTTAAACCTTTTTTAATGTATGGAATTTTTATTAAAAAGTTGGAGAAAATTCAGCCCAATATTATGGCTTGCTAAGACCACTCTGAATGATGAGTTTGTCAGTTTTGTTATCCTTCCAGCATTTATATGACTACAAATTAAATATTAAATATACCCATAGATCCAAAATCACTGCAGATGGTGACTGCAGCCATGAAATTAAAAGACGCTTACTCCTTGGAAGAAAAGTTATGACCAACCTAGACAGCATATTCAAAAGCAGAGACATTACTTTGCCAACTAAGGTCCGGCTAGTCAAGGCTATGGTTTTTCCTGTGGTCACGTATGGATGTGAGAGTTGGACTGTGAAGAAGGCTGAGCGCCAAAGAATTGATGCTTTTGAACTGTGGTGTTGGAGAAGACGTGAGAGTCCCTTGGACTGCAAGGAGATCCAACCAGTCCATTCTGAAGGAGATCAGCCCTGGGATTTCTTTGGAAGGAATGATGCTAAAGCTGAAACTCCAGTACTTTGGCCACCTCATGAGAAGAGTTGACTCATTGGAAAAGACTCTGATGCTGGGAAGGATTGGGGGCAGGAGGAGAAGGGGACAACAGAGGATGAGATGGCTGGATGGCATCACGGACTCGATGGACCTGAGTCTGAGTGAACTCCGGGAGATGGTGATGAACAGGGAGGCCTGGCGTGCTGCAATTCATGGGGTCGCCAAGAGTCGGACATGACTGAGCGACTGAACTGAACTGAATATATCTTTGTTCCAGTCATAAAATTGCTGAGGAGGACGTGATTGAGAACTTAACACTGAGCTAGCCACAAGGCATCTTGCTCCAGGCCCACCTCAACTCATCCATCAGTGTCTTTATATATGGTTGTTCAACAAGTTATGTATCCATTTAATTATCCTAATCCACATCATATTTCTCCATCAAAATACCAGAATATGGGACTGATACACACTGCTGGTTTCTTTTTTGAAGTTCATGTCAACCATGGTCATGAGGATGACCCCCTCCCTTTAAATCCTCAGGGGGCCACTCTGCAAGGATGTGACCTCATATAAGCTCAATAATCATCTGGAGTTTAATTTCTTCATCTGTAAACTGGAATAATAAAGAAGCGGCTGCAATGATGAGGTAGATTTTTATGTTGGTCTAATATTGTGTCTCAGGCCAGATGCTGGAGTTGAAGCAGAGAGTGTGGCCGAGTGAAAGTACAGCATCTGTGCAAGTTCACCTCCCCTGGGCCCTGCTGAGAAGATGCTCCTCAGGAGGAGCAAAGGCTTCACCAGTTCTTCTTTGACAGAACAAAGAACAAGGCCTCCAGACAGTGACAAAGGATCTGTGATAAGGAAAAGAAGAGAGAACAAGAAGACTAGACCAGGTCACAGGATGCCCCAAGGGGTAGGAGGACATCCTGGCCCTAGGATGTGGTCTGACAGTCTGAGATGATCAGAAGTTACAGCAGGAGGGCAAAGAGGTGGGAAGAGCCTCCACAGAAGCCTGCAGCCCTTTCCTGTTGCTGCTGCTGCTAAGTCGCTTCAGTCATGTCCGACTCTGTGCAACCCCGTAGACGGCAGCCCACCAGGCTCCACAGTCCCTGGGATTCTCCAGGCAAGAACACTGGAGTGGGTTGCCATGTCCTTCTCCAGAGCATGAAAGTGAAAAGTGAAAGTGAAGTCGTTCAGTCGTATCTGACTCTTAGTGACCCCATGGACTACAGCCCACCAGGCTTCTCCATCCATGGGATTTTCCAGGCAAGAGTACTGGAGTAGGGTGCCATTGCCTTCTCTGGCAGCCCTTTCCTAGTCAACTCTAAATATGACTGAAGTTGTCATGTGCATAAACACAGCTTACAAGATATTATCACCTCCCTCATGAACCTCCCTCCCACCCTCTCCTTCCACCCCTCATACATATATACAGAGCTGATTCACTTCATTGTACAGCAGAAACTAACACAACATTGTAAAGCAATTATACCCCAATAAAAAAATAAAATTAAAAAAGGTGTTATCACTTATATGTGGAATCTAAAATGTAGCAAAAATTAATAAGTATAACAAAGCAGAAACAGACTTACAGATAACAAATTACTGATTGATTATCAATGGAGAAAGGGGCAAGATAGGAGTATGGAATTAAGAGATATGAATTACTATGTATAAAATTAAAAAAAAACTATAGGATATATTAAACAGCATAAGAAAATATTGGAGAAGGAAATGGTAACTCACTCCAGTATTCTTGCCTGGAGAATCCCCATGCACAGAGGAGCCTAGGGGGCTACAGTAAATTGGGTTGCATAGAGTCAGACATGACTTAGTGATTAAACAAGAGGAAAATATAGCCATTATTTTGTATTAAATTTAAGTGGGGTATAATCTATAAAAATATCAAATAATTATGTTGTACACCTAAGGATAATGTAACATTGTAAATCAACTATACCTCCAAAAAAAAAAGTCTTAAGTGGCATTTCTTGGTAGAATTCTCCAGAAAACCCCCTCCCCTGACTCCCCAACTACCGTCAGAATGGGGCCAAGAGCACACCTTAGCTCTTTGAGACAATTCAGCCCATAAGATTGTGTCTGTTAAAAAATAATCCCATATTTTTATTCTACTTCCTATTTGCTTATTGTTTTTTAAAATATGAGACATAATTCACAAAGTATAAAATTTGCCTTTATAAAGTATACAATTATGTTTCCTAGGACTCTCTGGGATGGAAATCTGTATGTATTTGCTTCCAGGAAGGAGTCTGTTATTTTTTTAAGTATGAACTATGGGAACCCAGTAATCTTCATAAGATAATGTGTTATACAAAGAAGCAGTTATGATCCAGATACAGAGAGGAGACCAGGTGAAGAAAGTGAAAGAAAATGTTTATCTGCAAGCCAAGGAAAGAGTCCCTCAGAGAAACCAACCTTGTCCCCACCTTGATCTCAGACCTCTAGCCTCCAGAACTGTGAGAAAATAAACTCTAGTTGGTTAAGTGTCCAAAAAAAAAAAAAAAGGAAGGAAGAAGAAAAGAAATTTCTCTGGGGTCAGTCTCCTGGTCCTGCTCACCAACCTTCTAGTGTCACCAACTTCAGTCTGATTTTTCAGGTGCTAGAAACCCACTTGCAGTTGCCTGAACAGCTGTGGGCTTCTGCACCGCCTTGACCTGGGAAGCCGCCTCCCTTACCCCACCCTCAGCTTCACAGCTGACTCTCATTGCCCTTCTTGGGGAACTCCCCCTAAACCCCAGGCTTCTGTGCAAAGTTGATCAAGTCTATGCAAATTTATCATTTCATGCCGTGATTTTCTCTGTAACTCGAATATTTGCCACCCAAGAGTTCTTCAATCCCTCTGGAGTAGCACTTTCTCCCTTTAATACCTGACTTAGATGGCTCAGGTGGAAAGCCCTCCACAACCTCCCCTATTTGCCCGTATTTACAAAGGGCTGTGTGCCTACCACTGTCATTAATTTACCGCTCCTTTTCACTGTCAGACCTCAGATCTAACTCTTCTCTTTCCAGCATTTTACCCCACCCCCCACTGCAGAATGGACATTCCCCTTTCTTCTGTGTTCCTCCTTTTTACCAGGAATATAAGGCTCTTGTGCATACCAGATTTTCCAAAATAATGTCATGAATAATAGGAGTTCATTGTAGCCCAAAGTAGGAAATAACTTTTCATTCCAGTTCCTTAAAACTGGCCAGTCTCTCCTGGGAACCCAGTCACCTGCATGCTGCCATACTGGGCCCCAAGAAAATGCACTGGTCATAGTAAACTCCCTCTTCCAACAACACAAGAGAAGGCTCTACACGTGGACATCACCAGATGGTCAATACCGAAATCAGACTGATTATAATCTTTGCAGCCAAAGATGGAGAAGCTCTATACAGTCAGCAAAAACAAGACCAAGAGCTGACTGTGGCTCAGATCATGACTCCTTATTGCAAAATTCAGGCTTAAATTGAAGAAAGTATGAAAAACCAATAGACCATTCAGGTATGACCTAAATCAATTCCCTTACAATTGATTATACAATGGAAGTGACAAATAAATTCAAGGGATTAGACCTGATAGACAGAGTCCCTGAAGAACTATGGATGGAGGTTCATGACATTGTACAGGAGACAGGGATCAAGACCTAACCCAAGAAAAAGAAATGCAAAAATGCTAAATGGTTGTCTCAGGAGGCCTTACAAATAGCTGTGAAAAGAAGAGACGCTAAAGGCAAAGGAGAAAAGGAAAGATATACCCATTTGAATGCAGAGTTCCAAAGAATAGCAAGGAGAGATAAGAAAGCCTTCCTCAATGATCAATGCAAAGAAATAAAGGAAAGCAATAGAATGGGAAAGACTAGAGATCTCTTCAAGAAAATTAGAGATACCAAGGGAACATTTCATGCAAAGATGGGCACAGTAAAGGACAAAAATGGTCTGGACCTAACAGAAGCAGAAGAGATTAAGAAGAGGTGGCAAACTATACAAAAAAGATCTTCACGACCCAGATAATCATGATGGTGTGATCACTCACCGAGAACCAAACATCTTAGAATGCGAAATCAAGTGGGCCTTAGGAAGCCTCACTATGAACAAAGCTAGTGGAGGTTATGGAATTCCAGTTGAGCTATTGCAACTCTTAAAAGATGATGCTGTGAAAGTGCTGCACTCAATATGTAAGCAAATTTGGAAAGCTCAGCAGTGGCCACAGCACTGGAAAAGGTCAGTTTTCATTCCAATCCCAAAGAAAGGCAATGCCAAAGAATGCTCAAACTACCACAAAATTGCACTCCTCTCACATGCTAGTAAAGTAATGCTCAAAATTCTCCAAGCCAGGCTTCAACAATATGTGAACCATGAACTTCCAGATGTTCAAGCTGTTTTAGAAAAGGCAGAGCAACCAGAGATCAAATTGCCAACATCCGCTGGATCATCGAAAAAGCAAGACAGTTCCAGAAAAACATTCATTTCTGCTTTATTGACTATGCCAAAGTCTTTGACTGTGTGGATCACAACAAACTGTAGAAAATTCTGAAAGAGATGGGAATACCAAACCACCTGATCTGCCTCTTGAGAAATCTGTGTGCAGGTCAACAAGGAACAGTTAGAACTGGACATGGAACAACAGACTGGTTCCAAATTGGGAAAGGAGTACGTCAAGGCTGTATATCGTCATCCTGCTTATTTAACTTCTATGCAGAGTACATTCTGAGAAACGCTGGGCTGGAAGAAGTGCAAGCTGGAATCAAGATTGCCGGGAGAAACATCAATAACCTCAGATACGCAGATGACACCACCCTTATGGCAGAAAGTGACGAGGAGCTAAAAAGCCTCTTGATGAAAGTGAAAGAGGAGAGTGAAAGAGTCGGCTTAAAACTATCATCATGGCATCTGGTCCCATCACTTCATGGCAAATAGATGGAGAAACAGTGGAAGCAGCGAGAGACTTTATTTTGCAGGGGTTGGGGGTGGGGGCTCCAAAATCACTGCATATGGTGACTACAGCCATGAAATTAAAAGACACTTGCTCCTTGGAAGAAAAGTTATGACCAACCTAGACAGTATATTAAAAAGCAGAGATATTACTTTGCCAACAAATGTCCATCTAGTCAAGGCTATGGTTTTTCCAGTAGTCACATAAGGATGTGAGGGTTGGACTATAAAGAAAGCTGAGCACTGAAGAACTGATGCTTTTGAACTGTGGTGTTGGAGAAGACTCTTGAGAATCCCTTGGACAGCA
Organism: Ovis canadensis; assembly: GCF_042477335.2. Taxonomy (NCBI): domain Eukaryota; kingdom Metazoa; phylum Chordata; class Mammalia; order Artiodactyla; family Bovidae; genus Ovis; species Ovis canadensis. The sequence goes on from NC_091261.1 coordinate 19,469,859, forward strand.
AGGAGATCCAACCAGTCCATCCTAAAGGAGATCAGTCCTGAATACTCTTTGGAAGGACTGATGCTGAAGATGAAGCACCAATACTTTGGCCACCTGACATAAAGAACTGACTCATTGGAAAAGTCCCTGATGCTAGGAAAGATTGGCAGCAGGAGGAGAAGGGGACGACAGAGGATGAGATGGTTGGATGGCATCACCAACTCAATGGGTGTGAGTTTCAGTAAACTCCAGGAATTAATGACGGACAGGGAGTCCTGGCGTGCTACAGTCCATGGGGTCGCAAAGAGTCAGACACGACTGAGCAACTGAACTGAACTGAACGGCTTCTGAAATCCTTTCCACTTCTCTCCCTGCTTTACTCCACGTCCTGAGGACCTATATAAACACCTTCAACTCCCAACACTGTATTACCTAGGCCAGTTTTGCTTTTCTGTTTAAGTCTCTACCATCATACTACCCCCAAGAGACTTTATGTTTTACAATTTAAAACAGTCCATTGTAGAATTTTCTTAAACATGAATTTTTTTCCCCTCAATGAAACTCCACTGGTTCAAATCTCCAGCAGCTCTAGTTAAGTTGTCATTTCCACCATGAAACTAACAGATCTCTGAGGGCTGGAACTGTTGTTTGGATCACCAGTACCCAGAACTGGTTTCTACTTAAGTTCCTCCAGTGAACCCTTTAGGATGAATGACCTTCCAGCATGCCCTTTCTGCTTTCTTCCCCCATCTGTCTTATAGGGATAGATAACCCCCATGTCCACAGATACAACATTCATTCTCCAATATTTGTTCTTTAACAAGAAAATAAATAGTTTAGATACATTCCAACAAATATCAATTTTATCAATAATAAAGCGATTCTTTGGTCACATTCTCCAATATCACTTTTAACAGCAATAAAGTTGATTGTTGTTCTGTTCAGTTGCTCAGCCGTGTCCAACTCACACCACCCCATGGACTGCAGCACGCCAGGCTTCTCTCTCCTTCACTACCTCCCAGAGTTTGCTCAGACTCACGTCCACTGAGTCAATGATGGCATCCAACCATTTCATCTTCTGTCAACCCTTTCTCCTCCTGCCCTTAAAATCTTTCCCAGCATCAGGGTCTTTTCCAATAAATAGGCTCTCTGCATCAGGTGGCCAACGTATTGGAGCTTCAGCTTAGCATCAGTCCTTCCAAACTTCAGTCTTTAAAAAAAGTTGCTTTTGTGCAAAGAGCATCCCACTACACTAAGAATAAAACTCTCATTCTGTGCCATGCCATGACGTACATGACCAGGCTAGGTCTTTCTCTCCAACTGATCTCCTTCCACTCTTCTCTCCCCCATCAAACTCTCTTCCCACCTCAGAGACCCCATCAAACTCATTTCTGCTTTAGGCCTTTGCATTTGTTCATCCATCAGCCACCCTTCACACCCCCTCCCTGCTGCCAGCTGACTTCTTTCTTGTCTTTAGGGTCTCAACTCCAGTGTCATCACCCCAGAGAAGTCTTTCATGATTACCTAAGCCTCACAGCACCTCATGACTTTTTATCACGTCATCCTATTTTATTTCTATATCACACATATCATGACTTAAAATTATCTTATGTGTTCAATAACCTATTTCTTCTCATTTTCTACTCTTTGTTCACTAACACTGAAATAGCAATTCCATGACAGCAGAAGCTTTATCTTTCTCTATTTTTCCAACACCTAGAATACAACCTAGCAAACAGTAGGTACTTAATAAAGAACTGTAGAATGCATTTAAGCATAAATGAACTAAAGAACACTACAAGTGTCTATCTGGTCTACTCAAACTTAGGGTGCTAGGAACCCCAGGAACAACCTTGAGGAAGTATGTCACCTTCAGAAACAACTTACTTAGGTAATTCAAGTAATAACAGCTAGTGCTGTGTGATATAAAATTTGCCCAGTGTCTACCCAGCTACACTTTGACATTTTGTAGAATAATTTTAGATTGTCCCATGAACACACATGAATTGAGATCATCTTGGAAAATGTGGCCACACTTTTATGCCAATTCCTCACAGTCTATATTTGAATGAAAGATGACATAGACAGTGATATATGCTGCTGCTGCTGCTGCTGCTGCTAAGTCGCTTCAGTCGGGTCTGACTCCGTGCGACCCCATAGATGGCAGCTCACCAGGCTCCCCCGTTCCTGGGAGTCTTCAGGCAAGAACACTGGAGTGGGTTGCCATGTCCTTCTCCAGTGCATGAAAGTGAAAAGTGAAAGTGAATTCGCTCAGTTGTGTCTGACTCTTAACGACATATGAAAGACTCTAAAAAGCACACAGTCCCAGGCAGTTGATTCATTTTCCACATCATATGATCCACTCTTCTTTCAGACTTCTCCTTAGGACTTATTATAAATTAGTCTTTGCCTGGATAAAAGCTTGGATTGTTTTTTACAGGGCCTGTTTGAAAGATATGCTCTCCATATTCCTCGTCCAATGTCAAAGTCTAAACTAGACTGGCCATTTCAGGGCTTCCTATTCACTCCAGAGACCCAGGGATCAGTTTAGGTCACACTATAAAAGGTCCTCACTTCCTATTGCTTTTGTCTGGTGGCTTCTGGTTACATTTTCAGGCACTATTTGCTTTACAAACTTTGTCCACATTACTGTTTTCTGTCTAAAGCTATTTCTCCTCCATCTCTTTATCCTTTGCTCTGTCCCCAGTTCCTCTAGCCCTGGTTAAGATCTGATTCTCTCAAGGTTCCAGGAAGAAAGTTTATACTCATCCCCATCACCAAGGTATCTTCTCTGATTAGTGATGTTTCTCCCAAGGGTTTAGAAGAGGCATGTAAACTTGAAGACACTATGCTGAGTGAAATAAGCTAGTCACAAAAAAGACAACTACTGTGTGGTTGTGCTCTATGAGGGGCCGACAGCAGTCTAAGCCATGGAAACAAAGTGGGTGCCTGGGGCTGGGGAGCAAGGGTGAAAGGAGCAGTTGCTATGTAATAGGTATACAGTTTCCCCATTCTGCAAGAAGAAGAGGTTCTGGAGATCCACTTCACACAAATGTGAATATACTTAACTGTACTGAAATGTACATTTAAAATTTTTATGTTGTATGCATTTTGTCACAGTTAAAACAAGCAGCTGCTGCTAAGTCGCTTCAGTTGTGTCCGACTCTGTGCGACCCCATAGATGGCAGCCCACCAGGCTCCCCTGTCCCTGGAATTCTCCAGGCAAGAACACTGTAGTGGGTTGCCATTTCCTTCTCCAGTGCATGAAGGTGAAAAGTGAAAGTGAAGTCGCTCAGTCGTGTCCGACTGTTTGCGACCCCATGGACTGCAGCCTACTAGGCTCCTCCGCCCATGGAATTTTCCAGGCAAGAGTACTGGAGTGGGGTGCCATCGCCTTCTTCGAAAACAAGCAGCAAATTTTTGTAATTCTAGGCAGTATTCCTAAGAAGTGGTACTCTTCTACCATTTGTAGTAGCCCACTTGCTTCTTTCTTTCAATCTCCAGGAAGTAAGCCTCTCTCACAATCCAGCAGGGTACTTTCCCTCCGCTGCGCCCAGCATTTTAACCATGGGACACACCATTTCACTATGGAACTGTTACATTTTGGATTTGGATGACTCTATTTAATCATTGCTCCTTTATCTTTCATTCCCCTTAGATTCCTTTATTCTGCTATGGAGCTTCACCCTGCTTCTCTAAGTACATGTGCAAATAGTCTTTTTCTTCTTTGCATTTCACTTCCACCTACAGCCAAACCGTCTCCCAAGCTGCACTCTAAGCTCAGAACAGCCTCCTTATCTAAACCCATCTACTTTTCTCCCTCCTCTTACTTAAATAACTCATAAAGCCTATTTTCCATAAGGTCTTTCTGAAACAATTAATATTATATATTTTATACCTTATTTCCCAGTGGCTTCCAAAAAGAGAATTTATGGCATATATGATCACTGGGAAAAAAATTGTTCTTCTTACATACAACAAAAATTATATCTCACCCCACTGCACTTATCTCTTTGACTTAAGTAATATAAAAATTTCACTTAATTCTATTCTTACTATCAGTTTATTTATTACTAGTACCACTGTAATCCCATACTAAACATTTTTGAAGGCACTGGAAATAATAAATACTACTTCTTACGAATATTTACAATGTGTGAAACACTTTTGCCAAGTACTATAAAGTATCTCATTTTCATAATAACACTTCAAATTTAGGGGAAAGAATTAAACTATACTTTATCATGTTTCTCTCAACTTAAAAAAATAATAACACTATTCATATTTAAAATGGAACGCATGTAAGAATTAAAGATTTTAAAATTTAAAAAATAAAAAACTAAAAAAAAAAAAAATACAAGTTGATGATAGTCTCCAAATTAGGTTTCTGGAGGACATGGGTTGTTTTGCCACCATCACGTTTAATAGCTAGTACAGTTATGGTCACACAGTGAACACTCATTTTATGTACTCAGTTCATATCTGAAGGATAAATGAATGAATGATTGAAGAAAGTTTTTTGAGATTATATAAAGGGTGGATCCTAAAACTGGGGTTTAATTCAGCCCTCTCAGACATGAAAGCTAATGAGTATGATTCTTTTTTCAAAAGTAAAAGAAGTCCTAACCCTTTTCATTACCACATTCATTACTGCCTCTATCCCTTTTCACATTATGAGTACTGCCTTTAATTTTGTAGTTCATGAGCTGAGTTTAATATGACTCAAACAGAGGGAAGTACAAGACAGATGAGCTTCCAAAAGGGGGCAGAAGAGTGTGTCACATGACCAGAATTGGAAGGCTTTCAATTACTTGTTAATTTGCTTAACATAGAAATAAGTAGACTTTATTTCCTTTTTGCTCCAAAATATGTTATTGAAAAAGCAACTTAAACCATATTAACTGCTACAGCAGAACATATTAATGTTTCAGGTACACTTTTGAAAAGGAAAAAATTGAAGGTCAAGCCTAAGAGTTTCCTCACTACTGCTGCCTCTTCAGACAGTCAAAATCACTTCTCAGCAGTTTCTTCTCCAATGTCCCACTTGTTCCAACACAGTTTCCCTGCACAGCTTGTTTGTTAGAAGATTTGGCTTAATCAGCCTATTCACCTTTCCTGCACTTTGCATCCTAATCCAAGAGATAACCTCTGTTTTTATCTTTTCAACTTCCTCGCTCCCAGAATATAAGTGTCATATTTATTTGCTTGTTTTTGTGTGTCACAAAATCAAAAAAGTGGAAGAAATATCTGCAGAGTAGCATGATCTTGCTGAGACAGTTTTTACCCAAAGAAAGTATTTATACGTTTTCCATGTCATTTTTCTCCATCTCACTTGTTAAGATTCTACTTCCCCAATTCACAAGGAGCACAGCTCATTGAAAGCATGGATGGGCAAATGCCAAGACAGAGCTCCATACTGAAAGGGGCACTGGAGGTTCAAATCAAGGGAGTAGGCTTACTTATGAAGCAAAGTCCAAAATCCATTACAGAATAGGAAAAATCAGTATCTACAAAGATCCAGAGAAAAGAAAGATCATATCACTTTCAGGAAGCTGGAAGTAGTTTAGAAAGTCAAGATGAACATAAGATTTCTATCAGTACCTACTTATCTGCAGGCCCCTCTGAGTGAAATTTCCATGCCTCGAGTCTATTACTGCCACAGCAATGTTTTGTTTTGTTTTGTTTTGTGTCATATAAACCTTTTACCCCCACTGGCCAGGACTGGCACCATCTTAATACAGTCAATCTTCCTACTGGCCAGTGGCAAATGATCCATGGCTTGGCAGTGAAAAATAAACTAGACTAATAAGTTTCTTTTCTCCAAAATTTGAGCTAAGAAACACTAAGGAAATAAGCAAGAGTTGATAAGAATTAAAATATATGATGAGACATACAAGGTAAAATTACAGAGGAACAGAAGTTTTAATTGAAGAAGAAAGTCAGTGGTGAAAAAAACAATGTAACCAATATGCAAGAAGCAGCAAACCAGGCTCCTTTAAGAGATTTTTAAAATACAGTTTTGTTGAACTTCCCTTGTGGTCCAGTGGTTAAGACTTTGCGCTTCCATTGCAGAAGATATGGGCTCTATCCATGGCAGGGAACCCACATGCCAAGTGGTATGGTCAAAAAAAAAAAAAAACCAATAAAAGGTTTCATTCTTTAAATAAATAAATAAATACAACTTTGAGTTTTGGAATCTGTACCACATTTTACCCTCTTAAGCATTAACAACAAAGAGATGTGGTTAACCTGGCATAGTCCACTGCGCCAACACTGATTTCCTTACTACTATTATATTGCTGTCATACTCTTACAGCCACACTCTCAAAGTACCTGTGAATCTCCCTTCTCATTCCATCATGCAAATGAGCCCATTTTACAGATTATAATATTGAGGAACTGAGAGGTTTAAGTGACTGGCCCAAGTGAATTTCTGGCAACCCTTCAACTAAACCTTACATATTTTTTTATTTCTTTAGTGTTATTTACCTCAATATACCATAAATGAATCACAGGATTATACATTAAAATGAGTCCAATCTCACATTTATGCTGGCCATGTACACTTTGTACCCATTCGCTGTTTCTCATCCAGATAGTCAGTTCCACACTATAAATTATTTATATGCCTAAAAGTATAAAACAACATTTTAAATATTTAGCTTAATGACTTTCTAGTGGGTGCCATTATTCTGGGGCTGCCATTCCATCAAGCTTAGTGTAAATGACATTATTAAATCATACTAGCAGCATAAAATTACATTCTTTAAATCGTGTGCTTCAGAATATTTTATTTTAATATAGTCTTTGCAATAGAAATCTTCAATCACTCACTCTTCTTCACAAAATAAAATTTGCTTTAGGCTTTCAATGAGGGCCAATTGAAAAATTAATCATAAAATTGCTAGGGCGGTGACAAAGTTGCTTTGCAATGCTTTTAAATATTTAATTGACACTTCTTTGCTATCAGCATCAAGTCCTAAAAGTGTGGTCGAAAGAGGAAAAATCTAAGTAAATACATATCCTGGTAAATTTCAAAATAGCAAGGGGTTGGTTAAAATAATTTGTAAAATTTTGTTAATTGCTCCATTTGTCTCCAGTTGTTGCCATGGAAATACATTCACAGTTAAAATACATGTGCATACATACACACAAGTTTACAGGATTTTTTGTACTTATACATTTATCCACCTTCTCATTGTGTTCAATCCAAATGAAATATTCTCAGTATTGAATATATTTGCTGTTGCTCTCAGAAGTCTATAAAAACAGAAGCAAAATATGTAACTGGTAAACCAGTTCAGAGAAACAGGTAAAGCAGAAATAGAGAAACTTTTTAAAATCTATCATATCCCTGCAAACCCAGATTTTTAAAATAAGCATGTGTGAATATCTAATATGAGATTCCATATCATGTTTTATTCAAATGACCTAATCAAGAGACAAGATTTTGTGAGTAGGCGGGATTTAGGTTACAGCCTCTGTGTTTTCCAGCTGTATCTTTGCTGAACCTGAAGGTAACAGATCAGTGTCAAGGCCACCCTGGCCCCTCTACTGCCAGCATTCTGAGTTCTCTGTGATCCTGCAGGAGATGCATTAGCATGATACTGTGGCTACAGGACTGCAGGGGAACCCAAACCCAGCCCTTGGATAATGCTGCATTACAGCTTTGGCTGACACTTGGAGGCAGGGAGCCAATGGATAACAAAATGCATTTTCAAATTTCCCAATCTGCATTAAGAATCCCAAAGGAAGAAAGTACTGATTGAAGAAGAACCACAGCTGTCCCGGTCGGGTGTCCCTCTGGACTTTCAAGGAAACAGCTGGTAAACTGGCCTGTCCTTACACTTCCAGTTCTCAGGAACCTGGGTGATAGAGCAATTCAAGTTATTACTGTTCGAGGAAACCCTGACTGCTGCAGTCCAGCTGACGAAGCCAGAGATGGCTTTCCTGATATGGCCTGAGAACCTCAGTAATATTTTAACCCACAACTGCAGATAACCATTTACATGCCATTTGCTTGGAGGTCAGCCATGATTTTTACTTTGAGAGCTAATTTCATTTTCCTTAACACTAATGCTTCTTAACACTGAAGCAAAAGGCAAAGGAGAAAAGGAAAGATATACCTATCCTGAATAAAGAGTTCTAAAAAATAGCAAGGAGAGATAAGAAAGCCTTCAGAAGAAAACAATGAAAAGAAATAGAGGAAAACAAAAGAATGGGAAAGACTAGAAATCTCCTCAAGAGAATTAGAGATACTAAGGGAACATTTCTTGCAAAGATGAGCACAACAAAGGACAGAAATGGTAGGGACCTAACAGAAGCAGAAGATATTAAGAAGAGGTGGCAAGAATATGCAGGAGAACTGTACAAAAAAGGTCTTAATGACCCAGATAACCACATGGCATGATCACTCACCTAGAGCCAGGCATTTCAGAGTTCAAAGTCAAGTGGGCTTTAGGAAACAACACTATGAACAAAGTTAATGGAAGTGATGGAACTTTGGCTGAGCTATTTCAAATCCTAAAAGATGATGTTGTGAAAGTGCTGCACTGAATATGTCAGCAAATTTGGAAAACTCAGCCGTGGCCACAGGACTGGAAAAGGTCAGTTTTCATTCCAATCCCCAAAAAAGGCAATGCCAAAGAATGCTCAAACTATTGTACAATGGCACTTATTTCACATACTAGCAAAATTATGCTGAAAATTCTCCAAGCTAGGCTTCAACAGTGAACCAAGAACTTCCAGATGTTCCAACTGGATTTAGAAAAGGCAGAGGAACCAGAGATCAAATTACCAACATCTGTTGGGTCATAAAATAAAGCAAAAGAATTCCAGAAAAACATCTACTTCTGCTTCATTAACTATGCTAAAGCCTTTGACTGTGTGGATCACAACAAACTGTGGAAAATTCTTCAAGAGATGGGAATACCAGATCAGCTTACCTGCCTCCTGAGAAACTTGTATGCAGGTCAAGAAGTATCAGTTAGAACTGGACATGGAACAACAGACTGGTTCAATTTTGGGAAAGGAATACATCAAGGCTGTATATTGTCACTGCTTATTTAACTTATTTGCAGAGTACATCATGAGAAATGCTGGGCTGGATGAAGCACAAGCTGGGAATGAAGACTGCTGGAAGAAATATCAATAACCTCACATATGCAGATGACAGCAACCATAAGGCAGAAAGCAAAGAGAAACTAAAGTGCCTCTTGAGGAAAGTGAAAGAGGAGAGTGGAAAAGCTGCCTTAAGGCTCAATATTCAAAAAGTGAAGATCATGGCATCCAATTCCATCCTTCCATGGCAAACAGATGGGGAAACAATGGAAACAGTGAGAGACTTTATTCTCTTGGACTGCAAAATCACTGCCATGAAATTAAAAGATGCTTGCTTCTTGGAAAATAGCTATGGCAAACCTAGAGAAACTGAGACAGTGTATTAAAGAGCAGAGACACTTATTTGCCAACAAAGTTCATATAGTCAAAGAAAGCTGAGGGCTGAAGAATTGATGCTTTTGAACTGTGGTATTGGAGAAGATTCTTGAGAGTCTCTTGGACTGCAAGGAGATCAAACCAGTCCATCCTAAAGGAAATCAACCCTGAATATTCATTGGTAGGACTGTTGCTGCAGCTGAAGCTCCAGAACTTTGGCCACCTGATGCAAAGAGCCAACTCATTAGAAAAGACCCTGATGCTGGGAAAGATTGAAGGCTGGATGAGAAGGGGATAACAGAAGACGAGATGGTTGGATGGCATCACCTTCTCAATGGACATGAGTTTGAGCAAGCTCTGGAAGATGGTAAAGGAAAATTGCATATATATATATATATATATACACACACATATATATACTTAATATTTAAAAATTTTGTCACTTCTTGTATTCACTTTTATTTACAATATTTTAATTTTTTATTTACAATATTTTATTAGCATTTTTCTCTCACATTTTAATTTTTTCTAGGTTTATTGAGATATAATTGACATACATCATTGTATTCATTTAAATGTACAAAATAATGGTTGACTTACTGTGTTAGGAAACTACAATAAGTTTGGTTAGCATCCAGCATCTCATTTATGTTTTTACTTGAAGTATAGCTGATTTACAATATTATATCAATTTTAGGTATACAGCATAATGATTCAATGATATTTTATAGTCATATTCCATTTAAAGTGATTGTAAAACCACAGCCATATTTCTCTGTGCAGTACTAAATATTCTTGTTGCTAGTTTATTTTATACATAGTACTTGGTATCTTTTAATGTCTTACTTCTTTCAGGCCCCTTCCCTCCCCTCCCCAGACTGATAACCACTAGTTTGTTCTCTTTATCTGTGAGTCTCTTTCTTTTTTGCTATATTCACCAGTTTTACTTTTTTGATTCCACATATTAGTGATATTGTACAGTACTGCCTTTATCTGTCTGACATTTAACTAAGCATAATACCCTCTAGATCCATCCACATTGTAGCAAATGGCAGAATTTCATCCTTTTTTACAGTGGATTAATATCCCATTGTGTATACAACACATCTTCTTTATCCATTCGCCTGTCAATGGACCTTTAGGCTGTTTCTATGTCTCATTTCTAGCCATTACAAACAGTGTTGCTATTACCATTGGGGGTGCATGTATCTTTTCAAATTAGAATTTTCATCTTTTCAAGATACATGCCCAAGAGCAAGACTGCTGGATCATATAATAACTCCCATTTTTAGTTTTGTGAAGAAACTCCATACTATTTTCCATAGTGGTACACTAATTTACATTCCCATCAACAGTGTACTGGGGTCGCTTTTTCTTTGCATGCTCACCAACATTTATTATTTGTGGTCTTTTGATGACAGCCATTTTGAGAGGTGTGAGGTGACAGCTCATTGTGGTTTTGATTTACATTTATCTGATACTGAGCATTTATCTTTCACGTGCTTCTCGGTCATCTGTATGTCTTCTTTGGGAAAATGTCTATTCAGGTCTTCTGCCCAATTTTCAAATCAAGTTTTGTGGGGGTTTTGATACTGAATTATATGAACTATTTATGTATTTTGGATATCATCCTCTCATTGATCATATCACTTATATTTTTCAGTCGATTGTCTTATTTTGTCAATGAATTCCTTTGCTGTGCAAAAGCTTTAAGTTCAATTAGATCCCATTTGTTTCTTATTGCTTTTATTTCTTTTGCCTTAGGAGAAAGATCCAAAAAATATTTCTAAGACTTATGTCAAAGACTGTTCTTATGTACTCTTCTAGTTTTATGACTTCAGGTCTTACATTTAGGTCTCTAACTAATTTTTAGTTCATATTTTTTAAAATGGTATGAGCAAATGTTCTAATTACATTGTTTTACATGTAGCTGTCCAGTTTTTCAGCACCACTTATTGAAGACATGGTCTTTTCTCCATTGTATATTCTTGCCCCTTTGTCATAGATTAATTGACCATAAGTGTATGGATTTATTTCTGGGCTCTCTATTATGGTCTGTTGATCTATGTATCTGTATCTGTGCCAGTACCATGCTGGTATGATTAGTGTATCTTTGCGTATAATCTGAAGTCAGGGAGCTGAAACATTCATCTTTTTTGTTCCTCAAGATTGCTTTGGCAATTTGGAGGCTTTTGGGGTTTTATGTAAATTTGGGGATTATTTGTTCTAATTCTGTGAAAAATGTCATGTGTATTTTCATAAGGATTGCATTAAATATGTAGATTACTTTGGGGAGAATGGTCATATTAACAATATTAATTCTTCCCATGCAAGAACATAGGTGATCTTTCCATTTCTAGGTATCATTTTTAAATTTCTTCATCAACGCTTCACACTTTTCAGAGTATATGTTTTTCACCTCCTTAGTAGTCTATTACTAGATATTTAATACTTTTTAATGCAGTTAAATTGGGCTGTTTTCTTACATTCTTTTTCTGATATTTCATTCAGTTCAGTTCAGTTGCTCAGTCATGTCCGACTCTTTGCGACGCCATGAATAGCAGCAGGCCAGGCCTCCCTGTCCACCACCATCTCCCAGAGTTCACTCAGACTCTCATCCATCGAGTCCATGATGCCATCGAGCCATCTCATCCTCTGTCATCCCCTTCTCCTCCTGCCCCCAATCCTTCCCAGCATCAGAGTCTTTTCTAATTAGTCAACTCTTCGCATGAGGTGGCCAAAGTACTGGAGCTTCAGCTTTAGCACCATTCCTTCCAAAGAAATCCCAGGGCTGATCTCCTTCAGAATGGACTGGTTGGATCTCCTTGCAGTCCAAGGGACTCTCAAGAGTCTTCTCCAACACCACAGTTCAAAAGCATCAATTCTTTAGCGCTCAGCCTTCTTCACAGTCCAACTCTCACATCCATACATGACCACAGGAAAAACCATAGCCTTGACTAGACGGACCTTAGTTGGCAAAGTAATGTCTCTGCTTTTGAAAGGACTATCTAGGTTGGTCATAACTTTTCTTCCAAGGAGTAAGCATCTTTTAATTTCATGGCTGCAGTCACCATCTGCAGTGATTTTGGAGCCCCAAAAAATAAAGTCTGCCACTGTTTCCACATCTATTTCCCATGAAGTGATGGGACCAGATGCCATGATCTTCGTTTTCTTATATTGAGCTTTAAGCCAACTTTGTGTCACTCTCCACTTTCACTTTCATCAAGAGGTTTTTTAGCTCCTCTTCACTTTCTGCCATAAGGGTGGTGTCATCTGCATATCTGAGGTTATTGATATTTCTCCTGGCAATCTTGATTTGAGCTTGTGCTTCTTCCAGCCCAGCATTTCTTATGATGTTCTCTGCATATAAGTTAAATAAGCAGGGTGACAATATACAGCCTTGACGTCCTCATTTTCCTATTAGGAACCAGTCTATTGTTCCATGTCCAGTTCTAACTGTTGCTTCCTGACCTGCCTATAGGTTTCTCAAGAGGCAGATCAGGTGGTCTGGTATTCCCATCTCTTTCAGAATTTTCCACAGTTTATTGTGATCCACACAGTCAAAGGCTTTGGCATAGTCAATAAAGCAGAAATAGATGTTTTTCTGGAATTCTCTTACTCTTTCGATGATCCAGTGGATGTTGGCAATTTGATATCTGGTCCCTCTGCCTTTTCTAGAACCAGCTTGAACATCAGGAATTTCACGGTTCAAGTATTGCTGAAGCCTGGCTTGGAGCATTTTGAGCATTACTTTACTAGCACGTGAGATGAGTGCAATTGTGTGGTAGTTTGAGCATTTTTTGGCATTGCCTTTCTTTGGGATTGGAATGAAAACTGACTTTTTCCTGTGGCCACTGCTGAGTTTTCCAAATTTGCTTGCATATTGAGTGCGGCACTTTCACAGCATCGTCTTTCAGGATTTGAAACAGCTCAACTGGAATGCCATCATCTCCACTAGCTTTGTTCATAGTGATGCTTTCCAAGGTCCACTTGACTTCACATTCCAGGATGTCTGGCTCTAGATTAGTGATCACATCATCATGACTATCTGGGTCGTGAAGATCTTTTTTGTACAGTTCTTCTGTGTATTCTTGCCACCTCTTCTTAATATCTTCTGCTTCTGTTAGGTCCATACCATTTCTGTTCTTTATCAAGCCCATCTTTGCATGAAATGTTCCCTTGGTATCTCTAATTTTCTTGAAGAGATCTCTAGTCTTTCCCATTCTGTTGGTTTCCTCTATTTCTTTGCACTGATCACTGAAGAAGGCTTTCTTATCTCTTCTTGCTATTCTCTGGAACTCTGCATTCAGATGCTTATATCTATGCATGATAATTTTCTCTTTCTGATTTACTTCACTCTGTATAAAAGGCTCTAGGTTAATCCACCTCATTAGAATTGACTCAAATGTGTTCGTTTTTATCACTGAGTAATATTCCATTATATATATATACATATATATATATATATATATATGTATATATATATCCCCCAGATTCTTTATTCCTTCATCTGCTGCTGGACACTGAGGTTGCTTCCATGCCCAAGCTATGGTGCATAGTGCTGCAATGAAGACTGGGGTACAAGTGTCTTTTCCAATTATGATGTACTCAGGGTATATGCGCAATAGTGGGATTGTTGGGTCATACAGTAGGTTTACTCCTTGTTTCTTTAGGGAACCTCCATAATGTCTTTCACAGTGGCTGTATCAATTTACATTACCACCAATAGTGCAAGAGGGTTTCCTTTTATCCACAGCCTCTCCAGCATTTATTGTTTGTAGACTTTTGATGATGGTCATTCTGACTGGTGTGAGGTAATGTCTCACTATAGTTTTGACTTGCATTTCTCTAATAATGAGCATCTCTTCATGCCTTTGTTAGCCATCTCTATGTCTTCTTTGAAGATATGTCTGTTTAGGTCTTCTGCTCACTTTTTGATTGCTTTTCTGTCATTGACTTGAATGTGTTACTGCTGTATTTTGGAAATTAATCCTTTGTCAGTTGTTTAATTTGCTATTATTTTCTCCCATTCTGAGAGTGTCTTTTCACCTTGTTAATAGTTTCTTTTGCTATGCAAAAGCTTTTAAGTTTAATTAGGTCCCACATGTTTATTTTTGTTTTTATCTCCATTACTCTAGGAAGTGTATATAAAGTTTCATACAATTAAAGTAATTCTTTCTTTTTTAAATTTGTGTATCTCTATTACTGTGCTCTTTATTTGCTAGACAAATAAAACAGTATAATAATTCCTTTAAATATAACTGCAAAAAGATTTTAATGTGTTCTTGTATTTCCAAACTTTTAAAATATATTTGATATCTGTGTTATTACATATAAAACTTAAAGCTATCATAATTTCATTGGGTAAAGGAGAATTTGTCAATAAGAAAACATCCTTCTGTCTTTTATAATGTATTGCCTTCACTCTTACTTCATTTGTAATTTAACGTTGGCACTCATAATTTGTGTTTGATCATCTTCGCATTCTAGATCAATGTTTCTCATATGTGGTTTAGGGACTCCTGTCAGTCCTTGAGAACCTTTCAGAAAGGTCATGAATTCAACATTTTCGGAGTAATCCTAGATATTATTTTCCTTCTTCATTTTCATTCTCTCAGGAATGTACAGTAAAACTTTCCAATCCACAAATAGCTCTGATCCATACATACATCTCACTCTGATTGCTAACAGTATGCAAGTTTGTGTATTTTGTGCTTTAAATTTTTATCAGCTTTTATAAAATATCTAGAGGAAAACATAAGAGAAAGTCAAAGTTTTCTTAGATAGGATACAGAAGAGTCGATCATAAAAGAAAAATTGATAAATTGGACTTGATCAAAATTTAAAATTTCAGCTCTTTGAAAAACACTGTTAGAAAAAAGAAAAGTCAAGCCATAGAATAGAAGAAAATATTTTGAAAAACATAAATATAATAAAGTACTAGTATCTAGAAGATATCAAGAACTCTTAAGATTCAATAAAAATTAAATGACTCGATGGGTAAAAGATTTGAATAGACACATTACTGAAGATACACAGAAAGCAAACAAGCACTGAAAACATCTTCAACATCATTAGTCATTAGGAAAATGCGAACTAAAATCACAATAGGATAATACTACACTTCTATTAGAACATCTGAACTAAAAAGTTTTTAACTGGCAAAAGTCAAGTTTCAGCAGGAACACTGGGTATGTGGAACTCATTAGAATGCAACATGCTCAACCACGTTGGAACTGTTTTTTATAAAGTTGTTTCTTACACTTACTGTGTGTCATAACAATCCCACTCCTGAGATTTTACCAGAGAAATGGAAATATATAGCCACACAAAAATCTATACGAAACTCTTCACAGCATCTTTATCTCTAATAACCAAAAGTTTGAAAATCCCAAATACCCACTGACTAGTGAATCAGTAAAGAATCCATGATGCAACTATGTAGTAGAACAGTACACAGGAATAAAAAGGACCAAACTGCTGATACATATAGCAACACAGATGAATCTCAAAACCATCATGTTTAGTGACAGAATCCAGACTCCATAGGCTGTATGATATATAACACCATTTATATGGCGTCTGCAAATAGAGGGTCATAAAACAAGGCTGGGAATAGAAAGAAGGATTTAACATCAAAAGGTCATGAAAGCATCCTGTATCTTAATTGTATTGGTGGATACACGAGTCCAGAGATTTGTCAAAATTCATAGACCTGCACATGTAACGGCTAATTTTAATGTATATAGATCAATTAACATGACTAAAAATCATTCACTTTTAGTTTGAAATGCAATCTATATAGATAAATATAATCACAAGAATAAAGACTCTGGATTCTCAATAACTTTTTAGAGGATAATGATATCAGATCAAAAAGTATGAGAACAATTATTACATATCATAGTGAGTAATATCATTTTTATTTCTTTTTCATTTAGTTTATTGTATTTTGTAAAGCAGCATACTATTGGATTTCTCAAATCTAATCTGAATATCTTCAGCCTTTATTAAGATTAGAACATGTAATTACTGTTAAAAATATTTTTGTCTCACTCCAGTCCTCTTATTTTGTCTTTTTAAAAACTCTACCTTTTGCTAGGTAGAGTTTAAACTTTCTACAGTCAACTAAAAAGTATATTTTTTACCTACCTGAATTAACCTTTAAGTTTTCTAAACACAAATATAGTTTTTTCTAATTATCAGGGAGAAAAATAAAATAATGCTTATCTTTCCCATATACATTATGAGATCAGAAATTAATCAATTTATCTCTCCTATCTTATTCTAAAGCTGTGGTCTTGAAACATAGGCTGTAATCATTAATTATTTTATATTACATACATTCTCTATCAAAGAACATGCATTTTGTTTTAAGATATATTAATAATCGTAAATACATAAATATTTACTAAGCCTGCTACTCTGTTCTTATTTGTTCTTTTCATTCGTCCCTGTTTGATTCCTTCTATTATGAAATATATGATGTTTCTGTGTGTGTAGGGAGGATGGATGGCTGTGCCAAGCATCTTTCATCTGTCCATCACACCCCTTTTCCATGCTTTTCTCTGCAGTGAGGGGTTGGTTTGAATATCTTACATCATTGTGGTTCCTGCTCTGTGTTTTCTGTTACATTTAGCTTATGGGGCCAAGAGTTTGGAGGAGAAACGAGAGTGAGATTAACATATATTTTACCCTCAGGAAGTTGCCTCAAGTTGTTGTTGTTCAGTCACCAAGTCCTGTCTGGCTCTCTGTGTCCCCATGAGCTACAGCATACCAGGCTTTCCTGTCCTGCACTATCTCCCGGAGTTTGCTGAAACTCCTGTCTATTGAGTGAGTGATGCTATCCAACCATCTCATCCTCTGTCACCCCCTTCTCCTCTTGCCCTCAATCTTTTCCAGGATTGGGGTCTTTTCCAGTGAATCAGCTCTTCCCATCAGGTGGCCAAAGTATTGGAGCTTCAGCTTCAGTCCTTCAATGAATATTCAGGGTTCATTTCCTTTAGGATTGACTGTCCAAGGGACTCTCAAGGGTCTTCTCTAGCACCACGGCTCAAAAGCCTCAATTCTTCAGTGCTCAGCCTTCTTCATGGTCCAACTTTCACATCCATACATGACTACTAGAAAAACCATAGCTTTGACTAGATAGACCTTCTTTGGCAAAGAGATGTCTCTGCTTTTTAAGACACTCTCTGGATTCGTCATAGGTTTCCTTTAATGGAGTAAGCATCTTTTAATTTTGTGGCCATCGTCACTGTGCGCAGTGATTTTGGAGCCCAAGAAAGTGAAATCTGACAGTGTTTCCACTTTTTTCTCATCTATTTGCCACGAAATGATGGGACCAGGTGCCACAACCTTCAGTTTTTGAATGTTGAGTTTTAAGACAGCTTTTTCATGCTCCTCTTTCACCTTCATCAAAAGGCTCTCGGATTCCTCTTCATTTTCTGCCATTAAAGTGATATCATCTGCATATCTGAGGTTGTTGATATTTCTCCCAGCAAACTTGATTCCAGCTATTGAGTCATCCAACCCAGTGTTTCTCATGATGTGCTTTGCATATATAAAGTTAAGTAAGCAGGGTGATAATACTCAACCTTGAAGAACTCCTTTCCCAGTTTTGAACCAATGCATTGTTCCCTGTCCAGTTCTAACTGCTGCTTCTTGACCTGCATGCAGGTTTCTCAGGAGACGGTAAGGTGGCCTGCTATTCCCATCTCTTTAGGAATATTCCACAGTTCACCTCAAGTTAGTATATTTTTTAACAATAAGTCACTGATCACCTCAATGTGGCCTGCTTTACATAACGCGTTCACAGTTTGGATCCAACCACACCTCTCTCCATCTTCTTTTCCCTTTGGGCCTAGAGGTAGTGGCAGCTGGCTTAGCAAGCCCCAGGCTCTTACATTATTCCTTTCGGTTCTCCTACATCTCACTGACTCATTTGTAATTAGTCTCCTGAATATAAATTCTCATTTATTTTTAAGCTAATTTGAGTGTCCACCTATTTTGTGTAGGGACACTGCTGTCACTGATTATTGGCTAAGATATAGCTGGCATAGGATCTCTTTTCATAATTTTTTGCAACATTATAGACTTTTCACTCCATATACTCCAGGTTTTTGTTGCTGTTGTTTGTCTCAGTGCAGACGTTATTCAATTTGTCTTTGCATATTGCACTGCTCTCATTGTTTGGCATTTTCCTTAAGTTCACTCCTAATTTTTATACTGGATCTTTGTTCTGTCTTCACTATCCGCTATCTTTTCTCCTATTAATGTCATTTCTCCATCTTACCTCTGCATGCTGGGGCACTTACCTACTCACCCTTGACATTAAGCATTTGGTTTTCTGCAACATTAATTCTTCTTTTTACCAGCAGACTTCCATCTGTCATCACATGCTTAGTTTGTGGTTGTTTAAAAAAATTAAATCCCACTCCTAATGTTTATTTTTATAGCACTACTTCTCTGGATGACTTTTGCTTCTGTAGCATTAGACTTTTAACTTCTTATAAACTAGGTGTTTGTCCAATAACTGGGTGATTTTGTTAAATTTGTATTAAATTTTATTTTCCCTGCAGAAACTCACTTTCTGGGCTCTATTCATTTAATTACAAACTACTGAAATGTTATTCTACTTCCATATACCATACTACATAACATTCTTTTTTGTTTGCTTGCTTCTCTAAGAAGTCATCCACTATCCAAATTTTCCCAGCTCCATTTCCTTTTCATTTTGGGTGAGTAGACACCCAGGCTCATATGTCCATCTGAAGAGCAAAAGTACACACCTACCTTTTAGCTTCAATCCTCTATCTTCCCAGCCATTACAGAGTATGGATGTGCTGAGCTTCTACTCTCTCATTCTGTGTCACTTAGAGCAATTGGAATCTAGGGAATAATCTAATTTGAAGTTTGTCTTCCTATCAGGGCTTTTCCTGATCTACCTCCATTTATGGCTCTTTGAGTCCATGAAATAATGGGCCACTCCCATCTTCATTTTATACCTGCCCATTTTGTGCTCTCTTTTCATCTTGCTTTTTAGTCCTAAAAGGTATACAAAAAGAGCTACTGGTGGTGAGAAAAAGTGGAGAATGGTGCCTTGGTAAACTTCTAAGAAAATATCTATGTAGATGGCAGACAGCTGCCCATTTTAGTGTCTGGGACAGAGCCTAGACACAGGGCTATGGGGCTGACATCAATAGAACCGAAACAATTCTATCTTCCTGAAGACCCTATAGGAGTTCTATTAGAAAAAGCAAACTATGTGGTTCCTTGTTAATTCTAAGATTGTTTCAGTACTGCCTTTCTAAGAAAAAAAAAAAAAGGAACCTAGGAAACATCAAAATGAGGATGACACAGGCAAGGAAATAAGATGACTCAAATTATATGGAGGTCACAGGGGAATGAGTGTAGTTTTCAGTCCTCTGGAATTCCTTTCAAGGATCTGAATTCATTCAAGCTATGATGAAACCCTCCACCCCAGGATGCCAATCTTTTCTGTATTTGCTTCCACTGTTCCAAATCTGTAGTTTCTGATGACCCCTTCTATGTCCCTGCCTCCACCTATTGTTCATATACTACGAGCTCCATTCCTGAACACCCCCATTCCTCAGCTCTGCCTTTCCAGATCCAACTATTCTATGGAGTTCCGATTGGATTATATTTCTTCCATGCAAAGACTCAATGGCTGCCATGAAAGGATGTGGGCAGAAGTCACTTTAAATTTCTGCCTCATTTGAATCACAGCAAATATGCTTTCTCTATTTTCTATACTGGGTTTCCAATCTCATATACTTTTCTGTGGCTTAAAAATTTTGGAGATCTGCTATTAATTTTGGTCAGATTCTTTGTATATATTTGTTTAATTTTTCTCAGCCACAAGGGTTGGCTTCTTTTCAAATTTTTTATTTTTAATTGGATGGTAATTATTTAACAATATTGTAATGGTTTCCGCCATATATCAAGATGCATAAGGCATAGGTATACATATATCCCCTCCCTCTGAGACCTTCCTTCCCTCCACCTTCTGCCAGTCCACGTCTCCCAGGTTGTCGCAGGCTTTGGGTTCCCTGTGCCATACAGCACTGGCTATCTACTTTACATATGGTGATGGATATGTTTCCATGTTAGTCTCTGCAATCATCCCACCTTCTCCTTCCACCACTGTGTCCAAAAGTCTGTTCTCTACATTGGCATCTCCATCGCTGCCCTGCAAATAGTTTCTTCAGTACCAACTTTCTATATTCCAAATATATGTGTTAGAATATGATATTTGTCTTTCTCTAACTTACTTCATTTTGTACAGGCTCTAGGGTCATCCACCCCACTAGAACCAACTCAAATGCATTCCTTTTTTAGAGCTGAATAATTTATTCCATGGTGTATATGAACCACAACTTCTTTATCAATTCATTGACTTCTGACTAAAAGGTAAATTCTTAGTAGCAGGGATTATTCATAACTTTGGTCTTTAAGTAATGCCTATAGTACCCAGAAGAATGTTTTACATATTTTGAGTACTCAATATACTCTATATCAAGATATAATTAAGACATATGTGTCCCTCATGGGTAGAACTGTGTCCCAGCAATATTCATATGTTGAAATTTTAACTCTCAGCACCTTAGAATGTAACCTTACTTGGGAAAGGGTTGTTGCAGAGGTAATTCTTTGAGGTCATACTAAGCTAAGATGAGCTCTAATCCAACATGACTGGTGTTTTTATAAAAAGGGGAAATTTAGGCACAGACATGCACATAGGGAGAAAGAATCCCACGTGAAAATGAAGGCAGAGATCAGGGTGAGGCAGAAGCCAAGAAGATAGGAGAGAAGCCCGAAGCAGACTCTCCCCTCAGTCCCCAGAAGGAATCGATCGTGCCAACCCTTGATTTCAGGTTTCCAACCTGCAGAACTGCAAAGCAGTAAATTTCTGCTGCTTAGGCTACTCAGTTGTGATGCTTTGTTATGACAGCCGTAGGAAACTAACCCAGTCTCTAATGACAGAAACAGATGAAGGACAAAACAAACGTGATTCTCCACCTTCCTGTGAAACCCTGGATTTGACTATGAGGAAACTGCACAAAGTTGTAGCTTCCACTCAGCAGAACCCAGGTCTTACTGTGAAGAAATCTAGCACATAGTAGGCCAGCTCTGTAGAGCTAAGTCGGTGTTTGTTGTGATTTTGGAAAAGCCAGGATAATGAGAGGGCTCTAGGACTCAGCCCGTGTCATTTGGGTAGCACAGTCCAAAGAGCAGGATGCAGGTTTGACCTCTGTTGGGATTACCATGGAAACAATGGCCAGTGCAGAGGGGCTGGGACTCTGGTCTCCTTCTGCAAGACACAAACGCGGCAGGCTTAAAGTCACATTGGCTGCAGGAAGCATTCAGCAAGGTTTGGTGCTGGTAAACCTGGAATGGGCTGGCTGCACCACCCACACCAATATAACCATGCCTTGGAAATGGGTTTTTTTCCTTAGTTTTCTCCTTAGGACATGTCCAGAGCCTCCAAGTATAAATTTAGAAGGGAATTGTTATTGCTCTGGGCCCTGAAGAAAAAATAAACAATTCCACAAAGGAAATATGTAAAGGCTTATTTGTCATGAAATCATAAGACTAGAAGAAAGCCTCAGAGAGACGAAGGCCTATTCCTCTATCACTAAGCCTTTGCTCAAAGATAAGAAGCTACTTTATAAAGAAAAGTGAGAAGGCAATTTTCTATCTGTCTTCTCTGTTGTTTGCTACTTGGAATTGCAAGGGAGAAAGGAAAGATGTAAAGAGTGGGGAAACACATTGATCATACTAAAAACCCACATTCATATTTACTCTACGTGTTACAGAATGATTTTAGGACCAGTTATTTTATTTTGTCCTCTCAGCAACCCTATGAGGCTGAAATTATTCCCTTTCTTTTACACCTTAGGAAATATTTATTATTTTTTTTCCTAAAAGTAAAATTGAGAACTGGCTCAAATTCATATATCTAATCAAATTACCAGCTGCAATTTCATATTCAGAACTTCTAGCTACAAATATTATATTATTTCCACAGACACACTGGAGAGAAGCAACAGTAGAGACAGACAGGGTATAAGGAAGAAGAGCAGAAGGGGACTTCCACGGTGGTCCAGAGGCTAAGAACCTAGCCTCATGGACAGAGGAGCCCAGCGGGCTACAGTTCATGAGGTTGCACAGAGTCAGACACAACTTAGCAACTAAACCACCACTACAATGCAGGGGACACAGGTTCGATCCCTGGTCAGGGAAATAAGATCTCATAGACTGTGGGCCTGCTAAGCCCATGTGCCACAACAAGAGAGCTTGCATACCACATCAGTGCAGCCAAAAAAAAAAAAACAGAGAGAGAGAAGAAAGACAGACCTATGGAAAGGGGCTTACTTTTCATGGGGGTGAGATTACAGACCACAAAGGATGAGAGGGTTCTCATCTGCCTCGTCTGAGTCTGGCCTGGCTTTGTCTGCACACAGGCCACCACACTGCACAGCTGAGTTTCAACTCTTTTTATAGGTTGAGGCCATTTTTATCCAAGCTTCACTCCAGGCTTTATAATTATCACCCTCTAGCATTTCCTCCCAGGCTTCACCTTGTAGCCCCTTGGCATCTCTGTGTCTTTTCTCCAAACCTTCCACATATTATCTGCATTTCCCCTCAGTTGTAGAAACCAAAGCTGGTTTCTTATGACTGGAATCTTACGATTTCCAAAGCTGGAGATCTTATGACTCAGTTTTTCCCTCCGTCTACCATACTCTACTTCACAATGAAGGTGTCTGTCAAAAGATTAGAATGATTCACTCACCTTATGTCAGCTTTTAAACTACATTTAAGTAATGAGATGTATACCTTAGAGCCAGTATTTCATTTAGCTGGCGAATGTTTCAGTTGTTCCTCTATTTACTAATACCAACTGATAATTAGATGATGAAAGAGGAAAATAAATTATGTTGCTTCTAAACAACACTATACTTTTCTAGTTTGCCACTTATCTTTGGGGTGTCATTCTCCATTTCAGGCAACAGTGAACCTGGTAAATGGTAAGCAAAACTTTCCATCAAGTGATGATGGGAAAAGGACAAAAATGGCTGTCTACTTCTAGTGACTATCGTCTATTATACTTGGAAACAAGAGTGAACATTAGTTGATAAATCAATATATATCACTCACCATGTGCTATGGATTTCCTGTTCTTAGCAGCCATTAATCCCTTCAACCTTAGAAAGCAGATATTGTAACTTCTATTACGGAAAAGAAGAACATCAATCCAGGCCCATCTAACTGTAAAAGTTTTGGCCATTATGTTATACCACCAGAACGCTTGCAATATTATTTACTGCCTAGCCTAGAGAGAGAAAAAGAGACAGACCATCAGAGAGGGAATACTGTTAGGAAGGTGGAAAAGTATGTTTTATATATTTCGAAAATAAATAATGCAACTTTACAAATGACAGCAGAAAAAAGTAGGACTGGAAACACTTTCCTTGGCGTGCTGGAGTGTGGACGGCAAAACTGAAACGGCTATTTGGAGTCTGATCATCTTCCCAGATGAACGCCTGCCTCATCCTATTTTTGCTGTCTGTCTGAACCCGGACAGCAGCGGTCACATCTATGTCCCAGTTAATCAGAGAATAGTAGCATCAGACTGGCTGTGTTAATTAACTCCAGTTGCTAAATGGTTGAGATATATATTCAGATTAGCCACTAAACAATCCAATTAATAGATAAGAGTAACAGACTGAATCTGCCATGGCTAATTTCATCACCACTTGTTGATTCTTTAGTGCTTGATCTGATCCACCACATATGATCTGATCTAACCCACATGGTTGTTAAGATGCCTAGGATACTGTGTGTGATGTTTCAGCTACTTCAACATTACATTTATAGCCTTCAAATGCCACATCCTCAAAAAGAGCCAGATCTAAGCAAGCCTACCTGATTTTTTAATAGATACATTTTCTACTAATAGATTCTCTAATTGAGATAAACACATATTTTATCTTTATAAATATAAAAGTATGTAACAAAAATTGTGTTTAAAAGTGATTACTTTATACACCAGAGTTCCTTAAATTGTCATACTGATAACTAACAAGCAATAGCATTATTATTATCAACTAACAGTTTAGAGAGTTTTACTTGTTTTCACATAAAGTATTCTAGGTTTGCCATTTTATTTTTCATTAAGACATAAACAGTCTCTATGACTAAAATTTTATCTGTTAGAGCTTCTGTACAAATAAAAAAATTAATAAACAATTAGAAAGTGACTGGTTGTGTGACTAATAAACCTGTATGATCTTATTGAATAGACCACTAGTCTTCATTCAGGGAATCTGGTTGATAATCACTGCTGCAGCACAGATTTCCTGAGCTAAGAGAACTGAGTCAGGCCATTTAGTTCAAACTCTCAAAGGAGAGGATCTGAAGACCAAACAAGTTCATTGCAGATCTCTTGATTCCTAGCTGTGTTTCACCTACACCTCCAGAGTCTAAGAATTTACAAACAAAAACATCAAAAAAGTATAGATCACAATTAGATTATAGAAATATCTTATGTCTTCATTATACTGAATCAATCTTGAAGGTATAGTATGATTATTAAGACTGTATAGTTAGTATTAGCCTTTCCATTTTGAAATATAAATGCAAACCCATTTTGTAAAGATTTCTTGAGTATAACTGAGACCAATCATAACAAATGACTGATTTTATTTTTGGTAGGCCATGGCAAAATGTATAGATTTTTATTCTAAAAACAATGAGACAAGGGATGAATTTTCTAAATTTAAACATGTTTTATTTTCTATTTTATTTCACATCATTGAATTTTGACCCATACACCTTCATTACATATTCCACTGACTTTGCAGGGGGGTGGGAGCTGATACAACTTTTTAGCATTAACTAAACAAGACGGAGGTGGACAGAGAGCATAACATGTGAATCCACAGCTTGTATGTTTCTGTCAATTATTCATTCACTCACCGAATTATTCAACACATATTGGCCTCCTGGCTGTAGGCTTTAGGATACAGAAATGAACAAGACATGGCTGGTTCCAGACTCTACAGTCCAGGATGAGATGAACATGTCAACTAGGATTACAGTGTAGAACAGGACGTGCTGTGAGCCAGGTAAGAACAAGGGACAGCAAGGACACGGGATGATGCAAATGCAAGCTGTGTAGCAAAGGACAGGCTACTAGGAGAAGACGGCTTAAAGGATCGAATTAGATATTTAAAACTGGGGTGGGAGGAAGGGACAGTTCAGGAGATTGGGATCAACATGTACACACTGCTATATTTAAAATGGATAACCAACAAGAACCTATGATACAGCAAGAGGAACTCTGCCAGCCTGGATGGGAGGGGAGTTTGGGGGAGAATGAATACATGTATATGCATGGCTGAGTCCCTTTGCTGTCTACCTGAAACTATTACAACATTTTTAACTGGCTATGCTCCGATATAAAATAAAAAGCTGAAAAATGGACAGGCTACCAGGAGGAGAAGGCTTAAAGGACTGAATTCAGTATGTATAATTATAAAAATAGATAATATTTTATTGTTTTTTAAAATATCTATTTATCTTGTTAATATTTACAATAATTTATTTACATGTATATTGTCAATAATACTTAGAATACATAATATGTTACTGGTGCCAGGTATTATTTTAAGGACTTTACATCTATTAACTTATTTAACCCTCACAACTCCTTGAAATATGTGCTATTATTATTTCCATTTTGATGTGAACCAAGGTTCAAGGTCATAGAGTTAGAAAGTGGCAGAAGTGGAATTTGAATTCAAACAGACTCTGCTGCTGCTGCTGCTGCTAAGTCACTTCAGTCGTGTCCAACTCTGTGCGACCCCATAGATGGCAGCCCACCAGGCTCTCCCATCCCTGGGATTCTCTAGGCAAGAACACCGGAGTGGGTGGCCATTTCCTTCTCCAATGTGTGAAAGTGAAAAGTGAAAGTGAAGTCGCTCAGTCGTGTCCGACTGTTTGCGACCCCATGGACTGCAGCCCACCAGGCTCCTCCGTCCATGGGATTTTCCAGGCAAGAGCACTGGAGTGGGGTGCCACTGCCTTCTCTGCAAACAGCCTCTACTTTGTGACAAAGAAAAGGGAGTGGGAGCAAACAAAAAGTTAGGACGAGATAAGATCACAGATGTCAGCAAAAGCAAGTCATAGCAGCTTTGTGAGACATATGCACAGCTGTGAATCTGTCCTAAAGGCTGTAACTACACGGGGCTCTTCAGTGGGTCAGAACACGACATTCGCACACACACCCTCACTTCCGTTCCTCTGCTCACATGCTACCAGAAACGTCCTTTTTCCCTCCCTGCTTTTCCTTAACTGTTTCCCATCCTTTAACACCTATCTCCTCTGTGATACTTCCAACCCATAAAACCACCATCCAACTCTTCCAGCATAAACTGCCCTTATCACATCATTGAGTAACTTTGGCTGATACTGTGCAGTAATTTTTCACAAGGATTTATTCAAGAACCCCACAGATGTCACACACACTCTTAAGGGTTAGAAACCATGACCTTTTCCCTTTCTGTACTCCCACAGCATCTAGTTCAGCCAGTAATCATCTAGAAGGTACTAAGAGAATAAAACTGATAAAGTGAAACATTTCAGGGGCAGTAGAATCTGCTGTTATTACTGTTTCTTAAAGCAGAAATTTCCCAACCTGTCTATCCAGTCTTTCTGAGTACTTGTGGTAGAATCAAGAGATTTAAATCTCATCAATAGATAATTATAATTTACTTGGCAAATGCCCAAACTGCTGCCCAGATTAATGGGGAGGGGGAGATAAAATAATAAGGCATAACACAGATATTAGCTCTCCCTGATTTTCTAATATCTTAACTCATAACTAGTATTATTTTCAAGATAATCAATATATTTTAAGATTAGAAGGTCTCTTATGGTATAATCCTACACCTCCCAATTCATCAGTCTCCAGACTTACTGTTCAGACAGGATTTAATTTTTAAATTAGCCTTGACACTTGAGAGACAATTTTTAAAGATCTACCCCATAGGAAATTCCATACCCTTCCATAGCAATGCATCCCACTCAGCCAGTTCTGCCCTAGGTTTAATCTAAATCCCACACATTGCAGTTGGGGCTCATTTCCTCTTGTTTTGACCCCTGCTGTGTAAATGAAGAATAGTCAATTATGTTCAATTATGACTAAACCATTCTTTAAAAAAAGAAAAAAGAACTGTTAAGTAACCCAGGCCTCTCTTGCTTAGTTTGACTAATCATAGTTATTTCAACTTATACTCATAGACCTGATTGCCTAATTATTTTATCTTCACTACTAAACACTTTCCAAGTCCTCTACATTCTTTAGTGAAGAATCTAGAGCTTAAAAATGGGACCTGGGGACTGTCTGGCTAGTAGCAGGCATAACTGGAAGATGACCTCACAGTTCCTAAGCTCTGCTCCCCTCATAGTCCTGCCCTTGCCTCTCATTGAGATGACTCCACTCCTTACAGGGAGACTGTATAGCATCATTGCCTGATAATCATCCCTAAAATATCCATCAATCAGACTAAAGAAGATTACAGAGCAAGGTTCTCTTTTTAGCTACTTGACACTCTTAGGTGACATTCTCTGTGATGCATTGTTATTTGTTCACATTAGTAAGAAATATACATTCATATTGCTAACCTTGTCCTCTAAGATGTACACTATTGTCACCAGTGAATTGGATGAGTATGTTTCTGTTTTTCTTTTCTAGATCACTGACTGTTTTGTCCCAATCGTGCCAACCCCTCTCCTAAGCTGGCATGTATTTTCATAACCATGTGCTGAGTTTGGTCCTCAGTCCAGTGAACTTCCCTAGGATGGCTGTAATTGGTATTCCCTAATAAAATGATGAGGCTTTCCTATTGAATATAATATTAAATAGGTTAAAGTCAAACTAGACAGCATCAAGTCTTTCAAACCCTAAAGTCATAATGAATGAGTCTAACAAGGTTCTTTTCATCATGAGTATTCAGTTACTTGTCCAAGTTTGAAGAAAAACAAGAAAAGCTTTAATTCCTGTCACCTACTATGAACTTTAAAAATTGTATTAGTCTCCTAGAGCTGTCCTAACAAAGTACTACAGACTGGATGGCTAAAAAAAATTTGTTTTATCATAGTTCTGGAGGCTAGGAATTCAAGATCAAGGCAAGGCTGGTATCTATTGAGGCCTCTCTCCTTGGATTACACATGGCCATCTTCTCCTTGCGTCTTCACATGATTGCCCATCTTTGCATATTTGTATCCTAATCTCTTTTTATAAGGACACAAATTGTGTTGAATTAGGACCCACCCCAGTGACCTCATTTAATTGTAATCACCTCGATAAAATCCTGTCTTCAAATACAGTTACATTCTGAGATACTGGGAACTTAGGATTTCAACATATGAATTTTGAGAGGGACACAGTTCAGCTCATAAAAATACATATTTATCCATTACTATCTTCTTCCTCCACTATGTATAATACCACTGATAATTTGCCAGAAATGCATTTTTGCCTTGCTTTATTTTTTTCCCCCAAATCACTTCCTAAAACCAATCTCAGATGTTTTGTTATCCTAAAAACTTCACCAATTCCCTATATTTCTTTTTAAAATTCTTTTATTTTTCTTTTTTAATGATATCAAAGCAATTCATCAATTCAGTCAAACTGGACAATTGACTGAGAAAAAAAATTCAAACCACATGTTTAGCGCAATTTGGTCTCTATTGCCAAGATCACTTAAGCCAGTAAGTCTTAAATCTAGCCTTGATAATATTCTGCTTTATTTCCATTTCAAATGTAGTTCTGTATACAGAAACCTCTCTCTCTCTCTTTGTTTTTTTCATCATTCCTTATATTAAGTATGCTTTGCTCTTTTGGATGGTTTGTTTCCTTAAGTTCTTTTAGCAGACAATTTTTTTTTTTTAATTATCTACCTAAGATTACTAAAACCTGATTTCTAAAACATGTTAACTTTACTTAACTGACATAAAAGAATCTATGTAGTAGCAACAATACCAAAGACAGGAATAATTGGATTAAAAGATAAAGAGTCAAGATTCCCCAGCCTCAGATCCAAGGGGAGCTCCTGGGTTAAAATGTTCAGACCTGTTTCTCCAACACTGTCTTAGATCCTCTTCTGCTTTTGATCAGGTGCCCTCATGAATCATTAGTCCCTTCAATTCCTCCTCTGTGTGGATTGTTTCTAGTCCTAGCCTACATATCCAGGTTCTCAGCCTTACTTCAGGCACCTCTGCCTAAATATCCCCCCACAACATTAATGACTCCTTCAAATCTGCTCCTTCTCCAGGTATCTCAATTTTTCTTGACCCCCACACTCCTAGTTAGCCAGGCTGGAAACTCTATAAACAGACATACAGTTTTTCTCTTCCATCACTAAAATTTCCACTCTGTCTTCATGACCTCTGACTTAAACCATTCATTGATAATCATGTAAAAAGGACCTTAATTTATTGAATTACTCTCCCACCACCCTTTCAATCTCAGCCCCTGTACTGCTAGACTGCTATTTCCAATAACAAAATGTGTAGAGAAGAGAAGACAGATAAGGAGAGAGGCACTTCCATAGAGATAAAGAAGACAGATGTTAAAGGAAAAGTTGCTTCCCTTAACAACTCTCAATTCAAATTTATATATGTCTGATGCTTTCCAAAGCTGAACAAAGTTCAAATTCTTACGCTAGGAAAGGTATTCAATGCCTTCCACATTCTGGTGCTAATTTCCCAACAATTTTCCTTTGATACTCTAAAAACATGGACATTTCATTATTCCTTCCATAAATCCTGTGCTTTCATAGCAGCACAACTGTCATACACTTTTTTTCAAATGTTTCCTCTCCTCTAGTTTCTACTCACCATTCATATTGAAGTTATGGTGTGAAGCTTTCTCTACTATTTTCAGATATAAGGGACTCATATCCAAACCATCCTCTACCCTGTGTGTGTGGCATATGCTTGGTTGTGTCCGACACTCTTCAAACCATGGTCTGCAGCCCGCCAGGCTCCTCTGTCCATGGGATTCTCCAGGCAATAATACTGGAAGGGTTGCCATTTCCTACTCCAGGGGACCATCCCAATCCAGGGATCATACCCATATCTCTTGCGTCTCCTACATCGCAGGCAGATTCTTTACCACTAGAGCCACCTGGAAGCCCTGCTGCTGCTGCTGCTGCTGAGTCACTTCAGTTGCGTCCGACTCTGTGCGACCCCATAGATGGCAGCCTACAGGCTCCCCCCGTCCCTGGGATCCTCCAGGCAAGAACACTGGAGTGGGTTGCCATTTCCTTCTCCAGTGCATGAAAGTGAAAAGTGAAAGTGAAGTTGCTCAGTCATGTCCAAATCTTAGCGACCCCATGGACTTTAGCCCACCAAGCTCCTCTGTCCATGGGATTTTCCAGGCAAGAGTACTGAGTGGGGTGCCGTCACCTTCTCTGTGGGAAGCCCTAGGAGTCTCCAAATTACTGTAGACAAACCCAAGGGAAGAGCAAACCATCTATTGGAGTATTGAAAGAAAATATTTGAACATGTGACTGGTGATAGAAGCAAGGTTCAATGCTGTAAAGAGCAATATTGCATAGGAACCTGGAATGTCAGGTCCATGAATCAAGGCAAACTGGAAGTGGTCAGATAAGAGATGGCAAGAGTGCTTTTTCACAACGGGTTTGCCGCCAGGACACAGGTGTTGTGAAAACCACCGTTAAACCTAAGCCAAAATGGGAAAGGAGAAGACCCACATCAACATCATTGTCATTGGGCACGTTGATTCAGGGAAGTCTACCACGACTGGCCATCTGATCTACGAATGTGGCGGGATCGACAAGAGAACAATTGAAAAGTTCGAGAAGGAGGCTGCCGAGATGGGAAAGGGCTCCTTCAAATATGCCTGGGTCTTGGACAAACTGAAAGCTGAACGTGAGCGTGGTATTACCATTGATATCTCCCTGTGGAAATTTGAGACCAGCAAGTACTATGTTACCATCATTGATGCCCCAGGACACAGAGACTTCATCAAAAACATGATTGCAGGCACATCCCAGGCTGACTGTGCTGTCCTGATTGTTGCTGCTGGTGTTGGTGAATTTGAAGCTGGTATCTCCAAGAACGGGCAGACCCGTGAGCATGCCCTTCTGGCTTACACCCTGGGTGTGAAACAACTAATTGTTGGCATTAACAAAATGGATTCTACTGAGCCACCCTATAGCCAGAAGAGATATGAGGAAATTGTTAAGGAAGTCAGCACCTACATTAAGAAAATTGGCTACAACCCTGACACAGTAGCATTTGTGCCAATTTCTGGCTGGAATGGTGACAACATGCTGGAGCCAAGTGCTAACATGCCATGGTTCAAGGGATGGAAAGTCACCCATAAGGATGGCAATGCCTATGGAACCACCCTGCTTGAAGCTCTGGATTGCATCCTGCCACCAACTCGCCCAGCTGACAAACCCTTGCGTTTGCCTCTCCAGGATGTCTATAAAATTGGTGGTATTGGTACTGTCCCTGTGGGTCGTGCAGAGACTGGTGTTCTCAAACCTGGCATGGTGGTCACCTTTGCTCCAGTCAATGTAACAACTGAAGTGAAGTCTGTAGAAATGCACCATGAAGCATTGAGTGAAGCCCTTCCTGGGGACAATGTGGGCTTCAATGTCAAGAACGTGCCTGTCAAAGATGTCCGTCATGGCAATGTGGCTGGTGACAGCAAAAATGATCCACCCATGGAAGCTGCTAGCTTCACAGCTCAGGTGATTATTTTGAACCATCCAGGCCAAATCAGTGCTGGATATGCACCTGTGCTGGACTGTCACACTGCTTGCAAGTTTGCTGAGCTGAAGGAGAAGACTGATCGTCGTTCTGGGAAAAAGCTGGAAGATGGCCCTAAATTCTTGAAATCTGGTGACGCTGCCATCGTTGATACGGTTCCTGGCAAGCCTATGTGTGTTGAGAGCTTCTCTGATTATCCTCCCCTGGGCCATTTTGCTGTGCGTGACATGAGACAGACAGTCGCTGTGGGTGTCATCAAAGCAGTGGACAAGAAGGCAGCTGGAGCTGGCAAGGTCACCAAGTCTGCCCAGAAAGCTCAGAAGGCTAAATGAATATTATCCCCAATACCTGCCACCCCAGTCTTAATCAGTGGTGGAAGAACGGTCTCAGAACTGTTTGTCTCAATTGGCCATTTAAGTTTAATAGTAAAAGACTGGTTAATGATAACAATGCATCATAAAACCTTCAGAAGGAAAGGAGAATGTTTTTGTGGACCGTATGTTTTGTGTGTGGCAGTTTAAGTTATTAGTTTTTAAAATCAGTACCTTTTAATGAAAGCAACTTGACCAAAAATCTGTCACAGAATTTGAGACCCATTAAAAAAAGTTTAATGAGAGAAGAAAAAAAAAGAGATGGCAAGAGTGAACGTCGACATTCTGGGATTCAGCGAACTAAAATGGACTGGAATGGGTGAATTTAACTCAGATGACCATTATATCTACTACTGCGGACAGGAATCCCTTAGAAGAAATGGAGTAGCCATCACGGTCAACAAAAGAGTCTGAAATGCGGTACTTGAATGCAATCTCAAAAACGACAGAATGATCTCTGTTCATTTCCAAGGCAAACCATTCAATACCACAGTAACCCAAGTCTATGCCCCAAGCAGTAATGCCGAAGAAGCTGATGTTGAAAGGTTCTGTGAAGACCTACAAGACCTTTTAGAACTAACACCCAAAAAAGGTGTCCTTTTCATTACAGGGGACAGGAATGCAAAAGTAGGAAGTCAAGAAACACCTGGAGGAACAGGCAAATTTGGCCCTGGAGTATGGAATGAAGCAGGGTAAAGACTAATAGAGTTTTGCCAAGAAAATGCACTGGTCATAGCAAACACCCTCATCCAGCAACACAAGAGAAGACTCTACACATGGACATCACCAGATGGTCAACATCGAAATCAGACTGATTATATTTTTTGCAGCCAAAGATGAAGAAGCTCTATACAGTCAACAAAAACAAGACCAGAAGCTGACTGTGGCTCAGATCATGAACTCCTTATTGCCAAATTCAGACTGAAATTGAAAAAAGTAGGGACAACCGCTAGACCATTCAGGTATGACCTAAATCAAATCCTGTATGATTATACAGCGGAAGTGAGAAATAGATTTAAGGGCCTAGATCTGATAGACAGAGTGCCTGATGAACTATGGAATAAAGTTCGTGACATTGTACAGGAGACAGGGATCAAGACCATCCCCATGGAAAAGAAATCCAAAAACCAAAATCGCTGTCTGGGGAGGCCTTACAAATAGCTGTGAAAAGAAGAGAAGCAAAAAGCAAAGGAGAGAAGTGAAAGATATAAGCATCTGAATGCAGAGCTCCAAAGAATAGCAAGAAGAGATAAGAAAGCCTTCCTCAGTGATTAATGCAAAGAAATAGAGGAAAACAACAGAATGGGAAAGACTAGATATCTCTTCAAGAACATTAGAGATACCAAGGAAACATTTCATGCAAAGATGGGCTCAATAAAGGATAGAAATGGTATGGACATAACAGAAGAAGATATTAAAAAGAGGTAGCAAGAATACACAGAAGAACTGTACAAAAAAGATCTTCAAGACCAAGATAATCATGATGGTGTGATCACTCACCTAGAGCCAGACATCTTGGAATGTGAAGTCAAGTGGGCCTTAGAAAGCATCACTACGAACAAAGCTAGTGGAGGTGATGGAATTCCAGTTGAGCTGTTTCCAATCCTGAAAGATGATGCTGTGAAAGTGCTGCACTCAATATGCCAGCAAATTTGGAAAACTCAGCAGGGGCCACAGGGCTGGAAAAGGTCAGTTTTCATTCCAATCCCAAAGGAAGGCAATGCCAAAAAATGCTCAAACTACCACACGATTGCACTCATCTCACGTGCTAGTAAAGTAATGCTCAAAATGCTCCAAGCCAGGCTTCAGCAATACATGAACCGTGAAATTCCTGATGTTCAAGCTGGTTCTAGAAAAGGCAGAGGAACCAGATATCAAATTGCCAACATCCACTGGATCATCGAAAGAGTAAGAGAATTCCAGAAAAACATCTATTTCTGCTTTATTGACTATGCCAAAGCCTTTGACTGTGTGGATCACAACAAACTGTGGAAAATTCTGAAAGAGATGGGAATACCAGACCACCTGATCTGCCTCTTGAGAAACCTATAGGCAGGTCAGGAAGCAACAGTTAGAACTGGACATGGAACAATAGACTGGTTCCTAATAGGAAAATGAGGACGTCAAGGCTGTATATTGTCACCCTGCTTATTTAACTTATATGCAGAGTACATCATAAGAAATGCTGGGCTGGAAGAAGCACAAGCTCAAATCAAGATTGCCAGGAGAAATATCAATAACCTCAAATAGGCAGATGACACCACCCTTATGGCAGAAAGTGAAGAGGAACTAAAAAGCCTCTTGATGAAAGTGAAAGAGGAGATTGAAAAAGTTGGCTTAAAGCTCAACCTTCAGAAAACGAAGATATGGCGTCTGGTCCCATTACTTCATGGGAAATAGATGGGGAAACTGTGGAAACAAGTCAGATTTTATTTGGGGGGGGGGGCTCCAAAATCACTGCAGATGGTAACTGCAGCCATGAAATTAAAAGATGCTTACTCCTTGGAAGAAAAGTTATGACCAACCTAGATAGCATATTCAAAAGCAGAGACATTACTTTGCCAACAAAGGTCCGTCTAGTCAAGGCTATGGTTTTTCCTGTGGTCATGTATGGATGTGAGAGTTGGACTGTGAAGAAGGCTGAGAGCCAAAGAATTGATGTTTTTGAACTGTGGTGTTGGAGAAGGCTCTTGAGAGACCATTGGACTGCAAGGAGATCCAACCAGTCCATTCTAAAGGAGATCAGCCTGGAATTTCTTTGGAAGGAATGTGCTAAAGCTGAAACTCCAGTACTTTGGCCACTTTGACTCATTGGAAAAGACTCTGATGCTGGGAGGGATTGGGGGCAGGAGGAGAAGGGGGAGACAGAGGATGAAATGGCTGGATGGCATCACTAACTCGATGGATGTGAGTTTGAGTGAACTCCAAGAGTTGGTGATGGATAGGGAGGCCTGGCGTGCTGCGATTCACGGGGTCACAAAGAGTCAGACACAACTGAGCAACTGAAATGAACTGAACTGAACTGATTAGAATTAATTCTAAAAATAAGAAAGAAGTTAAAGGCTACTATTATTTAATAAACATATTGACACTGGGACCCTCACTAGGCCAATGCATTAGATATGGATGGTATGGAAAGTAGCCCTCAAAAGTCTGGAGTTCCATAATGACGATGCATTTATTGAGATGCACATCCATCATTCATTTCCAGCATATTATGACATATGGAAGTTTATGCAGGTTTTTGGATTGTCTTATCTACTCTTACAAAATGCTTTCTACAAGTCCCTGAAAATTGAAAAATAATATTATAATGTAAGCACCAGCAAACAAGAATTAAATGACAGACATAACATTCTCTGTCTCCCAATAGGAGCTTCACATTAATCACACTAGATGCAAAAACAATGGCTGTTAAATCAGATCTGACCTATAAATCACATCCCTACTGCCAAAAAAATGTTTTAGTCGTATATTTAAGAAAGTAAGAAGAATCTCCATTGTTCAGCAAAATTAAAATCATTTCCAAATATACTACCTATTTCCTCTTTACATGTTTAAATTTCTCACTGTGTATATGATTATAATATATGTAATATATTAGTAGAGTACATGCCTGTAACTTACATACAAATGTCCTATATTCCTGGCATGCCAAAATTTTATTAATAGGCTGCACAAACAAAAAGTGTCGGGATCAATCTTCTGAACTGACATAACTATTCATACCTTTTTAGTGGAATTCATTATTTTCTTACTTTTACTCTGGGCTTCCCAGATGGTGCAGTGGTAAAGAATCTGCCTGCCAATTCAGGAGACACAGGTTTGATCCCTGGCTGGGGAAGATTCCCTAGAGGAGGAAATGGCAACCTACTCCAGTATTCTTGCCTGGAGAATCCCATGGACAGAGGAGCCTGGTGGGCTAGAGTCCACGGGGTCACAAAGAGTCAGACATGATTGAAGGACTGAGCACTGCTTTTATTCTAGCCACTTATAAACAGGCATTTTTGGCCCCCCATGTCTTCTGAATTATAATCTCTTGGAGGTAAGAGGCATCTTATTTTATTCACAAGTAACTGTCCACTGTGTTTAACACATTTATTGAGTACACTAGTGATTGATTATTTGATAAATTTTGGTGGGAAGATGAATGTTTTGTTTCAAGTGCTATTTAAGGGACTTCCCTGATGATTCAATGGTTAAGACTTTGCCTTCCAATGTATGGGATGCAAGTTCAATCCCTGGTCAGGAAACTAAGATCCCACATGCCACATGGCCAAAAAAAAAAAAAAGCAGAAGCAATATTGTAACAAATTCAATAAAGACTTTAAAAATAGCCTACAACAACAACAAAAACTCTAAATAAGAAAAAATAAATTAAATAAAGTGCTATTTAAATGTCCCTATTTGGATGACCAAGAAAGAATAGTTCAGATAGCCCTTCCTGGGCAAGAGGGTTCAAGAGCATCTTGGATGGAATTACAAGAACCAACATAGTACCCCAGATTTCCCTGAGAAGAATGTCACATCTCAGCAAGTAGAAAGAAGGCAGAGTCAAAATCAGTCGTGGCAATGGTTTTCCTCTTTGAAGAGAACCAGGGTTCCTGACACATTCTCCACTGCCCGAAAGAAAACTGCCTGTCTGTTATCATCAACAGAAGTGTTCTTCTGACATGTATTCTGTAAACATGCCATCTCTGCTACATGCACTAGAACCCAGGGCCTGCTTTGTTACCTAAAATGAACTGACTCACCAGGAAATGCATCTTTACTGCCCTTTTTAGATGAGTATCACAGCTCCATTTACAGTATAAATGTACATCACAGTAGCCACATTAAAAATATCACACAGGACAACCACCCATGATAAAACATTTTAATCATGAAAGTCCTTCACAAGGCAAGTCCCGTAATTACCAAAGTTTTAGCATCACCTGCATTTAAGGAGACATTCCAGGCAATAATAGAAGATAAAGCCCTATGGCAGCATTAAACCTGAAAAGAAAGAATAGAAACGAGACTGGAGGCAAGGTTGTTGGGAAAAGAAGTGTCTGAATCTGATAAGAAAACTATAGCACATACTGTATTCAGAACAAGGAATGAGGTCAGAGGAGGAACTGCTGTGGGGAAAGAAACCCCAGAAGCATCCACAGAGATAGAGAAAGAGGAAGGGAATGAACCTTCCACCCCCACGCCCACCCCGTGTTGTGGAAGTGCTGGGTTTGGGTAGAGATGTTTTACTGTATTTGAGGGCACTGTGGAGTTTCAAACACCTTTGTCATTTTGTTTCTGACAATTCTTAGCTAAACACAGAGCTCATGAAATCCAGATATCACGAAGACTAAAGCCAGCTTCAGCTGTGAAGTTGTCTCCAATTGCTCAGCCGGAAGGCGACCAGGAGAATACAGGTGTCAAGTTAGCCAACAGGGAGGCTCTGCCCACGCACCCACTCTTCAGCATCATAGCCCAGGCTAGTGGAGGGTAAGACAGCATGCAAGATTATAAAGTTTCATGGAGTCCTGGGAAGGGAAATAATGCCCCTCACATGTGCCAGCCAAGCTGAAGTGTGACAACTCCACAAAGTGTTATGGGTTGACCAGTTGCCCAGGTGAAAGGCAAAAGGGGAATGCGAGGCGTATCAGAGACTCTTAGAGTCAAGAATGTAGGCTTGCTTCTACTTCCCTGAAGGTCAGTTAGAAGCCTGACTGGTCTGTTCCCAGGCAGTTCAGAGCTCCCTGTGTGCCTTCAAACCAATGTAAAACTAGAGACCTTCCTATGGAGAGTGCTCATACAGTGGGGGAGGTCATGAAGCCCTACATTAGCCACAAAAGAAAGGTGTTAAAATAGAGTAAAATAACAGACTGGAGGAACACATTAAAAAAAGATTGAGCAATTTCTTATAGTCACGTGTATACCTACCATGCCACAGTAACTCCATTTTTATATATCCAGGAAAAATGAAAACATATGTCCATACAAAGACTTGTATAAGAATGTTCATAGCAGCTTTATTCATAAGAGTGAAAAACTTCCCAAATGTCCATCAACAGGAGAATGGATAAACAAATT
The DNA here is from genome assembly GCF_042477335.2 of Ovis canadensis. Taxonomy (NCBI): domain Eukaryota; kingdom Metazoa; phylum Chordata; class Mammalia; order Artiodactyla; family Bovidae; genus Ovis; species Ovis canadensis. The sequence continues at coordinate 19,508,543 of NC_091261.1, forward strand.
GTGGAGTCTATAATGAGACACTTCTCAGCAAACAAACAAACAAGCAAAACAAAACAAAAACTATTGATATGCACAGCACATGTGACTCTTCCAGACATTATGCTGAGCAAAAGAATCCCAACACTCAAGAACACACGCTGTGTTATTCCATTATAAATGTAAAGTTGTAGAACAGGCAAAATATACATATTATGAAAAAAAATCAGAACTATGGCGGCTCTGCCGAAGAGAGAGAAGAATTGACTGTGAGGAGGATGTTGTTGAGATGATGGAAATGTTCAATATCTCTATCAAGGGTGTGGATTATACTAGGTATGCATTTATAAAAACTTACTGAGTTGTTTACTTAATATTATTTTACTATATGTAAATTTTGCCTTCATAAACTGTAAACAGAAGTTGAAGCCTAGTTAGTGGGTTTCTTTTCTTCCCCTCCACAGTGCTATGCTCAGTCACTCAGTCATGTCTGACTCTTTGCAGCCCCATGGACTGTAGCCCACCAGGCTCATCCGTTCATGGGATTATCCCAGCAAGATACTGGAGTGGGTTGCCATGCCCTCCTTCAAGGGATCTTCCCAAGCCAGGGATCAAACTCACATCCCCTGCATGGCAGGCAGATTCCTTACCACCAATACCACCTGGGAAGACCCCTTCACAGTGGAATGGATTACCAACTCTTAAACTAATTTCTGTGTATTCTAATCTTGAGCAAGTAAGTAAATGTATTAAAGATAATGAGATCCCATATAGTTATAGAAGAGCTACAAATTAAGAAAAGAAAGGATCAGAATGCACATGGTTCTGTTAGACTGCAGTTAAAAGCACCACTGGGAAGACATAGTTTTTAATAGATGAATGGACATAAACAGAGACAGACAGACAGACAGACAGATAGATAGTTTCCCAGCTCTGTTCATGTGAGAAGACCTAGAAGCAATGACATCCATAACAATGAGCACACGTAGTATTTATATTGACTTCTAATTAATAGTGGCTTCTCTAAAAAAATTTTAAAAAATGTAGAGACAATCCTGGAACATCTAGTTATACAGAAATTCAGAAAGTAGTCAAGAATGTTGGAAATAGATCAAAAGGACACTAAATCCTAATTTCTGCTTCCACTTCGACCAAATGCAAGCTAAATAACCTACAGTCATAGTCTTTTGTAAATTCATCAGAGAGTTGAGGATAAAAAGCAAAAATGAACTAAAATCTAGAAAGCTAGAAAGTGGCAAGCCCTTCATAAGAGATGCCTCCACCATCTTTTGTAGGGAAGTGGGACTGGGAGGAAGCCACTGTTATTGGGTTAAAGCAGAAACAAAATGAACTTTGTAAGAATTTTAAAGACTACAAGAGAGTTGGCGTGACGTTCAGAATTCTGAGGAGCTCTGTCTACACCAACGCATCAGAGCTTTCTCCCAGGCCCTCACTAAGTGTTCATGCGTGATCATGAGCAGGGCAAGAGGGCTTAGACAGAAGCCCTGAAACATAGGAGTTTGCTAAATGCTGAGAGGAGGACAAAAGAAACGAAAGAGACTGTTCAAGGCACTGCAGATCCTTACTCCATCCTTCTCAGAGGCTGCCCACAGATGGAGGAAAAATAAGAGAGCCAGGAGAGATCCCTCTGAGGAGGAGGTGCCCACAGCCTGAAAGTCTTTCCCAGACAAACCTGCTAATTCCCTTTCTGGCACTCTAAGCATTCAACTGAATACTCTTCTCAGCAATCCAAAGATAAGGGCAAGGCAGGAGGGCAGAAAAAGATCTCTTGAACCACAAAAAGCTGGAAGGCAGGACTGAATAGCAAAAGGGACTCCATAGCAACATGAAAAGCTGGATGCCAGTTTATAAAGCAAAACGAGATGCCAATTAATTCAAAAAGCCAGAGATTGTTTGTACAAAAAGGTCTTGCCCTGCCAAAGGTAAAGTCCTAACTCACCCGTGAATCATCAACCTAATGGTGAACTACATTTAATTGAAACAACAATAAATTCCAGTCCTAGCTCAACTATGACCTAGATGAATTCCTGACAGAAAAAAGGGTATTCCCTTTCCTGGGCAAATATATTATTTACTTCAGTCTCTACTGTTTTTTGTTTGTTTGTTTGTTTGTTTGTTTTCTAGTACACACAATGTCCCACATACAATCAAAAATTACAAAATGCATGAAGAAAAATTTTAAAGAAATAGTAGCATATTAAGAGATGGCCCAGAAGTTAAAATGATATGACAGGGAATTTACAATAGCTTTGATAAAAGGATACACTGAAAGAGGTACATAACTTATATAAACATATGGTAATTTGGGCATAGCAGTAGAAACTTACAAAAGAAGAGTCAAGGAAATTGCTAGAAATAAAATACATATCTTAGATTAAAAAGTATATAACCATCTTATAACAGACTGGAAACAGTGAAAAGAATAACAGGTTAACATTGACAACAGGTCAATTGAAATCATCTAAATCTTACACAAAAAAGTGAAAAAAATAGAGTAGGAATATCAAACAGTCTAAAGCATATATAATTAGAATTCCATAATGTGAATTCAAATTGCATTACACTTCCCTTTATAAAAGGGAAAAGTCATAAGTATCACATGCCTCCAGACATGATACACTGAGCAAGACAGTATACAACTTCAGCAGTATAACTGCCCCCAAAGTATATAGTGAAAGTGAAAGTGAAGTCACTCAGTTGTGTCCAACTCTGTGACCCGTGGACTGTAGCCCACCAAGCTCCTCCCTCCATGGGATTCTCCAGGCAAGAATACTGGAGAGGGTTGCCATCTCCTTCTCCTGAATCTAATTATAAGTACACATTAGACAAACTGAATTTGAAGGACATCCTACAACATAATTGACCTGCACTCTTCAAACATATTAAGATGAAGACATACAAAGGAAGGATGAGGAGCCATTCCATATTTAAAGAGACATCACAGCTCAAGGCTATTAGTGATTCTGGACTGGATTCTGGATGAAGGAAAACATCCATAAAGGACATTATTAGCATAATTAATTAAAATTCAGTGTGGACTATGCACTAGATTAAAATAATGCTGAATTTTCTGGTTCTGATAACTGGATTATGGTTATACTGGAGAACGCCTGTATTCTTACAAATTATGCAATACACTACGAATAACAGATTATAATGTTTTAAACTCTAAAATGGTATTCTGTCTATAAATACATACAGTATACATATACCTATACCTATACACACAAAGAGAATAATAAAGCAAATGAACAAAAATGTAAAGAGTTAGTGAATCTGGAAAAACTTATGACTGGAGTTTCTTATGCAATTGACGTAGCTTTTTTATCAATCTAAAATCATATCAAAATACAAAGCTACCCCCAAACAGCATCATTGAAAACACAAAAAGACACTGCCAGAGAATACTGTTGTTGATGTTCAGTCGCTCAGTCATGTCCCACTCTTTGCAACCCCATGGACTGCAGCACACCAGGTTTCCCTGTCATTCACCATCTCCTGGAGCTTGCTCAAACTCATGTCCATCGAGTCGGTAATGCCAGAGAATACCCCTTGGCAGCTAGGAGGTTAAAGTGTCTGCCTGGAATGCAGGAGACCAGGGTTCGATCCCTGGGTCAGGAAGTTCCCCTGGAGAAGGAAATGGCAACCCACTCCAGTATTCTTGCCTGGAGAATCCCATGGAGGGAGGAGCCTGGTAGGCTACAGTCCATGCGGTTGCAAAGAGTCGGACAAGACTGAGCGACTTCACTTTCACTTTCACTTTCACCAGACTGCTTAAAAAGTGGTTCTATAACCACTGTATAGCAGGCAGGGAGATGCTGTGGTCAAGCAAGCAATCTAGCATTTCAGTTCAGTTTAGTACAGTCACTCAGTCCTGTCTAACTCTTTGCAATCCCATGGACTGCAGCAGGCCAGGCCTCCCTGTTCATCATCAACTACTGGAGCTTGCTCAAACTCATGTCCATCAAGTCAGTGATGCCATCCAACCGTCTAATCCTTTGTCATCCCCTTCTCCTCCTGTCTTCAGTCTTTCCCAGCATCAGGGTCTTTTCCAATGGGTCAATTCTTTGCATCAGGCAGCCAAAGTACTGGAGCTTCAGCTTCATCAGTCCTCCAATGAATATTCAGGACTGATCTCCTTTAGGATGACTGGTTTGATCTCCTTGCAGTCCAAGGGACTCTCGAGAGTCTTTTCCAGCACCACAGTTCAAATGCATCACTTCTTCAGCACTCAACTTTCTTTAAAGTCCAACTCTCACATCCATACATGACTACTGGAAAAACAATAGCCTTGACTAGATGGACCTTTGTTGGTAATGTCTCTTCTTTTTAATATGCTGTCTAGTATTCTTGCCTGGAGAATCCCATGGACAGAGGAGCCTGGCAGGCTACAGTCCATGGGGTCACAAGAGTCAGACACAAGTTAGTGACTAAACCACCACCACCAAGCTTGTCATTGCTTTTAATCCAAGGACCAAGTGTCTTTTAATTTCACGGCTGCGGTCACCATCTGCAGTGATTTTGGGAGTCCCCCAGAATAAAGTCTCTCACTGTTTCCGCTGTTTTCCCATCTATTTGCATGAAGTGATGGGACCAAAGTCCATGATCTTAGTTTTTTGAATGTTGAGCTTTCAGCCGGCTTTTTCACTCTCCTCTTTCACCTTCTTCAAGAGGCTGTTCAGTTCCTCTTCACTTTCTGCCATAAGGGTGGTGTCATCTGCATATCTGAGGTTATTGATATTTCTCCAGCAATCTTGATTACACCTTGTGCTTCATTCAGTCCAGCATTTCTCATGATGTACTCTGCATATAAGTTAAATAAGCAGGGTGACAATATACAGCCTTGACATACTCCTTTCCCTACTTAGAATCAGTCCATTGTTCCATGTCTGGTTCTAACTGTTGCTTCTTGCCCTGCACACAGATTTCTCAGGAGGCAGGCAAAGTGGTCTGGTATCCCCATCTCTTTCAGAATTTTCAGTATGTTATAATCCACGCAAAGGCTTTAGCCTAGTCAATGAAGCAGAAGTAGATGTTTTGCTGGAACTCTCTTGATTTTTCTGTAATCGAGTGGATGTTGGCAATCTGATCCCTGATTCCTCTGCCTTTTCTAAATCCAGCTTGAACATCTGGAAGTTCTTGGTTCATGTACCATTGAAGCATGGCTCAGAGAATTTTGAGCATTACTTGAGAAATCTGTATGCAGGTCAGGAAGCAACAGTTAGAACTGGACATGGAACAACAGACTGGTTCCAAATAGGAAAAGGAGTACGTCAAGGCTGTATATTGTCACCTTGCTTATTTAACTTCTATGCAGAGTACATCATGAGAAATGCTGGGTTGGAAGAAACACAAGCTGGAATCAAGATTTCCGGGAGAAATATCAATAACCTCAGATATGCAGATGACACCACCCTTATGGCAGAAAGTGAAGAGGAACTAAAAAGCCTCTTGATGAAAGTGAAAGAGGAGAGTGAAAAAGTTGGCTTAAAGCTCAACATTCAGAAGACGAAGATCATGGCATCTGGTCCCATCACTTCATGGGAAATAGATGGGGAAACAGTGGAAACAGTGTCAGACTTTATTTTGGGGGGTTCCAAAATTACTGCAGATGGTGATTGCAGCCATGAAATTAAAAGACACTTACTCCTTGGAAGAAAAGTTATGACCAATCTAGATAGTATATTCAAAAGCAGAGACATTACTTTGCCGACTAAGGTCCGTCTAGTCAAGGCTATGGTTTTTCCTGTGGTCATGTATGGATGTGAGAGTTGGACTGTGAAGAAGGCTGAGGGCCGAAGAATTGATGCTTTGGAACTGTGGTGTTGGAGAAGACTCTTGAGGGTCCCTTGGACTGCAAGGAGATCCAACCAGTCCATTCTGAAGGAGATCAACCCTGGGATTTCTTTAGAAGGAATGATGCTAAAACTGAAGCTCCAGTACTTTGAGCACCTCATGCAAAGAGTTGACTCACTGGAAAAGACTCTGATGCTGGGAGGAATTGGGGGCAGGAGGAGAAGGGGACGACAGAGGATGAGATGGCTGGATGGCATCACGGACTCGATGGACATGAGTCTGAGTGAACGCCGGGCGTTGGTGATGGACAGGGAGGCCTGGTGTGCTGCGATTCATGGGGTTGCAAAGAGTAGGACACAACTGAGCGACTGAACTGAACTGAACTGAATTTGCTAGCGAGTGAGATGAGTGCAATTGTGGGGTAATTTGAACATTCTTTGGCATTGCCTTTCTTTGTGACTGGAATGAAAACTGACTTTTTCCAGTCCTGTGGCCACTGCTGAACATTTCACTGGTGATCAATTCTGTGTCACCTGTGTCAATTCTGTGTAGATTCTGAAATGAGATACATTTAAAACCTAGGGGCTTCAAAACAGGAAGAAAACTTAACACTGCTCTAGCCTACCCTCCTTTTTCTATAGAGATGGAAACTGAAGTTAGCAGTGGAGCCCAAGCTTGGAAATGGCACCCCTCTCCAGTACTCTTGCCTGGAAAATGCCATGGATGGAGGAGCCTGGTAGGCTACAGTCCATGGGGTTGCAAAGACTCAGACAAGACTGAGCGGCTTCGCTTCACTGTCACTAAGCCTTCTAAGACTCAGTCTTCATTTCTCATGCATTCATTCTTCATTTATTCATCGTGTTTCCTTCTCAAGCATGTTAGGTCTCTCTCAGCAGGCTTGCCACGGCTTCCTTCTCTGTAAGCCACTCTGAAGTTCTAATTGCTCATCTGAACAATCACCATCGTTTTCCATGGTGGAGGTACGTGTCTGCATCATGCCATGGGTCTCCTTACAGAGGGAGGTCCTGGAGTTCCATGGAATATAAGGACTTTTCAGACTCCTGGGGGCACCATAACTCTTTACCACCATTTCCCTCTTGCAGGTCACCTCCTCTGAGTGCAGATTCATCTTAATTACTTTCCCTCCTATTTTTATTGACCAGCTGTTGAGATTTATTGAACAATCAATGTGTACTTATCATTCCCCTATCACATTGATAATAGGACTTATTACTGCCCATTTAGTTACTGCCCATTTAGTATTCCTTGGTTAAGCGCTCTTGAACTAAATAAGGGTGTGGTATACACATGGGGAGGGGTAGGAAAAGTTGGCCCTTCCTTTCTTAAGAAAGGCACTTAGTAATATGTAACTATGTGACTTCTGGTGGACCACAATGCTAATGAGGAAAAATTTTGGATTCCAAATATGTAGCTAGGCCAATTATTCTCTGTGGCCACAGACCCAAACCTCACAGCCATATCAAAATGTGAATCAACAGAATTTCCTCCTTTACTGCAAAAATATTTTATAGAAATGATCCTACTAGAGGCCTGGTCACCTCTTCTTCCCAGTTGAAGACCAGTTCGGCTATAGCTGTAATGATTCTTTTGGCCCTAAGTCCCACTAGCAGCAGTGTCTTCTTAGTGCATTGTATATAATAGACATTAATAGCTGTCTCTTGAAAAGTGATTCATTAATAGTCATATCTTTGCAGTCACTCAGACACAACATGCTGTTCCCACTGAGTGCTGCTTTCTGGCGTAGGACCACTATCATTTGAGCTTGTGAAAAAGAAGTACCTTGATGGAATTAAGTGAGCTGATATTCAAAGAAAAAAGCAATTTAGGAAGCAATGAACAAGAAATAACTAGGTGATACAGAGATACTGAGCTGGACATTTCAAACCACCAGCTGGCACAAAGTGTAGCTGACCACTGACTTTTATACCCTTTAATGTCTTCAGCACTATTTTCCCACATAATCCCTATGAGACATATTCTTATAATATTTGTCAACTCAATGATCTCTTCTGTGTATGTATAGGAGTGAAACTGTTCAGCTTTCATTAAAACTAAAAGAGGAAAGCACTCTTTTTTTAAACTTAATTCAGCACACTCTTCACACCTCTAGCACATTTGTGACCTTGAGAGAGTTACCTAATCTCTGCAAGGTCCAGCTTCCTATTCTGTATACAAGATTAGGTGAGATAATATAAAATTTTCTTGCAAAAGTTATATATTATTCTACTTCTCTCCCTAGCATTCTCCTTTTGCTTACTATTTATTTTTATATAAATTATTCCCTCAATATGTTATCATGATTTTATAGGGGTCAAATATAAAATATGTTATACAACCTTCCAGAAGTTAGTTTTCCCTTAAGCATATGACTACATGGATACACTTCTCATGAGTCATATTGCACCACTATCCTCAAACAACCTCACCCCAACATTCAACCATGGCTGTCCTCAGAGAAGCTGTAGACACTTAGGAGAATTATTCTACTTAAGGTTTTCCACAGTCAGGCACTCATATCCGTTAGATCACTTGGTGGTATCCCAGCGACCAAGGGACAAGTTACCACCAGGGGCTGATACTCTGCATTTACTGTGTTGGAACCAGAAATCCACCCTTGTCCATGGCATGTCCTCAGGGCTTCATAGCGCCACTTTGGAGGCTCCTTCCTCTTCCAGAGAACCATAAAGAGATGATGAGAGAAAGCAGCTTCCCGACTCCCCCTGCTCCCAGTATGGCCCATCCCTCAGAACAGTTAAGGGCAAAGCATCTGGAGCCAGATGCCTAGATTCAAATCCTGCACATTACTTCATTGGTGAGTTTGGAGAAAATTGCTGAAACTCTCTGGGCCTTAGTTTTTTCATCTGTAAAATGGGGGTGTTTATAGGACCTATTTCAAGGTGTGCCCTAAGGATTACATGAACTATTAATATATTTAAAGCACCTAGTCCATAGCTGGCACACCGGAAACTGTCACTGCAACATTTGGTAGACTTGGTGAAGGTCCTGAGAAAGACCAGGCTCTAGCTGAAGAAACTTAAAATCCTAGTCCATTACTGACTCACAGACAGGTTGGTCATTTCTTTGCTCAAGATAATGTGGGTGTTAATAAGTCTGTAAGTTCCTGTGTCCATACCAGAAAGCATTGCTATGCCTGCCTAACTTCTTGTTTTTTATTAATATGGTAAGTTCCCTACATACAGAATGTTCCATCCGAAGATTGTGTTCATAAGTCCAATTTGATGCCTTGGAGAAGAAAATGGCAACCCACTCCAATGTTCTTGCCTGGAGAATCCCAGGGACGGCAGAGCCTGGTGGGCTGCCATCTATGGGGTCACACAGAGTCGGACACGACTGAAGCGACTTAGCAGCAGCAGCAGCAGCCAACAAAATTAGCCTTTGTAACCAACCAACACAATTGGCTATACAGTATGGAACTGTAATCGATTTATACTACTTTTTGCATAAATAATATGTAAAAATCATATAAACGAAAAGCAAACACTTTTTAATTTTATAATACAGTACCTTGAAAAGTACAGTAGTACAGTACAACAGCTGGCATACAGGGGTTGGCACTGAGTGAGCAGGCAAGAAGAGAGGAGGTGAGAGATGGTAGAGCTGAAGGATTGTCAGCAATAGGAGGGCTAGCTGCAATTTCACCCACCCCTTAAGCAACTGGACATGAGAATGCACGTCTGCATCGTTGAAAATTCACAACTTGAAAGTCTGTATGTAGGGGACTTACTGTATGTTTCTGGAGCACAGAAACCAGTGAGCGTGTTATGGATATTAGTGGCACCAAATACCTGTGCAAGTTAACTCATTCCCACAGAGGACAGAGCATTAGAAATATTATAAGTAAAAATGGAGGTCTCTGGGACTGACCTAATTTCCCTTCCCCACCCACCAGAAATCATGTATTTAGGTTTATCATAGAGATTTGTGGCCTGAGAGAAGGCCATGCCCAAGGAAGTTGATAAATGGTGTTCAGTGGCTGGTGGGAAGGCCTTGATCACCATGAATCTCTTCCTGGCAAATGTGACAGAAAATTGCTATATTTCCCTTTTTCTCAGCCTCGTGACATTATCCTGCACACACGCATAACTGTTAGATTGTGACTGTCCTTTCATACTCATGAGAGCTGCTACCCAGGGATGACTCACAGGGCAATAGGCCTGGCAGCCCTCCTCTAGAAGGCTGTTTGAGAGGCAGGTCAAGTTTTTCAAAAATTGATTCTGGATTTTAAATGTCATCCCCACCAAAAGAAAACTGTTCCTTCCTCTAGAGGTAAATGATAACTATATTCATACTTGAATTCTGTTTTAAAGAGACAGATAATAGATACTTTAATTAGCTAGGTGATAGGCAGATGATAGATATATACATGAATAGATAAGTAGGTTGGTAGGGAGACATAATAGTACTTACATACTGTTTAGTATGTATGTATGCACACATTTACATATTATGTATATATGTTAATGTTATTTACAGTTATGCATGTATTTCAGAATGGGAGAACTACACAGTTATCTAAGGTTTAGTTGATACTAAGCCTGCGAGGCCTTAGTATTTAACAGTGGGGTGCTTCATAGAGAAGACCTAACCTCAAAGAGGAAGAACAAGAAAACAAAGAAAATAATACACAAGCCTGCATGCTAAGTCACCTCAGTCATGTCTGACTTTGTGACCCTAAGGACTGTAGCCCACCGTGTAATCCTGTATCAGCCCATGTAATCCTTTGTCCATGGGATTCTCCAGGCAAGAATACTGGAGTGAGTTGCCATGCCCTCCTCCAAGGGAATCTTCCTGACCCAGGGATCAAACCCATGTCTCCTGTGTCTCCTGCATTGTCAGCGAGTTCTTTACCACTAGCACCACCTGGGAAGCCCAATATATAAGCAGGCAAAGCAAAAGCCAAGAGAAAGTGATGGAGTCCGCATTTTAGACAGGCCATGCAAAGTGTTAACTACAAAATCAAGGTCATAGACATCCTACCACATTATTTTGATAGTTCATTTATCATTGCCCACTTTTGAAGTGGAATAAAGAACAAAATGGCTTGTGACTGGTATTGCTGGGAGTGAAATGACCTAGAACGTATTTTAATAAGAATAGACTCCAAGAGCAGAAAAATTTTAAAGAAAAAATCCTAATCACTCAGTAACTAACCACAATAAATAAGCTCCAGGCAGTGTGGTTAATTATGGGAAATAAAGGGCAAAATCTTAAAGAAAAATATACAAACTTGTTCAAGAAAGAATACCATCCTTTGCTATCAGAAAAAGGGGTTGGGCATGGGAATTGAAAACTCAGAAAGTTCACTTGTCTATTTTTGTTGTTTTAATCCAGGGTGAAATAACCCCTTAGTTTAATGTAGTTCAACTAACAGATATCACACAATACATATAAAAAGCAAGAGGCTACAGCTTTTGAAGAAAACATGAATAGCTAACAAGAACTAGACACTTAAAAAAGACTCCTGGGGAGCAGAATGACTATATCCTTCTTTGAAGGCAGCGTCTCCTTTATTTCATCGAGTTAGTGGTGTTGGGAGAAAACGCTGTAAAAACTTTAATGAAACCATAAAACTCACTTTGAAACCTTTTGTATATGCTTTGTTTTCTCACAGAGCAGCTCAGGATTACATCCATATAAAAGAAACAGCACCCATAACTGACCTATGACTGCTTACTAAACATTTACCTCAGTGACCACATATAAACCAGTCAAATATAAAAGGAACTCTCAATTTCACAATTTATCTGGTGCACAAATGGCAACCCCAAACTGCTAAATGAGCAAGGGGCCAAGAGAGATGTGTTCCCTGAGCCTTTGAAATCTAGTGCCCCCTTGTCTTAAAATGCTTTAAGAGTATAAATTGGCAGTGATCTACACATTGCCTGAGAACACTCCACCTTCACTCCAAGTCTGTGTAGATCACCTTTGAGCACAGCTTCCACTCCAGATTTATACTTCTACCAAAGTCATGCTCTCCTAGGTCACAGGACTTTCCACATAACTTCCCTTATTGCTGCAAGTGCTGCTTCAATCCCGTCTCCCTTACAAGGACTCTACTCAATCAAATGGCAATGGCATACATATTTCTAACAAGCTCACATAAGCAACTTCCCTTGTAGCTCAGTTGGTAAAGAATCTGCCTGCAGCGCAGGAGACCTGGGTTTGATCCCTGGGTCAGGAAGATCCCCTGGAGAAGGAAATAGCAACCCACTCCAGTATTCTCACCTGGAGAACCTCAAGGACAGAGGAGCCTGGCAGGCTACAATCCATGTGGTCACAAGAGTTGGACATGACTTAGCGACAAAAGAGAGAGAGAGATAACAGAGGCAAGAGCTTTTAGCTGTCATCACCAATAAGATGACCGACAGGAGAAATTACTACTGTATATTAGTTTATCTACCATGAGGACAGAGGCTATAATTTCCTTTCAGCTCTACAAAAAAGGTATTATAGTATCAAAGAGCCCTCAATGCCAGATGATCATGTTAAATTTTCTCCGCGTAATAGATAATAAAGAAGGAAAATAGTTAGAGGGGGTGGGAATCAGAACTTTAATTGATTAAAAGGGACAGGTGATATGTATATGACGTGTATCATGACATACACACACACACACACACACATATATATGTACATATCTTAGTTTTCCAGCTATAATAGTTTACAGTCTACTGCTGCTGCTAAGTCGCTTCAGTCGTGTCCGACTCTGTGCGACCCCGTAGACAGCAGCCCATCAGGCTCCCCCATCCCTGGGATTCTCCAGGCAAGAACACTGGAGTGGGTTGCCATTTCCTTCTCCAATGCATGAAAGTGAAAAGTGCAAGCAAAGTCGCTCAGTGGTGTCCGCAGTCTACAAGTTATTTAATTTTCACAAAACCTCAATTATATATATTTTTAATATTTACTTATTTGACTGCACCAAGTCTTAGCTGTGGCACGTGAGATCTTTTAGTTGTGGCAGGCAAACTCTTAGTTGCATCATGTGGGATCTAGTTTCCTGATCAGGGATGGATCCTGGGGCCCATGTATAAGGTGCAGAGTCTTAGCCACTGGATCGCCAGGGCAGTCCCCCTTGCTTATATTTCTAAGTGTAATTTTATATGTAAGTTTACAGTATACTCTTTTTGTTTCACTAAAAATGATCATGATCATTATGGAGAGTCAAGTACTAAGTATCATAAAATAGCCATTGGTGGACCTTTTCCCAACTGTTCTCTTCTAAGTCCTATTGGTTTAAAGTTGCAAATGCCTCTCCTACATATTTATTGTCTTGGCCAAAAAGTTTGTTCAAGACAGTCTTCAAAATATTTTGGAAAAACACGAACGAACTTTTTGGCCAACCCAAATATTTTTCTATTGTCTCTTTGCCTGTTCTAAACTTACCACTGTTTCTTTATTCTCATTATGAAAGTGAGATTCCCCTTTCCTAGTTACAAATAAGATTTTGGATAGAAAAACATGAGCTATAAACAGGGATTTATAGATTTTTCCCCTTGAAATTTAATTTTTTTTCTCTAGACAAAATACAAAAGGTCCTTATTTTCCATTTTTTAAGGGTTTCCCCCCCCGCCCCAGACTTATATTCTAAGTCTTCTAAGTCCATATTTTCCCCTTAAAGTTTAATTTTAATTTTCTCCAGACAAAACACAAAAGCCTTTATTTAAAAAAAAAAAGAAAAATTAAGAATTTTTTTCTGGATTTATATTCTAAGATTATATTTCTAAGTCTCAATAGTTGCGGCTCTCTTTGTCAAGTCCTATGATATAACTGACTAATATTATTTCCACTATCTACTTACAGTGTTCTGTGAAAGTGTCATGCATTTCAGTATTCAGTGTTAGCTATGGATTTAAGGGAAAATTCTGCACTTTTTTTTTTTTTTTTGCCTTAGTGGTTCACTATCAAGTCAAATTTACAAACTAATTCCATCGAATTTGCCGCACTTCTATGTTGGGAATTAATAACATTCTCTTCTATTTGAGAAACCATTTCTTCCGGTTACTTGGTCATTGTGATTGCTGCTGTGTCCAGTGAAATGCCATTTAAACTAAGAAAGTATGTTTCTATCTCTAAATTAAAATTCAAAAAATATTTCAATCTAGAAAGAAATAAAGATAATAGAAATAAGAACCACCATTCCCCACCCCGCCCATTTTTTTTCTTTCTGTATTCTGTTGAAGAGTATCCCATTTTTCACAGTAGTATCAATAGCATGAGTAATGTTACATGGGTCAACTTCTTTCTTCTCTAGCTCTGTATTTGATTTTAGAAAAGAAACAATAACAGAGAAAATCACTAGCTTTGTCTTTCAAAATGCTGTCTCTCAGAAGTGCAGTCTCACCTAGCATGAGACCAACTGTCTGAAAACAGCGCCTATTTTGAAGTGAGATTCAGCTGAATATTCTCTTAGGATATTTAATCATTAATGACTCGCCTGACATATCGGCTCCATTTAGGGCTTGCTGACCTAACCAACAGCAACATCAACCAGTGTTTGATTTTTCCAGCTTCTCTGATCATTTTTCCCAGTCTATCTTGTGTCCCATAACTTTCAAAAGTTCAAAAGACCAATAACATGTTCTCTAATTGTTTATGATCTTGTCCTGACTACATTTAGAATGATAGAATTTTGGTTTCCCATAGTATCCATACTCCCTGACAAGTAACACTGAGCACTCAAGAAATAGACTAGAAAAAGTCAAGTGGACTATTTCTACAAATAGTTTCCAAATTACTAGCAAATTGACCATTATGGTTGATATGGTTTCAGAACACAGGAAAAGTTATAAATCTTATTATACAAAAGAACGTATAGAGGAGGTCAACAATGAAGATCAAGACCTAATTTAATGAAGAGATACAAACCTCCAGCTACAATATAAATGAGTCACATGGATGAAATATACAGCAGGGAGAATACAGTCAATTGTGTTATAATATCTTTGTATGCTGACAGATGGTAACTAGACTTCCTAAGATGATCATTCTGTAATCTACAGAAATATTGAATCACTGTGTTGCACACCTAGAACTAACATCGTGTTGTAGGTCAATTATACTTCAATTATCAAAAGGAATATGTAGACTCTGGGAGGAAATGCATCTGTCTGCTAATCGTGGTTCTCTCTGAAGTGGGGATTATGGGGGATTGTTATTTTTTAGTTTATGCTTCATGTATTTCTAGTTGTCTGCAATGAACATATATTGCTTGTCAAAGTAAAAAACAAAATGTCATTAAAAATGGAAAAAAAAAAAAAAACCTAATTGAATTAGAAGGAGGCCATTAAGGAAAATGGATTCATTTATAGAAAAAGGACCTAATCAATGCTACTTGAGACAGGCACTCCACATGTGAAATCACAGAGTCATAGAATTACGCAGCTGGAATGCTCTTTGAGTTCTTCTTGTTTCATCCTATTTAGGTACCAAGAGTTACTTGGAGTTTTCTTAGCTATGTTTGGGAAGTCTCAAATCAACTTTGACTATCTCTGTGATCTGCCATCCCAGGGCAAAATATACATTTCCTGTTCTTCAATTAATGTATAGTTAAGGGTTTTCTAAAGAAAATCATAAAATTAATAGACACACAACTGAATATTGTCTTTCTTTTAAAGAAACCAAAGGGTTTTCTTTTCATTTCTCCTTAAACAAATAGCATTATTTAACATATGAGAAAAAGGTACCACTATTCTTTTATAATGAAGAACTAAGGCCCAGGGAGATGAAGAAAAAAGCATGCTGTTATTTATTTATTTTTAGAAAATGAATCTTCTCACATAAAGCTATCCAGGCACTTTTAGTCTCTTCCTCAGTCACTGTCATGAACTTGGAGTGCATTTCGTTACTATACTATACTAACACCCTCATCTGACCCTGCTCTCTCTTGGATCCTCTGGATCTAGTTTGATGTGCTGTATTACACATGCTCAGCCACTCAGCTGTGTTTGACTCTTTGCGATCCCATGGTGGCACGCCAGGCTCCTCTGTCCATGGGATTTTCCAGACCAGAATACAGGAGTGGGTTGCCATTTCCTACCGCAGGAGATCTTCCTGACCCAGGAAGAGCTGCATCTTAAACCTGCATCTCCTGCATTCGCAGGCAGATTCTTTACCACTGTGCTTCCTGAGAAGCCCATATTATAAATACACATAAAGGCACACACATGCATATAAATGGTCTTTTGGGATTTGCACTGCCGCATTCATACTGACCAATTTCATCAGCATTCTCATTTGAACATTATAAATCCACATAATGACTGGTAAGGATTAGGAGTCCAGTCTGGTGATCACGAAACAAAGATAAGCTTATTGGCCCACACTGAGATCAAATGGATTAACTTGGCCTTATTAATGTCTTTATGAATAAAGCTAACCAATTGCCCCAAGACAGAAACACAACAAAAGATAAACTCAGAGCATCTAATATCTAACTTGTAGCTCCCAACTTAATCAAATGGTACCATAAAATATACACTGATATTTACCACTAATAATTACTAAATTTCGTGGATCATGCATTTCAAGATCTCAGTCTTTAAACAAAATTAATGCATATTTTGTTACAATATGCTACTATAGTTCTACTCATTGGTCTATTTCAAACTGAATTTCTCTGATTTGAGAATTTTTCATTCTACAGACTGTGGTAACTAAGGTATTTAGAAAATATAAGTATTTATTCAGGTCAGACTTTAACAAAATGGTAAGCTGCCATAATTTGAATCTATTCCAGGTGATTTAAAGTTGTTCATTTTTGCCCACATACAATTAATTCCCAAGAAATTAGCCAGTACTAATGAATGATTATTATGTATTAAGCACAGGCTATGCTCTAAGTAATTTTATTATCTTATTTCAACTTCCTGTGGAGAAGGAAATGTCAACCTACTCCAGTACTTGGAGAATGCCATGGATAGAGGAGCCTGGTGGCCTATAGTCAATGGGGTCACAAGCATCGGACATGACTTAGTGACTAAACCATCATCAACTTCAATAAGAACCCCATGAGCAAGTTATTAGGAGATTTATCCCATTTGACACAGGAGGAAATCAGTAACTTGGTAAAGATATCATATAGTTCATACCTATAACTAAAACTTGGCCTATGTGTAGGCAATGAGCAGATTACCTACAGAGTTTAAGGACACTATTTATAAGTGCATGCTTACACACACACCTGCCTTACACAGGCATCATCCTGATAGGCATCAGGCTATTCCATCACTAGAGACTAAGTCCTTTGAGCTAAAGCATCATGTTTTCAGTAATCATAGGTAAAATATAAAGGACACTAAAACAAGTAACACAAATAGGAGAGCACAAGGATTTATGGAAAGAGACGTAACACTTCCAAGGAATATCCATAAGGATGAAGGGACAAGAGAGCAACAGGGAGGAGGCCAAGCATTCAACAGGGGAACTGTGAAGGGCAGGCTTTGCCTCAGTGTTGTCTCTGACCCAAGGTAAGACAGCTGGCCTTTCATAATCCTACACTCCTCAGCTGTTCCTTAAAGCCTACTCCAGAAGGGTGTAAAGCCTTGCAATTTCTCCCAGCTGCAGAGTCCCATGAAATTAAAAGGAAAAAAAAAAAAAAAGATCCAAAGACCTTGACAGAACCCTCACCAAAAAAGATGTATAAAAGGCAAATGAGCAAACAAAACAATGTCCCACCCAATGTGTCATCAGGGAAACACAAATTAAAGTGA
The DNA here is from genome assembly GCF_042477335.2 of Ovis canadensis. Lineage (NCBI taxonomy): Eukaryota > Metazoa > Chordata > Mammalia > Artiodactyla > Bovidae > Ovis > Ovis canadensis. Next base: position 19,526,086 of record NC_091261.1, read on the forward strand.
GATACCTCTATATACACATTAGAATTGCCAAAATCCAGGACCCTGACAATACCAAGTGCTGGTGAGAGTGTGGGACAACAGGAATTCTCATTCATTAACTGCTGGTGGAAGAGCAAGACGGTATAGCCACTTTGGGAGATAGTGTAGCAGTTTCTTATAAACTAACCATGCTTGTACCATATGATCCAGCAATCATGCTCCTTGTCATTTACTGAAAGAAGCTGAAAATGAATGTTCACACAAAGACTTGCACACAGATATTTATAGAAGCTTTATTTATAATTGCTAAATCTTGGAAGCAACCAAGGTGTCCCTCGATACATAAATAGATACGTATACTGTGGTGCATCCAGACAATGGAATATCATTCAGTGCTCTAAAGAAATGAGCTATCAAGCCATGAAAAGACAAGGCAGAAATATAAATGTATACTGCTAAAGTGAAAGCAGTCAATCCAGAAAGACTACATCCTGCATCTTTCCAATTATAAGACATGCTGGAAAAGGAAAATTTACAGAGACAGTAGAAAGATCAGTGTCACCAAGGGTTGAAAGGGTGGAGAAGGATGAATAGGAGGAGAACACAGGATTTTTAGGGTAGTGAAACTAGTCTGTCTGACGCTATAATGGTGGAGACTTATCATTACATATTTGTCCAAATACATGGAATGTGTAATACCAAGAGTGAACTTTGACATAATCTATGGACTTTGTGTGATAATGATGTATCAGTGTAGGTTCATCAATTATAATAAATGTAACACTCTGGTGGATGATGCTGATAATGTGGAAAGATAGAGGTTATATGAGAAATCTCTGTACTTTCCCAATTTTACAGTAAATGCTCTAAAAAAAACATTAGTTTCAATTAAAAATTTTAAATTTAAAAATTGCTCTTTTTCACTTTCAACTAATCTCAAAAACTTTTTTTCAGGTCAACTTCAAAGAAGTCAACATTTAGAGGGTTTTTTTGTTGTTGTTGTTGTTTGTTTTTCTCTCTTATTCTTGAAACTCAAATTATGGAAACAGAATAGAATGTATGTGATGGTGAAAAAAATATACTTTGTACCTGCTTTCAGAAACTCTGTTCCATGTGCACATTAATCATGTTTGGGATGATTTATTTCTGCATTCATGCTGGCCAATTTTATTAAGTGTTTGGTTTGGCCAAATGGAAGAAAATCTGCTTTCTATTTCATCTTTGTAAAAAGAGTTAGATTTGTGCTAACTTATATAAAGACTACAGCTCTGCTTTGTTCCCTGTATCAGGCAGTTCCATATTCATCTTCTATACACTCTTTCTACATCATCCTCTTAAAAAAAAAAAAAAAACTCTCGATCTAGGGCTCTTAAAGTAATACCTGTGGTTTGTTTTCCAAACTCTTCAGAACCTTCAGCACCTACAACAGGAATGTATCATGTTCGCCACCTGGATCTCATCACAACCATTCCCCACTTGAGTGCTTGGAGTCCAGCGTTGGCCTCAGATAATTTTGCTTTTGACACTGCTCCCTTTGTGCTCATCTTCCTTTGTACTGCCAACATCAGCGTGGCCCTCTGCACAGCTCCCAAAGCCACCTTCCTTTGATGACTGACATAGTAATGGCCCATTATTCCCAAATACAACCATATTCCTTTAGAGCACAAAGCAAGCACCCTTCATCTTTCCCACTACTATTCAACTCTAAACACTCAGAAAGCTTTCTCAACTCCCTCCCCCAAAACAATGCCTCAAGCTTTGCAAAATAGTCAACAGCATATTTCTTTCAGATCCACTACAACACTGACCTCCCTGAGGTCAGGGTTTACATTCAGTAATTCCTAAATTCCTAATACCAAATAAGAGCCCAGCGGCCTGACCACTAAATTACTATTGGATTTACTATGCCATTTTGGTCATACTCTTGATATTCTTTTTCAGGGAAGAGTACTTCTCAGATAGACTTGAGGCTCTCCTGCCCCCGGCAATGTTCAAACTTCCACCACACTCCAGCACTTCTGCCAAAGAGCAAATAATTGAGTGAAACTCCATCTCTCTGCTATATATTTGAATACCTACAATGTTTCAAGCTTGTGACAAATACGTGGCTAACTTTGGTCCCATTCTTATAGCAGATCCATGTGAATAATTATAGGCAGATCTAGCTCCAATTAACTCAAAATGTTATGAGCTATAGAACTGCTGGCCAGGTCACCAACCTTAAATGGTTCAGGCTATTTTAAAACATATGTATGAAGAATAAGACATCGATATTCTGGATATTTAGGCTACAAAAGAGCAGTGGTTGAGATTTTAAGCTAAATGTTTTTGTTTTATCTACCCTTATTCCTGCTGCTATAGACGCAACCGTACATGGAGATTTGGAGTTTCCAACAGCATTTTGAATATAATGTTTCCCTTTTCTCATACTCCTTTACCTACTTCTTCTGACAAATAATCAGGGACAAGAACTATTGTTCTGTGGCTGTCTAAGAAGCTGGTTCTTGTAGAATGGGTAAGAGAAGAGGGCCATGTGTTTTACTGTATTGATTTGGAGCTTAGACTTTGAAGTTAAATGCAGTCTAAAGTCCCGATTCTGCTAATCAACTGTGAGCCTAGGACAAGTACTTTATCATCTCTGTACTTCTGTCTGCTTATCTGTTAGATGAGGGCAATGCTAGTATTCATTTCATCCAGTTATGTAAGGATTCAATGACGTAATCAATGTAAAGCGTGTGACTTTGTGCTTAGGTAAGTCAAGGTAGTAAATGTACATTACTGTTAACAGCGTCACCACAGTTACTTCACATGCTCTACATGCTCATATCTTAGCGACATGCTAAATAAAACATGGTGGGAAAAAGGAACTATGAAAAGTGTTGATAGAAAGAAAACCATCCAAATAAATAACGTATTTCTACAAAATAAAGATCAGAGCTCATCTTAATAGGGACCCTCTGGAGAGTGGAGGGAATGCTGTTAGGATAAAAAACAAAAAACAAAAACCATCAATGGTTGAACCAGGAGTTAGGGTCACCCTTTTGCTAGTGCACTCTTATTTCTGGTATATTTAAAATGAAAAAGATGGGAAAAAAATTTCAGCTCTGAGATTTTCTATGTGATATAATCCTTGCATCCCTAGTAAGTACAGAGAAAATAGTCAAAGCTCCTCAAGTTACCAAGGTACAGTTCTATATCTAGAAACACAGATTGAAATGAAAAACAATGAATTAGTAGAAAGGCTACAAATTTTAACATTAAAACCCTGGGTCAAATTCTAGTTCTGCACTTAAATCTGCAGGTTACTTGGAGAAGTCAACCTCTGACCCTTTGTCTATCACCTATGGATGGGAATGAAGGCAGTGATAACAATAAATCTACCCAGTCATAAGGATATATAAAAAGCTCCATTTTATTAAAATATTATTGGGTTGGCCAAAAAGTTAGTTCAAGTTTTTCTGTAATATCTTATGGAAAAATTCTAACAAACTTTCACTAAAAGCAGTAAACAACAGTTATTACTGAACACGTTTTTGTCAGGAATTTCATGAAGATCCAATCATGATTGCCCTTCTTAGAGAAATGAAGAGAAAAACAAAAAGCTTGTTTAGAAAATGCAAGAACTATATGAATAAAAGCAGTGCAGAAACCTGCCTTGCAGTGATGATCGCTGGGCTGATTGTACAATCTTTTAGTTACTACTAAAACTGTATGTACTTCAACAAAATGTGGCAACTGACTCAATTTTATTGGATTCACTTTTCAAAAATCAGGTCTTAAAAATAACTGAACTGATATGAAATAGGAAACAAATCCTTTTTTAACAGACTGGGTTTTCAGTGGTTTAAATCAAACAGAACCTGTGGGTAGGTTAGGGAGAACCAGGTAAAAGTGCTTCCTGTGCCTGTTTCTTTTTCTTCCATGATTTTCCATGAAGAACTACAAGACCTTTTAGAAATAACACCCCAAAAAGATATTTTCATTATAGGGGACTGGAATGCTAAAGTAGGAAGTCAAGAAACACCTAGAGTAACAGGCAAATTTGGCCCTGGAGTACGGAATGAAGCAGGGCAAAGACTAATAGAGTTTTGCCAAGAAAATGCACTGGTCATAGCAAACACCCTCATTCAACAACAAAAGAGAAGACTCTACACATGGACATCACCAGATGGTCAACACCGAAATCAGATTGATTATATTCTTTGCAGCTAAAGATGGAGAAGCTCTATACAGTCAACAAAAACAAGACCGGGAGCTGACTGTGGCTCAGATCGTGAACTCCTTATTGCCAAATTCAGACTGAAATTGAAGAAAGTAGGGAAAACCACTAGACCATTCAGGTATGACCTAAATCAAATCACTTATGATTATACAGTGGAAATGAGAAATAGATTTAAGGGCCTAGATCTGATAGATAGAGTGCCTGATGAACTATGGAATGAGATTCGTGACATTGTACAGGAGACAGGGATCAAGACCATCCCCATGGAAAAGAAATGCAAAAAAGCAAAATGGCTGTCTGGGGAGGTCTTACAAATAGCTGTGAAAAGAAGAGAGGCGAAAAGCAAAGGAGAAAATGAAAGATATAAGCATCTGAATGCAGAGTTCCAAAGAATAGCAAGAAGAGATAAGAAAGCCTTCTTCAGCAATCAATGTAAAGAAATAGAGGAAAAGAACAGAATGGGAAAGACTAGAAATCTCTTCAAGAAAATTAGAGATACCAAGGGAACATTTCATGCAAAGATGGGCTCAATAAAGGACAGAAATAGTCTGGACCTAACAGAAGCAGAAGATATTAAGAAGAGGTGGCAAGAATACACGGAAGAACTGTACAAAAAAGATCACGATCCAGATAATCATGATGATGTGATTACTCACCTAGAGCCAGACATCTTGGAATGTGAAGTCAAGTGGGCCTTAGAAAGCATCACTATGAACAAAGCTAGTGGAGGTGATGGAATTCCAGTTGAGCTGTTTCCAATCCTGAAAGATGATGCTGTGAAAGTGCTGCACTCAATATGCCAGCAAATTTGGAAAACTCAGCAGGGGCCACAGGGCTGGAAAAGGTCAGTTTTCATTCCAATCCCAAAGAAAGGCAATGCCAAAGAATGCTCAAACTACTGCACAATTGCACTCATCTCACATGCTAGTAAAGTAATGCTCAAAATTCTCCAAGCCAGGCTTCAGCAATACGTGAACCGTGAACTTCCTGATGTTCAAGCTGGATTTAGAAAAGGCAGAGGAACCAGAGACCAAATTGCCAACATCCGCTGGATCATGGAAAAAGCAAGAGAGTTCCGGAAAAACATCTATTTCTGCTTTATTGACTATGCCAAAGCCTTTGACTGTGTGGATCACAGTCAACTGTGGAAAACTCTGAAAGAGATGGGAATACCAGACCACCTGACCTGCCTCTTGAGAAATCTGTATGCAGGTCAGGAAGCAGCAGTTAGAACTGGACATGGAAAAACAGACTGCTTCCAAATAGGAAAAGGAGTATGTCAAGGCTGTATAATGTCACCCTGCTTATTTAACTTATATGCAGAGTACATCATGAGAAATGCTGGACTGGAAGAAACACAAGCTGGCATCAAGATTGCCAGGAGAAATATCAATAACCTCAGATATGCAGATGACACCACCCTTATGGCAGAAAGCAAAAAGGAACTAAAAAGCCTCTTGATGAAAGTGAAAGAGGAAAGTGTAAAAGTTGGCTTAAAGCTCAACATTCAGAAAACGAAGATCATGGCATCCAGTTCCATCAGTTAATGGGAAATAGATGGGGAAACAGTGGAAACAATGTCAGACTTTATTTTGGGGGGTTCCAAAATCACTGCAGATGGTGACTGCAGCCATGAAAATAAAAGACACCTACTCCTTGGAAGAAAAGTTATGACCAACATAGATAGCATATTCAAAAGCAGAGACATTACTTTGCCAACTAAGGTCCATCTAGTCAAGGCTAAGGTTTTTCCAGTGGTCATGTATGGATGTGAGAGTTGGACTGTGAAGAAGGCTGAGCGCTGAAGAATTGATGCTTTTGAACTGTGGTGTTGGAGAAGACTCTTGAGAGTCCCTTGGACTGCAAGCAGATGCAACCAGTCCATTCTGAAGAAGATCAGCCCTGGGATTTCTTTGGAAGGAATGATGCTAAAGCTGAAACTCCAGTACTTTGGCCATCTCATGCAAAGAGTTGACTTGTTGGAAAAGACTCTGATGCTGGGAAGGATTTGAGGGAGGAGGAGAAGGGGATGACAGTGGATGAGATGGCCGGATGGCATCACGGACTCGATGCACGTGAGTCTGAGTGAACTCCGGGAGTTGGTGACGGACAGGGAGGCCTGGCGTGCTGCGATTCATGGGGTCACAAAGAGTCGGACACGGCTGAGTGACTGAACTGAACTGAACTGATAAAACATGTGAATTTCCCGAGGAGCTTTTAAACAAGAAAGATCCCTTGTCAACCACTTATATTAAACCAATTAAATCTTCATCCGTGAGCTGTGGGCCTTGGTATGTTGTGAAGACTTCCAAGGTGTTTCTGATGGGCAAGGGGAAGTTGATGTCTTAATTCAGTAGCCAATGTGAAAAGAAAACATCTTAAAGAGAATTTTTATCCCTGCATCTTTCAAGGCTTCACTCTTTTAACCCACCTCCATCAACTCTTTCCGAACCCCTGAGGCTACAGAATCCCTTAAATCTCTCTCTTCTTTGGTCTAATAAAATCCCATTAAAAAGAAAGTCACTGATAAATCCACTCACATCACAAGGGTAACCACTGATGAAACAAAGTAGTAATCCCCCTAAAAGCATGTACACTTTAACAACGAACTGAACAACACATGGAAGGTGAAGGTAGAGACATCAGGCCAGCACAAGCCATGTAGCAGCATTCCTGGACCTTTCCAGGACTCCAGAAACACAGCAAGGAGGCAGTGTTCCATCTGCTCGGGCTTAACCCTATAAAGCTGATGAGTAAAGCAGATAGTCCAACTTAAGACACTAACATAATACGTGATTCATACATTCTGTCTTTCAGACACTGTTGTTTCCACATTATCGTCAATTCCATAACCATGATGAAAGTTCAGTTTTCAGTTCAATTGCTCAGTCGTGTCCAAATCCTTGTGACCCCACAGACTGCAGCACACCAGGCTTCCCTGTCATCACCAACTTCTGGAGTGTGTTCAAACTCATGTCCATTGAGTCAGTGATGCCATCCAACCATCTCATCTGTCATTACCTTCTCCTTCTCCTCCTGCCTTCAATCTTTCCCAGCATCAGTGTCTTTTCTAATGAGTCCATTCCTCCCATCAGGTGGCCAAAATACTGGAGTTTCAGCTGCAGCATCAGTCCCTCCAATGAATATTCAGGACTGATTTCCTTTAGGATTGACTGTTTGGATTTCCTTGCTGTCCAAAGGACTCTCAAGAATCTTCTCCAACACCACAGTTCAAAATCATCAATTCTTTGGCACTCAGCTTTCTTTATAGTCCAACTCTCACATCCATACATGATTACTGGAAAAACCATAGCCTTGACTAGATGGGCCTTTATCGACCAAGTAATGTCTCTGCTTTATAATATGCTGTCTAGGTTGGCCATAGCTTTTCTTCCATGGATCAAGCATCTTTTAAGCATCTTCCAAGGATCAAGCCACTGCAATCGCCTTCTGCAGTGATTTTGGACCCCCCCCCCCCCCCCGCAAATAAAGTCTATCACTGTTTCCATTGTTTCCCCATCTATTTGCCATAAAGTGATGGGACCAGATGCCATGATCTTCGTTTTTTGAATGTTGAGTTTTAAGCCAGCTTTTTCACTCTCCTCTCTCACTTTCATCAAGAGGCTCTTTAGTTCCTTTTTGCTTTCTGCCATAAGCATGGTGTCATCTGCATATCTGAGGTTATTGATATTTTTCCCTGCAATCGTGATTCCAGTCTGTACTTCATCCAGTCCAGCATTTTGCCTGATGTACACTGCATAGAAGTTTAAAAAGCAGGGTGACAATATATAGCCTTGATGTACTCCTTTCCCAATTTTGAACCAGTCCATTGTTTCATGTCTGATTCTAACTGTTGTTTCTTCACCTGAATACATATTTCTCAAGAGGCAGGTAAGGTGACCTGGTATTCCCATCTCTTTAAGAATTTTCCACAGCTTGTTGTGATCCACACAGTCAAAGGTTTTAGCAGTGTCATAGTTCATACTGCCTGATGAAAGATAGGAATTGTTATTTTCTTTGTACTTATGAGAAAATGAGGCCCAGAGAGGTGACATCACTCCTGTAGATAGAGACAAAAGGTTGTCACTTCCATCTGACTTTACACCCCAGATCTTCTCATGCTTCTGCTCCAAGGGTGATCGCTGTTTTAGAAAAGATTAAGGCCACAATAAAGGAAATTCAGAACGAAAAGGAGAAAATCTGCTAGAGAGGTTGTTAACCCCTGTAGGAAGAAATTGGAGTTTTTTCTTTGTGTTTTGTATTTTCAAGCCAGCTATCATGGGGGAATGCAAACATGTTTAATCCAAAAATTTTTATTATCATATTCAACCTCTACTGTTTCTGCTGTCACTTCAGATGTTGTGGGGACATCAGTAAGTCCCTGCAAGCTGCCCTTGGCAGGAAAAGCCTTTGTGGTAAAATCACAAGCACCGCATTTTGTATAATCTTGAAATGGCAGAGGCGAGAATCTGCATCATCTCGGGAATAAAGAGGGAAATGAGTGAGTTGTATATTCTATATACCTAACTCAGTCTGTTAAAGAACATCCAGGCGCACTTAATAATGTATTGGTTTGATAGTTTAGAGAATATATCACCTGTTCACACATGAAAGGTTTATGCCAAACAAGTGAGCTAGAATCTTGGCATATTGATCATTTTTAAGCATAACTCAGTGACTGGAAAATGAGTGGAAATAATTTTTCAGTGAAAACATCATGCAAATAGATGGCATGTTGGGTTCTAATTTTTTTTAATGATGATTTGTATTATTTAATTTAATGATTTTTATTTATATACTTGATACTGAATTTCTTAGTTTATGTCACTAAAAACTTGGATTTTATTTTTCCTCTTTATTTTTAAATTTATTTTTAATTGGAGTACAATTACTTTGCAGTATTGTGTTGGTTATTCTGGTTTCTCTTCAGATAGAATGAATCTTTTGCCTTTTACTTAGATGTTAAAATTGCCTATAAGATTTTAGATTGCATTGTAAGATTAATGTGTATATATAAGGATGGAAATTGCTAGAAGTAATTTTTTGAAGGAAGAGAAAAAGAGAAAAGTGAAAGGAAGAGGAATTTAAAAAGACTAAATTTCAGGCAAAGAATAAGAAGTTTCTCACATCATACATTCCTTTTGTCCAAGAAAGATAAAAGTTAAGTTTGAAGAGGAAAAAAGAGCTTTGGTCTTGTTCCCTACAAGGTATGGATAGAGACTTAATTGGAAGACTCAGAGAAAGCTTTACCATACAAGGGCAGAGGGAAAAGATGGTATCAAAAATGATAATCTCTAAGTAGTCAATATAAGTAAATAGAAATGGAGGGTGTGGCAGATTCACAGACAGTTTTGAAATGAGCAGGAAAAACAGCTGCAAATTGTATATAGACATGAAAAGACAGTCAAGTGGATACAATGGTGATTCATTGTAATGTAGACTCACTGAACGTGAGCTCATAGCTGCCACTAGAGTAGGAAGCTATTGATTAAGTGATGACAGAAATCTCAGTGACACGTCACAAAGCAAATGGCCTTAGGAAGGACCAGATGAGAACCAGACATCAGGGAGGATCCTGGAGTGAACAAGTGGCAAGGGGCCAGCCGCAATCGTGTTCAGTCTTGGTGGCAGCTGAACCTTCAGTGACCACTCACAACCTTTATATGGGGGCAAAACCTGAGCCTGATGCCCTTAAAAGCTGATTACATTCTTCATCCCCAAAGAAAAACAAAAAACATGCCTTACCCAAGATGCCAACAATGCTGAAAATTCACTTCCTCTCAAGTCTACAGTTAAACTACTCACTCAGAATGACATTACGCTATGGCCAGGCACTGGAGTCAGGAACTAGTTTATTTTCACTGAAACTGAAGGGGGAAGTTAGAAAAACAGCTGCAATGAGATCAATTCAGGAAAGCCAGGTATGAATAAAGGCAGCGAGTGAAAGAGAAAGCCGCCTCAGATTTGCTGCGAGCTAAATTTTGCACACCAAGAAAAAATAAAAACCTCAGCAGTACTTCTTGATTCTCGGTCTGAAAGAGGGAAGCTAAGTCCATGAGGGAGGCTTTCTGTGTCAGAGGCCAGTATTAGCTGTAGGAGGCCAAGGAGCTCTCAGGGAGGCCATTTGAAAAACCAAAGGCAAGTAGATCGAATAGATTGAATGGCTGGATTTATCCAAGTAGGAGTCTATGAGTGAGGACCAGAGAGGCCAGGGTAGGCCAGAGACGAGAGGAGAGGAGGGGGAGTTGGGGGAGGAAGGGGTTTTGAATGGAAGGCAGGGAATGGGGACAAAGGCAGAAAAAGCTGCTTGTTTTAAAATCAGTATTTTTCAGAACGGATGTCATCTTTCCCCAGGGATATTCCGAGAGAGTCACAGGACCAGAGCTGCAGCAAACCTAACATCTGTTCAGCAAGGGCGGCTTTAGATTTGCAGCAAAACCTCTTCCTCTGCAGCACCCCCTCCTCCTCCTCCCTCCTCCTTTTACTCTGGAACCAGAAGGCCCGATTTCCTGCCCACTCTACATTCCAGTCCCTTCCCACCTTTCCCCTGAGTGCTTCCCTCCCTTCTTCAGGGTCCAGAAAAGTAAAAACGTCACCTGCGTCCCCTCCCAACAGCTGAATTATTCTTCCACACTTTTATTTTGATAGCAAAGTGGTTCCAGGTATGTTTCAGGGTTGTGGAAACCCTCAAAGGGATTACAGAATGAAAAAGTTCTGAGAACCATGCTCTAAATAAAGAATTGGAGATGAAAACCTGTCATAATGAAAAATTAAACTAAACTGCCTCAAATAAAGCAAAGGATCAACCAATGCCTTGGCAAGCAAGGAGAGAAATTCATATAATGTGGGGCTGGTGATAAGCCAGTTTCTTGCCAAAGTCTAAGCCTCTTTCTAGCAGGCAAGGGAAACACAAGGAAAGAACTTAAGAGCCACGCAATAAAACATGCAAAGTCTGAATAAGTTTATTCCTAAATTTGAAATGTTTTTTCAGTGGCTCTACCAGGGCTAACTAAACCTACATGAATGAATGGGTGTGATGGCCAGTAGTTCAGTAGCAAACAAGGCCAGGCTTGTCTCTTATTGTAAAGGCTTTGAAGTCTGTCTTTACAAATAATTAATATAGTATTATTACTATATTACTACGAGCCTACAACAAAACCACCATCACTTATTCGTTGCATGATCTTGGGAAATATAATCATTCTCTCAAATTAAATAAGCATTATTTAATCGGTTAAAGAGGAGATAATACCTATATCACAGTGACGCCCTGAGGATTATGATTACAAAGTAGCCTTTATTTTTGAGCACTTTGCATGTTTCAGGCGGTATTTTGCATGCATTCTCTCATCCCTAAACTACCCTCTAAATAACTGCATGAATGCACGCATGGATGCATTGATGGAATGAATTGTCAGTTCCCACTTTAGAGATGAGAAAATGAGACCTAGATTAAATAATTTATACAAGGTCCCATGGTTGTCTGGTTATCAGAAGAAGAGAAATTCTACCTAACTCCAACGTCTTGCTCTGTATTATAGCGTTATTTTATTATTCTGCTATTTGTACCCTATTTTTCCAGTCTCCTTTTATTCTCCCCCTATCCTGAAAAGTACTACCAGCCAAGTCTTACACCTAACCCAAGTAACTAGGATTTTCAGATTCTCTTTTATTTCCTTCTTCCTAAATTGTTTCCAATAAAAAGACCAGAAAATCTCTCTATTAAACTCAGCAGATAATAATGGGATAAGATTAGTTTGCCAGGCACTGGGTTAGAGGCTAGAGAAACAGAATAAAACATGGTTCATTTTCTCAAATGATTCACAAGTAATAAATGAAGCTTAAAGTCTTAGATTTCATCTCATCTCTCCAACTCCCTATTTCCTCAATCTTCAATCTCCAGTTCACTCTCCTTTCCCCACCTCCCCCAAAACTCTGCCAAATTTTCTATTTCTTTGACAGAGGGTTGTTTGTTTAGTCTTTGGAGATTACACTCCTGAGTTGGGCTCCATCTCTGCCTGATTAGAAAAGATCTGATTTTCAAGGTTAATGGCCTGTGTGTTCTTAACTGCCTTTGAATCAGAGCAATCACATTTTTCTACCACCAAGTGATCACAACTCATGAAGAAATGTCCCCAAAGTATTTACAAGCATAAGGTTTTCTGAATGAGGACTAGACATATACTAGGAAATCATGGTCTTCATAGAAGTATAGTGGCTTGGGAGAGAGAAAGACTTTGAGTTCAGAAAGCCTGGTTTTTTAATGTTAGTTCTGCTTCTCACTAAGAATGTGATTATGAACAAATCAATTAACCTGAGTATCATTTCCTTGTCTTTGTAAAATAAGTACTATAATACTTTTGTCTCAAGGTTGCTCCTAAAATCCAACAAGAAAATTATGCACAACGCTTAGACACATAAGTGGTCAATAAATGGTAGCTGTTATCACTAGCATTTTCTATGTGGAAATCAAGTAATCAAACTTCTGAAGAGATTTAAGATTAACCTGTCCTTTGTGTCCTTCTAAGACCTTCTACACACATGCTTTCTCTGCATTTTTACATCACACTATATTTTTAAGTCCATGATGGACAACTAACTTCTGCATCTTGACACAGCCAGGATGTTCTTCTGCTTAGAGGACTTTAATTACTACTGCATTACATTAGGCTTCCCATGGAATTACTTATTATAACCACACAGTGCCAGAATGAGTCATCATGATGAAATCTATTAGAATGGCTACCAAGGAAACCACGTATGAGTTTCCATCCTGTACAGTATTCGGTCACATGAAACCAGCATCCAACGAGTAATATGAGTAAGATCTCAGGGATTTTACTGCATCATAGACAGTGAGTAAGGAGTTTTACAAGTCAAATAGAACCTTAAGTGACAGTATTAATTTAGGTGCTAGAGTGTACTTTCATTTTCAATAACTTTAAAGACAATTTTATATATGTTTATTCATTCACATTTATCTTCTAATTTTAGAGATGGCAAAGAATAAATTCATTATGATTATGTAAAAATGTTAATTAGTGTTGTAATCTGCACATCTGACATTAGATACCAAATCTACCATGTATTTCTGTGAAAAGCAGAAAAGCACTAAAATAATGAAGAAAATGTTATTATCTCCTCCTATGATTGAACTGTTTCTTAGAAAATAATTTTCAGAATCCATAAATACATTCTATAGGCCTATTTCAAAGTTAACATATAAATGAATGTTACATCGATGGTTTCAGATTTGGGGATTCTGAAATATGAAATAATAAAAATTAGTATGATGTCATGCATTGCTTGATTCCATAAAGATGTAAAAAGTATCTTCACATTTCAGTAATATTGCAGCTGGGATTGCACTGATATGACATCATATTTTACTCACATCACGTTCCCTGAATTTTGATCCCTGTTTGCCTGTGTCGAACAGTGACCCCAGACCCTTGAATCAGAGGATGGGGCAGGTGAGCATCCAGAGGCAGAATGGTAGGTTTGGGGAGGAATCAAAAGCAAACTCCATGTGAAATTAGGTTTGTTGGGTGAAATGCTGGTGGAACCATTTCACAATTGTATTCAATCTGGAAAATGTGTAACTTCAATGCACTATATAGAAGCTACTATTTTGTGAAGTGGCTCAAGATCAGGCAACTCCCTGAATGACTGGCTCTTTTGTTGTTGTTTTCCAAGACTAACCCTCCTCCTAGAATTTACTGGATAGTGCAAATATAGATTAAAACACTTCAAACTTTCATGACTCAACACATTTTCAGTTGGCTCTACACATCATTTACTCCATTCTTTTTCAGCTTCATGTACAGATGTTTACATATCTGAAGGCATAGAGCCTATTTTGTGTAATCATGAAATATTACATCTTGAGATGTCATTAATACAATTTTTCTAATGTCACACTGTGTTTATATTATTTATGTTGTGAAAGGGACTATTTCCATTTGCTTCAGAGGTGACAGAAACTGAGGTTAAGCACTGAGAGCTGTCGAGTGAACCAACAGCAGCTAAAAGCCCAGAAGTCTTTCCTTTTATCCCCCCACTTGGTTATGAACATAAGGAAAGCCTCAGTCATTCTCAGCTTTCTTCCTTTTCCCCCACTTGTGAATTGGATGCACATCTTTTCTTGTCTTTCTTACCTTTCTGCATCCCAGTAACATTTCAAAGCAGAAGACAGGAGGAAAAGATGTTAATAATCGGAGTGGGGAAGGCAGAAACTGCGCTCAGTGGAGAGTGAATCTCTTGGACATGCTGGCATTTCTAGTAGTTTCTCAGTCTTTTATCCTATTTACTTCCTATCACTCTGCTTAAGCAAAATCTCAAGGGAAACTCTAGGTCTCAAATAAAGAGGCTAAGCCTTCAAGTTGGGGAGACTGTCCTCGAGTCTCAGAGCCACACATTTACCATCATTCTTCGTCTTTAAAATGAAGGTAACATACTTATTTCTTCCAGGCACCATCACAAGCACTAAATTCACCAAGTATCTTAAGTGGGGGGTACTGGGAAGGAAGGCTTGTTTTCACTTGAGCCTGCCTTTGTGCCATTTTAAAGGACAGGGCCACACAGGTATTATATGTGTACAGTTATATTACATTTGCAGATGAACTTGTCACGTAAAAACCTGTGTGCTTTTAATTCCTTCCCTTTTTCTTTCTCTTTCTTCTATTTTATTATCTTTAATTTTTCCTTTTTTTTTGTTTTTTTCTATGAGAGAGATGTTGAGAAGGTTTGGTTTACTCTGAGAAAAAAAAAGACACTGTGTAGAGAATTTCAGAAAATGTTACTGTATTCGGAACCTTTAAATAGTCAACACACCTTTATGTCAGGTCCCAGAGCAGGCTGCTTACTGAGTTTAGGCCAGTCTTTTCACTTTCCTGAGACTGATCCCACATATTTATTTTGTCCTGAACACCATCTTTAATAGTATTTTTTTTTATTTCATTACATTATTATATACAACAGATACTTGGTGAGACTACCTTTTTCGAAACAATAACAAGTAAGCTATAAAATGTTTGGTGTAAATATACATAGATGTAACATATACATCACAACTGTGATTTGTTTGGGAGAATTTTGCCCTTGCTATAGGGATATGTACTCACGCTTCTTTAATTTCATATTTTTATTCAAATTCTTACTCACACAGGGATTTTGAAGCACTGACTCTGCTTCAAAATGTAGGACAATCTCCTCTGTTATACTCACCTCGTGAAAGTCTAATAAGATGTAGAGGGAAAAAGGGTCATGTGTTGGCCTTTAAACCTTTTCCATATACATTGTTGGAAGCAGTGTTACATACTTACAAAATTATTTTCTAAAATTCTTTAAAGAATAAGGCTTCTTGGGATGAAATCTGAATTTTACTCTTTGTAAGCCATTTCATTTTCCTTCTGATTTTACCCAATGTTTGGCTTTTGGGCTCCAGTTTCCATCTGAATCCAACACTCTACCTAGTCCATGTAGACTGGTTGGATTAGGAGAACAGAAGTCCCCTAAAGCCGCCCTAAGGGGCATTACAGAGAAGTCAGGTAAGCCATGAATGGAGTCTTCTGTGTGAAATAAATTAACTACAAAAGGCCCCAGGTGGCTTTTTCTGTCTTCCAAGAATTAACAACGTTTCATTGTTATTGAATAAACTTAGGGGATTTTTTTTTTTAATGACAGAATGAATGTTACATATACAACATATAATTTATTTCATCCTGGCAGGAAATGGCCTTCAGTTTTCTCTGGGGAACTGTGCAAACATCTGGATAATCTTGAAATCTTTTAATATGAGAAACTAGTAATTACCCCCAAACTTACTACTTCCCACATTTATTTCCTCTTTTTCAATGATTAGGGATTTATTTCTTTCTCAATGAGGATTTTAAGACTGCTTATGAAGGAATTAATTTTGCAATGTGTCTGCAAAGAACACAGTTCTCTCAGCCTGGTCCCACGGAAATTCACAGAAAGTTAATTTTTACCAGTTTTCTTCAAGGCAGCCAAATTTCCTAATTTTACAGATGTTCATTTTGTTAAAAAAAAAATTGCCAACATAGTTTCCTTTGGTTTTGAATGTTGAGCTGAAATGCCTTTTTAATGTAGCGAGCACTATTACATGGCTATTTATAGTTAGCTCTGATTCTCATTCATCACCAGCCTATGGAAGAATTTTGACAAGCAATGTACAAATGTGACATGGGCACAGAGGCATATCTCAGGGGTCTGGAATCTCTGGGTGAACGCCATGCTCAGTATACTGCAGCCTGACTCCGGAAGAGACTTTCCAGTAAATTACATGGGGTATGAATCCAGCTTTGATACTTTACTCCATAATACTTTTCTGTTTCTCAGAAAGCAGTGTGAGTTCGCCCCCTCCGTTCTCCCCCCATATTCCTTTCTTTCCCCATGTGTTCTTGAGTGTTGGCTCTATTCTTTTACTCAACTCACTCTATTTTTTAAAATAATTTAGTTGGTAAACTGTTACTTAATCTCAGGTAATTTTCTTCTATTCCTCCCTCGCTGTGTCTAAGTATTTTTTATGATTGTTTTGTCTCCTGATTAAATTGCTAAGTCGTGTCCAACGCTTCGTGACCTCATAGTCTGTAGCCATTAATAGTACCTCTAGAGCTGTATTATTTCCCCATATGACCTACATTTGAGCTCAGTTATTTTCCTTGTGTTGGTTTCGGTGTTCTGTGCTGAAGTTCAAGGACATTGAAGGGAGAGGAAGAGCTGAGTCATCTAATTCATTGATAAGTCACCAATCTTCATTTTATAAAGAATGCTGTTTTTGAAATTTGGCAGTTTTCTTCATCTTTTGGACTCCACTTCCTGATCCAAAATAATTTATATGTTCCATCAGTGGATTCAGTATGGTGCAGTTAGTCATTCCTTCTAAAGTTTCTGAAGGTGTAAATTGTATTTAATGTTTAACTTAAGAGTATTTAATGATCCAAATATACATCTAGTACTATGGTGTGTGTTGGGGGTACAAAGATGAATTGGGATGCCTTTCCTCCAGAACTGTTTTGAGAAACGCATTCTTATCGAAGGATAACTTGAATAGACCATGAGAAAGGCTGTGCATTGCAATTACACCACAATACTAGTCACTGCAGATGGTGACTGCAGCCTGAAATTAAAAGATGCTTACTCCTTGTAAGACAAGTTATGACCAACATAGATAGCATATTCAAAAGCAGAGACATTACTTTGCCAACTAAGGTCTGTCTAGTCAAGGCTATGGTTTTTCCTGTGGTCATGTATGGATGTGAGAGTTGGACTATGAAGAGGGCTGAGCGCAAAAGAATTGATGCTTTGGAACTGTGGTGTTGGAGAAGACTCTTGAGAGTCCCTTGGACTACAAGGAGATCCAACCAGTCCATTCTGAAGGAGATCAGCCCTGGGATTTCTTTGGAGGGGATGATGCTAAAGCTGAAACTCCAGTACTTTGGGCACCTCATAGAAAGAGTTCACTCATTGGAAAAGACTTTGATGCTGGGAAGGATTGAGGGCAGGAGGAGAAGGGGACAACAGAGGATGAGATGACTGGATGGTATCACTGACTCAATGGATGTGAGTCTGAGTGAACTCCGGGAGTTGGTGATGGACAGGGAGGCCTGGCGTGCTGTGATTCACGGGGTCGCAAAGAGTCGGACATGACTGAGCGTCTGAACTGAACTAGTTAGTGTTATATACATTGTTATACCATGACATTATTATTATTTAACATTCTATATTCTATTCTGTGTGCTAAGTTGCTTGATTCAGTGTGCCCAACCCTTGCAATCCCATGGACGATAGCCCACCAGGCTCCTCTGTCCATGGGATTCTCCAGGCAAGAATACTGGAGTGGGCTGCCATTTCCTCCTCCAGGGGATCTTCCTGACCCAGAGATTGAATGCATGTCTCTTATGTCTCCTGCTTTGCCAGGTGGGTTCTTTACCATTAGCACCACCTGGGAAGCCCTTCTATATTGCAATAATTGTTAATTAGAGCAGAGAAATAAATTTCCAACACAACCCAGTCTTTCTGGATTTAAGCACAATTATCTAAACAACTTTGATCAAATTTTACCCATTTAACACCAATCATCAAATCCATATTTTTAATGTTGTGCTATATTTAGTAAGCATTTACTTTTGCTTCATGTTAATCCAAATAGTTTCTGTTTTAAATAAAGAGAAGGGAAGAAGTAATTAACATTTGTTGAACACCTATCATCTGCTAACTATAACGCCAAGTGTTTTAAGAGCAATGTTTCAATAAGTATAATGTTTCAATAAGAATAATTCTCCAAGTTAGGTGTTGTTATCTCTAATTTTAAAATATGAGAAGTTACACTGAGAGATCAAGTAATCTGTCCAAGACAACCCATCCAGAAAATATTAGTCAATATTCACACCCAGGTTTACTCACTCCAAAACTCATGTCTACTCTGCTACACCATATCCCTGCATGCATGCAACTCTTTGCCATCCTATGGATGGTAGCCCACCAGGCTCCTCTGTCCATGGGGTTCGCCAAGAATCCCATGGACACGAATACTGGAGTGGGTTACCATGCCCACCTCCAGGGGATCTTCCCGACCCAGGAATTGAACCCACATTTCTTAAGTTGCCTGCATTGACAGGCAGGTTCTTTACCACTAGCACCACCTGGAAAGCCCCCGCACCACATCCCTACCCCAAAGAAAAGCCACAGAATGGGAGTTCAAATAGCCATTTAAAGATATTGTAGGATACTGTTGGCCTCTGAACTAATTGCCTCACTGTACAGATGAAGAATATGAAGCATGGAGAGCTTAAATGACTTTCCAGAATTCACCCTACTAGTTGATGTCAGAGATTGGAATAGGCATTGTTTTTTCCATGGACTAGTCCATGCTAGGGAACATTCTGCCTGAAAATGAAATAATGATCTGCCTGAAAATGAAATAATGAACTGCCTGCTTCAAGAAATGCTTAAATAGAAATGTGATGATCAAAAACATTATAGAAACAATTTTTAATGGATAGAAATTTGGATTGGAAAACCTAAAAAGTTCCTTTGTGTCTCTCCCATTCATTGAGGCTATATAATTAAAGACACTTTATCAGTATTTTTTCTTCAATGAAAAATAAATAACCAAACAATTTTCCAATTCTCCTCAAGGTTTATACTTTTTAAAATAGGCTTTATTTTATATAGCAGGTTTAGATTCATAGCAAATCTGAGCAGTAGGTACAGAGATTTCCCATATATACAACCTCCTCACTATCATCAGTCTCCACTGAAGTGATATTTGTTACAATTGATGAACCTACAGGACACATCACTATTACTCAAAGCCCACAGCTTATTATAGTTCTCTCTTGGTGTTGTGCAGGCTGTCAGTTTTGAGAAGGGTATAATAACCTGAATCTACCAGTATAGCATCATACAGATGAGTTTCACTGCCCTAAAAATCCTTTGTGTTCCATTTTATCTCTTCTTTACTCTCAGCTTTTGGCAAGTACTAATCTGTTTTACTGTCTTCATGGTTTTTCCTTGTCCAGAATGTCATACATATGGAATCTTTCTGTATATATAGCCTTTTCAGATTGACTTCTTTCACTTAGTAATATGCTTTTATGTTCTCTCCATATCTTTTTAGGGGCTTTTCTGGTAGCTCAGATGGTAAAGAATCTATTGGTAATGCAGGAGACCAGGGTTTGATCCTTGGGTCAGGAAGATCCCCTGGAGAAGCAAATGACAATCCACTCCAGTATTCTTGCCTGGAGAGAGGAGCCTTGCAGGCTACAGTCTATGGGATCACAAAGAGTCAGATATGACTGAGTGACTAACTGTTGTCTGGATGTACCACAATTTATTAATCCATTCACCTACTGAAGGGTATCTCGGTTCCTTCCAAGCTTTGACACATAAAAATAAAGCTTCTATAAACATCTGTGTACATGTTTTTGTGCAGACCTAAGTTTTAAAATCCTTTGAGTAAATACCAAGGAGTGCAATGAATGGATAACACAGGAAGAGTATGTTTCGTTTTGTAAGAAATTGCCAAACTGTCATCTAGAAGTGGCTACTGCATTCTGTATTTTTTCCAGTAATGAGCAAGACTTTCTGTTGCTCTACAACCTTCCCAGGACTTGATGTCAGTGTTCTGGATTTTTGCTGTTTTAGTAGGTATGTGGGCTTCCCTGGTGGCTCAGATGGTGCAGAATCCGCCTGCAATGCGGGAGACCCGGGCTTCATCCCAGGGTTGGGAAGATCCCCTGGAGGAGAACATGGCAACCCACTCCAGTATTCTTGCCTGGAGAATCCCCATGGACAGAGGAGCCTGGTTCTCTGGAACAGTCCATGGAGCCACAAACAGCTGGACATGACTAAGTGACTAAGCACACAGCACAGTAGGTATGTAATCGTATCTCACCGTTTTTATTTCCCTGATAACACTCAACGTGGAGCATCTTTTCATGTGCTTATTTGCCATCTATATATCTTCTTTGATGAGATATCTGTTAAGGTCTTTGGCCCTTTTATAAACTGTGTTGTTTCCTTATTGTTGAGTTTTAATATTCTTTCATATGATTTGAACAGCAGTCCTTTATCAGATATGTCTTTTGCAAATATTTGCTCCTAGTTTGTGGCTTTAGTCTCTTGACACTGTCTTTCATAGAACAGATTTTTAAAGTTTTAATAAAATTCAGCTTACCAATGATTTTTTTCATGAAATCATGCTGTTGATGTTGGATCTGAAATGTCATCACTATACTCAAGGTCTTCTAGTTGTCCTCCAAGATTATCTTCTAGAAGTTTTATAGTTTTGTGCTTTACATTTAGATCTGTGGACTACTTTGAGTTAATTGTTTTGAAGGATGTATGGTCGAGGTTAAAATTCATTTATTTGCATGTGAATGTTCAGATATTCTAGCACCATTTGTTGAAAACAGTATTTTGGCTTTTTGTATTGTGTTTACTCCTTTGTCAAAAACCAGAGAACTATATTAAAAGCTCTATTTCTGGTCTCTCTTGACAATAACACACTATTTTGATTATTTTACCTTTATAGCAAGTCTGAAATCTGGTTCCATCAGTCCAACAATTCTGTTCTTCTCCAATAATGTGCTGCCTATTCTGGGACTTTTGACTCTCCATATAAACTTTAGAATCCATTTATGATATTCATAGATAACTGGCTGGGATTTTGATTGGGATTGCATCAAA